>NC_134809.1:38319061-38649061 GCF_046742065.1 Oratosquilla oratoria | reverse complement strand
CGGGAAGGTGTCTTGGGACGCGTACCAGGCACAGTACGATGTGGTTGCAGCTCGTCATAGGTGGTCACAGGAAGAGAAGGCCTTTCAGCTGGTGAGTGTGCTGAAAGGGCAGGCGTTGGAAGTACTGGAGCACTTAACCCCCGCTCAACTGCGATGTTACGACAGTGTGGCTGGGGCTCTCCGGCGTCGTTTCGGCAGGAGGCGGCAACCGGAGGTGTTCCGGGCTCAACTGAAGACGAGGAGGCGAGGGAAGGACGAGGCCCTTCCCTTACTAGCGCAGGACGTGGAAGCGCTAGTGAGGGGCGCTTACCCCATGGCCACGGAGGACACCGTGGACATGTTGGCCAAGGACTGCTTCGTGGACGCTCTTCACGATAGGCAGTTACAGATCCACGTGAAGCAGGCTGCGCCCAAGAACGTGAGAGAGGCTTTGGCAAGGGCAGCGGAGTTTGAAGCCTTTCTCATGAGCGTCAGCCCTGCTGCTCCCCCTCCCAGCGACGCGTGGAAGCGTCGTCCGAGCTATGCTTGGGCCAGGCGTGCGCAGGCAAGTAGCAAAACATCTCAACCTGGTGGGAAGGTGAGCTCCAAGCCTTTCAAAGGGTCGTGCTTTAACTGTGGTCAGGTAGGTCACAAAAAGCACGACTGCAAGAGGAGGGCACGGTCGCTGGAGGACGGAATGCGACCGGTGTTCGAGCCCTGCTGCTGGAATTGTGGAATACGAGGACACAGTTCCCCTGAGTGCCGCCAGCCCAAGGGGGTGACGCCGTCGGCGGGAAACTTGAAGCAGCTGGGGGCCGGGGCACCTTCCCAGCAGAGCACTCGGGCGCCCCAAGCCAACTAAGGTGTCGTCAGGTGGCGGCGTCCGACGCCATCAAGGTGACAGGGAGTATCAATGGACGCCAAGTGGAGATGGTAGTGGATACGGGGGCAGAGAGGACCTTCGTGCGAGAGGGAGTCCTACCAGAACGTGGTGTGAAGTGCGTGGGTCAGCAACTGTGCGGAGTTACAGGAGACTGTGTACCGGTGAAGGGACCGGTGTGGGTGAATCTGGCTGTAGGCAGGGTGACTGAACGCCTGCCTGTGCTTGTGTCGGAGATGGAAGATGAATGCCTGTTGGGGTTGGATTTCCTTAATCGCGTGGGGGCATGTGTTGATCTCCAGGAGGGTAGGATGTCAGTGAGAGGCTATGAAGTGCCTTTGAATCCTAATGGAGAGCTCGCCACGAAGTATGAGGTAAGGGAACCCAGAGGGCAGAGATCTCCGGCCGTCAAGTCACCCAACCAAGGTAAAGCACGGAAAGGAAGAGTGGCTCGCACCTCTGCTACTACGACCTTGCACCGCCCCGCATACACCAATATCGCCACCGCTAACAGCAAGATGGAGTCACCGAAGGAGGAGAAGAAACAGAAGGACCTACCAGAGGGCCTGCTTGAGTACTTGGAAGACTTGGCGGAGAGGAGTATTACGCAGCTGACAGCTGAGCAGGCGAGTAGAGTGAAGGCATTACTTGCACAATACCGTGACGTGCTCAGCAGTGGAGACATGGACTTGGGTCGCACGTCATTGGTTCAGCACAGCATCTTTACCAGAGATAGTCCTCCCATCAAGCAGGCGCCTCGTCGGGTCCCACCAGCAAAGAGAGAAGAAATGGAGAAGCTTGTCCGAGAGTTGGCAGCAACGGGAGTGATTGAGCGGTCAGACAGCCCGTGGTGCTCGCCGGTAGTCCTAGTGACGAAGAAGGACGGAAGCCGTAGGTTCTGCGTAGATTACCGGGCGCTAAACGCCGTCACTGTCCCTGATGCTTATCCTCTCCCCCGCATCGACGAGACGTTAGACGCTCTCAGTGGGGTCCAGTGGCTCTCTACGCTGGACTTGAAGTCGGGCTATCATCAAGTCGAGATGGCGCCTGAGGATAAAAAGAAGACAGCCTTCTCGATTGGGCAAGGCCTGTGGCACTGGAATGTGATGCCCTTTGGCCTCATGAACGCCCCTGGAGTCTTTGAGCGTCTCATGGAACGTGTACTCGACGGTATGCAATGGAAGGCGGCAGTCGTCTACCTAGACGACGTGCTGGTGTTTGGAAACAGCTTCGAGGAGGAGCTGGCTAGGCTCACAGAAGTGTTCAGCCGAATGAGGAAGGCTGGCCTGAAGCTGAATCCAAAGAAGTGCACTCTATTCAAGTCAGAAGTGCCGTTTTTGGGACATGTCGTCGGAAGGGAAGGTGTGAGGACGGACTCACTCAAGATCACCGCTGTGGAAGGATGGCCAGTCCCTCAGAATGTCTCGGAGCTGCGCAGTTTCCTGGGCTTGTGCACGTACTACCGGAGGTTTGTGGCAGGGTTCGCCACTATCGCCGCCCCACTGCACCATCTGACGAGGAAGGGAGCAGTTTTCGAGTGGAGCGAGGAGTGCCAGCAAGCTTTCGTGGCACTGAAGCGAGCGTTGGTGGAAGCGCCAGTGCTTCCCTACCCACAAATGGGCTTGCCGTACATTGTGGACACGGACGCGAGCCAAGAGGGTGTGGGAGCCGTGCTGTCACAGCTTCGTGATGGAAAGGAGTATGTGGTGAGTTACTACAGTGCTAAGTTTAACAAGGCGGAAAGGAACTACTGCGTCACACGGAAGGAGTTGGCAGCGGTGATGAAAGCACTCGCTCACTTCCATCACTACCTGTATGGCACGCGCTTCACCATTCGAACGGATCATGCCGCCTTGAGATGGTTGAAGACGATGAAGGAACCGGAAGGACAGCTGGCCAGGTGGATTGGAAAACTGGAGCAGTACAACTATGAGATCGAGCACCGACCTGGCCGGGTGCATAACAACGCCGACAGCTTAAGTCGCCGTCCATGCCCACTCGAGTATGTGCATTGCACACGGCGAGAGTCTGAGGTGGCTGTGCGGAAATTAACCGTCGCTCACAGCACCACCGAGGCAGATGAGAAGTGGAAGAGGGACCAACGAGAGGATTCTGACCTGTCTCTGGTGATTGGGTGGTTAGAGGCCAGCAGTGAAAGGCCTCCCAAAGAGACAGTATCACCCGAGAGTCCTGCTACCAAAGGTCTTGTTGACCAGTGGGAGGCACTGAGTCTGCGAGGGGGAATCCTACACCGGCGTTGGACGCACGCACGAACAGGAGAGGTAAGCTGGCTGGTAGTAGTGCCATGCTCTCGGCGACAGGAGCTGCTGAAAGAGATGCACGAGGGTAATACCAGCGGCCACCTGGGAGTGAAACGCACTCTCGAAAAGTTGAGGCAGCGAGTCTACTGGGTGGGCCTGCGACGAGACGTTCAGGAGTGGTGCAAGCCTTGCCGTGTTTGCGCCGCCAAGAGAGGTCCCGCCCACAAGACTCGTGCCTCCCTGCAGTTATACCACACCGGGGCGCCGATGGATCGCCTGGCTGTGGATATAGCCGGCTGTCAGGGGGGTACAAATTAATGCTTATACTCGGTATCATTGAGAATTCGGGCGAGAGAGAAAGAAACACCAAGGTAACACAACACGTGTTTTTATTGGATATAACACAGAGCACTATCCTATCTGGAACTCTCAATCACATATATAATAAATATCACCAGCGTGATGTCTACAAGACTACAAGACTACAAGTCTACATGTATACTAAACCACTCCTCGCACTGCGGCGCGAGGATCTCCTCGAGCGTAGATTCCTTCCTCGGACGAGTCCCCTTGTGTCCTTGGACGGGCGCACGTCTCCTCCTTGGTCTCCTGCTCCGACGAGTCCCCTTGTTGTCCTGGTGGACGGGCGCACGTCTCCTCCTTGGTCTCCTGCTCCGACGAGTCCCCTTGTTGTCCTGGTGGACGGGCGCACGTCTCCTCCTTGGTCTCCTGTTCCGACGAGTCCCCTTGTTGTCCTGGTGGACGGGCGCACGTCTCCTCCTTGGTCTCCTTCTGTCCCGGTGCCCTCCCTCCGTGGCAGACGGCCGTAAGGTGTGTGTGTTATCCCTCTCTGTCCTTCCCTCTTATACATCCGGTAGGGTGAGGGAGAGTGGGTGGTGGCGATCTGCGCATGCGCACAGCAGTAGTGACCTCGTAGAATGACAGTTGGCAGGCCTGAAAGCCAAGCATGACCTCACGCCACATTCCTCGGCAGGTCAGGTGCTCTGGCTCACCAGCACCAAGCTTCGTCTCGGGCCGAATCACGTGGTCAGCGGGGGATGAGACGTCCGCGCCGACAGCCCTCCAAGTCTCGTCACGTGACCCACGTGACACCGGCCCTTTTTCCGTGCACAGAGAGAGGAAACAAGTACTTGTGCGTGGTAATGGACTACTTCACGAAGTGGCCGGAAGTCTGTGCTCTACCTAACCACGAGGCAGAGACTGTAGCTCAGTTCCTTGTGGAGGAGGTGTTCGTGCGCCATGGAGTCCCAGGGGAACTGCACTTAGACCAAGGACGAGAGTTTGAGTCGCGGGTCTTTAAGGAGTGCTGCAGTCTGCTTGGCATCAATAAGACTCGTACTTCTCCCCTGAGGCCCCAGAGTGATGGTATAGTGGAGAGGTTTAACGCGACGATTGTCCAGCAGCTGGCCAAGTACTGTCAGGAGGACCAGCGCGACTGGGATTTGTGGGTTCCATACGTACTTATGGCCTATCGTTCAGCTGAGCATGAGGCCACGGGATTCACGCCAGCCAAGTTAATGTTTGGCAGGGAAATTCGTCTGCCAGTCGACCTCTCTACCGGTCGACCACCGGGAGCAGAACTTCCACATACGTACAGTGATTACGTGAGGACGATGCAGCGGCGCCTGGAGGAGGCTTCCCGCTGGGCGAGGCAGCATCTGCGAGTGTCAGGTCAGGCTATGTGGAGGCAGTACCAAGGTCGCGCTAGAAATGCAGAGCATCAGCCCGGCGACATGGTCTGGCTGCATAATCCACAGAGAAAGCCTGGCAAGTCACCGAAACTCCAGTCTGACTGGGAAGGACCATATAAAGTGACGGAAGTGATATCCGCCGTGAATTACCGACTAGAAATGCCTGGCAGAAAACGGGCGAGTAAAGTAGTGCATGTCGATCGGTTATGGAAACACCCAGGCGAGGGAGAATTTACCTGGGGTGAACGTGATGTAGGTTCGAGAGACAGTGACAGTGGTAGTAGTTGTGATGATGGTGATCATAGTCCTGGTGTTGAAAGTGAATGTGAAAGTGATAGTGACACTGAAAGTGACGAAGGTGTAACACATGAAGACTCGGGGAAAGAAAGTGAAGATGGAGTAGAGAGAGACCAGAGACCTGGTCGACTTCCCAGAAATAGGAAGCTACCAGCGTGGTTAACGGACTATGTGATTGACATTTGATGTTATTAATGTGTTAGGATATGCCATTTGATGTTATTTGATATTTGGATATGTCATTGTATGTGATTAAGTGTTCTTAGTATATGTAATGTTTTCGTAATGAAGAAGTGGTTTTATTTCTTTTTGATACAGAATGTTTGTTTAAGTTCTTTTGTAAGTTTGTAGGTGAAAGCTGACGGGTCGTCAAGCTTTGTAGAGGGGGATAATGTGGCGAAATTACATGTATGAATGTTGCATGGTGTGCCTGGATGGTTGGTATGCGTGTAAGTGATGCGTGATGTCGGAGAGTCGAAGCATAAGCAAGGGGATATGTAGCGAAGGTATGCATGGGGGGGACGCCAGGGGGGGGGGGTCCCGGCGTCGCTCGCGATACCTCGCATAGAGAGAGTAAGCCTAGCATTGGTGTTGAAAACACGTGTAAAATCCTCATGTTTGCTAAGCAGAATAAACAAGAGAAGACTGAACTCCTGCCTTTCCCTGATCCGGAAAATTGTAGGCGTGAACTTGTCTTTAACTCGTGATTCCATGATCACGGCCCATGTGCAAGAGAAAAAGGTGAGTTATGTACATGCGAATACGTAACATTATTATTATTATTATTATTATTATTATTATTATTATTATTATTATTGCTATTATTATTGTTATTATTATTATTGTTATTATCATTATTATTATTATTATTATTATTGTTATTATTATTATTATTATCATTATTATTATTATTGTTATATTATTATTATTATTATTATCATCATTATTATTATCATCATTATTATTATTATTATTATTATCATTATTATTACTATTATTATTATTTTTTTATAATTATTATTATTATAATTATTATTATTATTATTATTATTATTATTATTATTATTATTATTATTATTATTATTATTATTATTGTCATTATCATTATTATCATTATCATGATAATTATCAGCATTATTATCATTATCATTATTATTATTATTATTATTATCATTATTATTATTATTATTATTATTATTATTATTATTATTATTATTATCATCATTTTCATTATTATTACTATTATTATTATCATTATCATTATTATTATTATCATTATTATTATTATTTTTAATATTATCATTATTATTATCATTATTATTATTATTATTATTATTATTATTATTATCATTATTATTATTATTTCTTTTCGATTTAGGAAGTTGCCCTTGGGGCTACAGGGAGAAGGATGCCTAGTCCCTCTCCCCTTCCCTTTCTTCTCGCCTCTTACGATCCAAGTGGGAAAACTTGGTGGCAGTATTCTTTTCCCCCACCACAGGGAATTCCCCCAATCAGAGAGAGAATACTCAGAGAAATGGTACAGGACAGCAACAAGGGGTTGGGGGACAGCATAACGGAGGGACAGTCGTAGTATAAAAGTGTCATCATTTCTCTATGAACAGAATTTCTTCTATCATAGACAAAATGATGTGTGGCTCTGGTCCGTAGGGGCGCCCCATATAGACCCTAAAGTTGTTGTGACTGCATGAGGAGGAATGGGCTGGGGGGTGGGGTAGTATGTGTGAGTAAATTTTGACGCAGCCCGAAGGGATTTCTCCCCGTCCTCTCCTTATATGCAAAGGGGGACGGAGAGGGGGGGTCGCCGATTTAATGAAGCGGCCTTGCTGTGGATGTACTGTGTCTTGCGACACTGCTTCTGACCCAGGGCGGTGGGCGGGGTGCAGGGATGACCCGTCATCCAGGAGGTGCTCAGATGAGAGGAAGGGTGGGAGGGGTGTGGAGTGTATTTGGGGATGAAATGGGTGGGAGTGTTTTTATGCCTTTCCCTTTTTGGCTACCTCCCTTGAAAGGGGGAAAAAGCCTTGGTATATGTATGTATGTATGTATTTATCATTATTATTATCTGTTGAGGAAGGACGGGAGAGGACAGATGATAGGGGTGAATGGAGAAGGGTTGTGTATGGATGATGCTGTGATGCATGAGGGGGTGAGGGATGGGGGTGAGGGAGTATGTATGATAAATAAATTGACGCAGCCCAAAGGCATTTCTCCCCATCTCCTTTTCTGCATGAGGGGACGGAGAGGTGTGTGTGGGTGGGGGGGGGGGGGATCGCCGAATTAATGAAGTGGTCTTGCTGCGGTATGCTGTGTCTTGCGACACTGCTTCTGACCCAGGGCAGTGGACGGGATGCAGGGATGACCCGTCATCCAGGAGGTGCCAAGATGTGAAGGAGGGAAGAGGGTGGGGGGTGGAGTATGCAAGGGATGGACTGCGTGGGAGTGATTTCTATGCCTTTTTCTTTTTGGCTACCTCCCGTGTAATGTGGAAAAAGCCTTTGGTATATGTATGCATGTATGTATTATTATTATTATTATAATTATTATTATTATTATTATTATTATTATTATTATTATTGTTGTTGTTGTTGTTGTTGTTGTTATTGTTACTATTATTACTATAATTATTACTATTATCATTATTATTATTATCATTATTATTATTATAGATAGAGTGAGAAATGAGGAGGTGAGGAGGAGAACAGGGGTGGAAAAGGAGCTGGGAGATAGGGTTGATGAAAGAATATTAGGATGGTTTGGACACATGGAAAGAATGAGTGAAGAATGACTAGTAAAAGAGGTATGGAAGGCAGATGTGGAGGAAGTGAACATGAGGGGACGTCCTAGGATGAGGTGGATGGATGGGGTGAAGGGGGCTTTGGGGAAGAGGGGAATGTCTGTTGAGGAAGGACGGGAGAGGACGGAAGACAGAGGTGAGTGGAGAATGGTTGTATATGGATGATGTTGTGATTGCATGAGGAGGAATGGGTGGGGGGGGGGGGGTGAGGTAGTATGTGTGAGCAAATTTTGACGCAGCCCGAAGGGATTTCTCCCCGTCCTCTCCTTATATGCAAGGGGGGACGGAGAGGGGGGGTCGCCGATTAAAGGAAGCGGCCTTGCTGTGGATGTGCTGTGTCTTGCGACACTGCTTCTGACCCAGGGCGGTGGGCAAGGTGCAGGGATGACCCGTCATCCAGGAGGTGCTCAGATGAGAGGGAGGGTGGGAGGGGTGGGGAGTGTATTTAGGGATGAAATGGGTGGGAGTGATTTTATGCCTTTCCCTTTTTGGCTACCTCCCTTGAAAGGGGGAAAAAGCCTTGGTATATGTATGTATTATTATCATTATCATTATTATTATTATTATTATTATTATCATCATTACTATTATCACTATTATTATTATCATTATTATTATTATTATTATTATTACTATTATTATTATTATCATTATTTTATTATTATTATTATTATTATTATTATTATTGTTAATATTATTATTATTGTAATTATTATTATTATTATTATCATCATTATTATTATTATTATTATTATTATTATTATTATTATTATTATTATTATTATTATTATTATTATTATTATTATTATTATTATTATTGTTATTATTATTATTATTATTATTATTATTATTATTATTAATATTATTATTAATATTGTTATCATTGCTATTATTATTATCATTACTACTATTATTATTATTATTATTATTATTATTATTATCATTATTATTATTAATTATTATTATCATTATTATTATCATTATATTATTATTATTATTATTATTATTATTATTATTATCATTATTATTATTACTATTATTATTATTATCATCATTATTATTATTATCATTATCATTATTATTATTATTATTATTATTATCATTATTATTATTATTATTATTATTATTATTATTATTATTATTATTATTATTATTATTATTATTATTATTATTATTATTATTATTATTATTATTATTATTATTATCATCATTATTATCATTATATAGTTATTTTGGTAACGCCGATTTCACTCTGACGATACCGGCAGCACCAGTCACAAACCTCTGACAATCACACCAACACCGCCAACACCTCCGCCTTCTTTTCCGCCGACTGCAAGAGTATGGCCTCCGTATCCACTCGTCTAGGTGCCTCCTAGGAGTGTCATCGCTCGACTTCCTCGGACACCGCATCTCAACAGCAGGTCTGTACCCTCTCCCTCAGAAGATGGACACCATCATAGACTTCTCACAGCCAACATCCGTTAAGATGCTACGCCAATTCCTAGGGATTGTCAACTATTATCATAGATTCATCCCCGATGCAGCCTCCAAACTCGAACCACTGAACAACCTCACCAAAAACCGTTCCAAGCGGTCGGTCGTACCCGTGAAGTGGTCTCCTGAAGCTACCCAAGCATTTGGGCAGGTCAAGGCTGCTATTGCACAAGCTGCCCGCCTGTCCTACCCAGTGGCCCACGCCCCCACCTTCCTTACCACCGATGCCTCCTCCACAGCGATAGGCGCAGTCCTCCAACAGAGGGTCAACGGACAGCTCCAGCCGATTGCATTTCTTCTCCAAACGACTGGACCCTTCTCAAATGCGCTATAGTGCATTCGACAGGGAGCTTCTGGCCATATTTTCAGCCGTGAAGCCTTTCCTCTATTTCTTAGAAGGCCGCCCATTTACCATCCTTACCGACCACGAATCGCTCACCCATGCACTGGATAGGCTCTCCGACCACCACTCACAAGAGTCCCTCGGCAGCTGTCATTCCTATCCCAATTTGATGTACATCAAGGGAGAGGACAACCAAGTGGCCGACTCCTTGTCCAGAATTACCTCCAGCATCCTCCCTGATCACCACCACGTCGACTACGCACGCATCGCCGCCTTTCAGGGTAACGACGAGGAACTCCGTCTCCTACGCCTGAATGGCACCTCCTCCCTGCAGCTCCGACAGCTCCCCAACACTCCTGTACCATTGTAGTGTGACATCTCTACAGGCAAACCCCAGCCGTACATCCCCGCCTGTCATCGTAAGAATGTGTTCTCGACATTCCACGGCCGCAGTCATCCTGGTATCCGGGCAACACAACGTCTCCTCACGGATTGGATCGTCTGGCCAGGCATCAACAAAGACGTCAGAGAATGGACCCGCACCTATCTTACCTGCCAGTCTTCAAAGGTTACGCGCCACGTCCACGCCCCACTCCAACGTTATCCTACACCCACAGCACGCTTCCAATCAGTCCATGTGGATATTGTGGGCCCCCTTCCACCGTCCCGTGGCATGCGTTACCTGCTCATGTGCGTCGACAGGTACACCAGGTGACCAGATGCGATCCCTCTTCCGGATATATCTGCCGAGACAACTGCCCCGTGCTTTCCTCTCCGGTTGGGTATCCAGATTCGGCGTCCCCCACACCATTGTCACCGACAGGGGCTCCCAATTCGAATCTGATCTCTGGTCCAGAATGCTCAAGTTCCTTGGCATCAACCGCAACCGGACTACTGCCTACCACCCTCAAGCCAATGGACTAGTAGAAAGATTCCACCGCCAGCTGAAGGAGTCGCTCAAGGCACAGCAACCTTCATGCAACTGGGCTGACGCCCTCCCCCTGGTGCTCCTCTCCATTCGCAACACTTCCAAAGTCGACAGTGACGTATCTCCATCTCAGCTAGTGTACGCTGAAAACCTTCGCCTTCCTGGGGAGATTACCACCCCCGCCGTTGGCGATCCCGATCGTTACGCCCTCCTTCAGCTCATCAAGGAGACCTTCGCCAACACCCGCCCCCCGCCACCTCGGACGCCACAATCAAAGCCAGTGCATGTTCCCCCGGCCCTCGCTGCTAGTGACTACGTTTTCATCAGGCGAGACTCCAGACGAACACCTCTCCAACGCCCGTACGATGGACCCTTCAAATTCATCAGCAGATTGACGAAACACTTCCTCATCGACCGAGATGCCAAGCAAGATCGCATCTCCATCGACAGGCTTAAGCCAGCATACCTTCCCCTTTCTTCCCCTACCAACGCTCCCCATCACCTCCAACTTCTCTTACAACATGGTCCTGACCCCATCCCAATCACTGAGCGACGCCCCATATCGAGTGTTCCCCCCAAACCTCAAGACACCACCCCTCCCCCGGGACCAATCGTCTCTTCAGGCCATCCCTTTCCACCTGATTCCCTAACCCCACACAGCCAGGCTCAGTCAGGATCCTCGCGGCACCCGCCCCCTACATCAACCAGCCCAACTCTGCATCCCACCACCAGTGTTCCCCCCCAGCCCCCAAGACCCTAATTTCCCTCCGAACTCACTCTCCCCTTCACTGCAACCATTCTCACCTAATCGTATATCCCCACAGCTCCATGCCCAGCCGGACCACCCTCGCCAAAACAGCGACCATGCTTTCAGCACGCTACCGCCGCCTTCTCCATCACTCAGGCCGTCCTCTCCAGAGATGCCATCTGATGACACAATCACCCGTTCCGGTCGGGTGGTAAAAAGGCCGGCCCGATTCTGTCACATCACCCGCGTTTCGCCTTACCTTCCGCGGGGCTCGCTCCCAAAGAAGTAGGGGAGTATTGTGGTGACGCGCCGCTGGTCAAAGCCAGACTGGCCGCCACACAACTCGAGCTAGGCTTATATACTGGCCATAGTTGGCAAGCGTAGTCAGCAAAGACGGCCGTGCTCAAGCCAAAACGGTCAATCAGGAGCTCGGAAAACTCGAGCTATGCCTATGTACCCGCTATAGTTGGCAAGCATAGTTGGCAAGCGTAGTTAGCAAAGACGTCCACGCTGAAACTAAACCGGCCAATCAGGAGCTCGGAAAGTTCGCCGGGTTCCTCACCCCAGCTTCCTTTATAAGGAGGGGAACCTAGCTGAGACGGGCAGTTCACTCCAGGACACGACATTTTCAAGCAGCTCTCCTCTCCAAGTAGTACTCCTCTTCAAGCAGCACTCCGCTCCAAGCAACACTTCTCTTCAAGCAGCTCTCCCCTCCAAGCAGCAGTCCTCTTCAAGCAACACTCCTCTCCAAGCAACAGTCCCCTTTGCTCTTAGGTTTTTCCCTTACGAGTTTAGAGTTCATTAAAGACCCGAGTGCGTAGTGTTATTGTGAGTTTCATTTCCCTGGCTTGTCCAAACCATATCACAACAAAGGCTTTGCAGTCCTCATCTAAATATTCTGTTCTAGTATATTCTGTTCTACTCTCTCTCAGTCTCCCAAGCCAACGTACCCAAATATCACCATCACCTCAAACTTCAGGCTCGCTATGAAATCCTTTCCAGTACTCGCCCTTTAGGAAAAGGAGACAAGATTTATCTTAATTTGATATTGTGAGTTACTGAATACAGGGAATAATTATGATTATTTTGTAATCTGGTGTTTAATTTCTCCCTTGGTTATCTATTAACTTTATTCAAGGAACGCCACAGAAGAAAATGATTGTGCGAGTTGACACCAGAGGTGAGCGTGGTTTAATCTGTAAAAACACCTACCCAGCAAGTGGAAGGTCCCAGGTTTGATTACGGTGTGGTGTCAGCTTTGCAGTGACGCTCCCTATCTAATATGGCGCAGTGAGTAGGATCCCGTAAGTGGTGCACACTCTTGGACTGGCCCTCAAAGGTGGGGCACAGGGAAGGGAGATGTGCACCGCAAGCCATCTCCTACTCGGAGAAAAACTCAGCTAACTGCCTGGTTCAATCCACATGTGTGGTCCTCGTCTTTATGTATTCTTTTCAACGTTGTCTCTCAGGTAAGACCGTCTCAACTCCTTCAATATAACCATATTGAATGGCCAAATAAATAGATGAATAATTCATCAAAGATCTAAACAAAAACAGAAAACAAATAAACAAACATTGAATTAAATACATAAAGGAGTTAGAATTATAAAGAAATAGATAGACCAATAAAAACATTTAAGAACAAGTTAATAATTATATAATATATATGTGTGTATACCATATAAACAAAAACTAACATTTACATAAAATCATTGACTGATTAATTGAATTAATAATTGATAGATAAATATAAAAGAATGACATTGACGGAACATATCAAAATTGCCTCCATGGAATTGGACTATAACCAATCATCGCCCTTCTTTTCACTAATCTGCAAAGTGCCATATACCTACGCTATTGGTGGAATTGCCCATCGATTGCAAAATATTCCTTGCAACATGTCTCTCATGATATTCGTATGTTCACCAAACATTATGCAATGAAATATGATACGTCTTTTTATTCAGCTTTGACGGTTTTTAAGTAAGTTTTAGTATCTGGGTTATACAATTTCACATTTCAACTTCTTAAAATTATCATAACCTATTCTAATTTATTTTTGTATTTATTATTATTATTATCATTATTATTATTATTATTATTATTATTATTATTATTATTATTATTATTATTATTATTATTATTATTATTATTATTATTGTTATTATTATCATCATTATTATTATCATTATCATTACCACTACCATTATTATTATTATTATTATTATTATTATTATTATCATTATTATTATTATTATTACTATTATTATTATCATTATTATAATTATTATTAATATAATCATTATTATTATTATCATTATTATTACTATAATTATTATCATTATTATTATCATTATTAGCTATCATTATTATCATTATTACTATTATTACTATAATTATTATTATTATTATTATTATTATTATTATTATTATTATTATTATTATTATTATTATTATTATTATTATTATTATTATTACTATTATTATTGTTATTATTATTATTATTATTATTATTATTATTATTATTATTATTATTATTATTATTATTATCATTATTATTATTATTATTATTATCATTATTATTATTATTATTATCATTGTTATTATTATTATCATTATCATTATTATCATTATTATTATTATTATTATTATTACTATTATTATTATTATTATTATTATTATTATTATTATTATTATTATAATAAAATTAAATAGTGTAATGAGTGTAATGAGTAATAGACATTTAGGAATGGATGCTTAGAGGAGACTTTATGAAGGAGTGATTGTGCCAACAGCACTGTATGGGGCAGAAACGTGGAACATAAGAGAAGAAGAGAGAAGGAGTTTGAATGTGTTTGAGATGAGGTGTCTGAGAAGTATGGTGGGGGTTACTAGGCTAGATAGAGTGAGAAATGAGGAGGTGAGGAGGAGAACAGGGGTGAAAAAGGAGCTGGGAGATACGGTTGATGAAAGAATATTAGGATGGTTTGGACACATGGAAAGAATGAGTGAAGAAAGACTAGTAAAAGAGGTATGGAAGGCAGATGTGGAGGGAGTGAACATGAGGGGACGTCCCAGGATGAGGTGGATGGATGGGGTGAAGGGGGCTTTGGGGAAGAGGGGAATGTCTGTTGAGGAAGGAAGGGAGAGGACGGAAGACAGAGGTGAGTGGAGAATGGTTGTATATGGATGATGTTGTGATTGCATGAGGAGGAATGGGCGGGGGGGTGGGGGTGAGGTAGTATGTGTGAGCAAATTTTGACGCAGCCCGAAGGGATTTCTCCCCGTCCTCTCCTTATATGCAAGGGGGGTCGCCGATTAAATGAAGCGGCCTTGCTGTGGATGTGCCGTGTCTTGCGGCACTGCTTCTGACCCGGGGCGGTGGGCAAGGTGCAGGGATGACCCGTCATCCAGGAGGTGCTCAGATGAGAGGGAGGGTGGGAGGGGTGTGAAGTGTATTTAGGGATGAAATGGGTGGGAGTGTTTTTATGCCTTTCCCTTTTTGGCTACCTCCCTTGAAAGGGGGAAAAAGCCTTGGTATATGTATGTATGTATGTATTATAATTATAATAATTATTATTATTACATTATTATTATTATTATTATTATTATTATTATTATTAATTATTATTATTATTATTATTATCATTAGTAGTAGTAGTAGTAGTAGTAGTAGTAGTAGTAGTAGTAGTAGTAGTAGTAGTAGTAGTAGTAGTATCATCATTTTTACATATCTTTAGGAATGTCCCCTTTGGAGCTATAGGGAGAAGGATGCCTAGTCCTATCCCCGTCCCGTTTTTTGTCGCCTCATACGACTCAAGTGAAAATACTTGATGGTAGTATCCTTTTCCCCCACCACAGGGTTCGGTGAAATGAGAAAATGAATATTCAGAGAAATGATACAAGACAGTAACAAAAGTGGGGGTACAGCATAACGGAGGAACAGTCGCAGTATAATAAAGTATCATTTCTCTATGAATTGATATGTCCTCTACCACAGACAAAATGATGTGTGCTTCTGGTCCGCAGGGGCGCCCCATATAGACACTAGAGTATCAGCTGCATGCTACTTAGCAGCTTTTAACCCCACAATAGCATGCAGCCAATACCTCAGACGGGAATTGGTGGGAGTTGATTTTATGGATTTATTTTTTGGCTACCTCCCTTGTAAAAGGGAAAAAAGCCTTTGGTATATGTATGTATTATAACTGAATTGACCTGAACTTTCTAGTTAGATATTTGTTTTTGCATTTTCTCTCATGTTCATTGGTGACGCATCCTAACAAACAAATAATTAAATAAACAAATAAATAAATTCGTACATTCTATACATATATATGTATATATATATATATATATATATATATATATATATATATATATATATATATATATATATATATATATATATATATGATTTGACACCAATCGCATGGAAAGCATTCTTCCCTTGGTGATGTCCTTCTACAAGAAAATTACCTAAATAGAGAAAACTGGAAAATACTGATCAACTGACAGGCGTGAAAAGGTGAGAAAGCACCAAGTATTCTCCAGGTTCTTCGGTAAAAGTCTTCTCCAAGTCCTTTGTGTGAATATGAATACGGTAAGATAGCTCATTTTATTTGGACAAGTTTCATAATAGGATTTTACTTACAATTACTAATCATTATTGGAAAAAAAAGACGACAATCGCACCCTCCATGTTCTTCTCCAAGTCCTTTATGTGTACATGTATAAGGTAACATTGTCAATGTCTTTTTGCAAATTTCATCTTAAACATATTTGTTACATTTATAATTCTGTTATTTTTGCATCTAGAAATAATATCTACTATTTTTTTTAATAATCAATCGCACCAAGTGTTCTCCAGGTTCTTCGAAAAAATCTTCTCCAAGTTTTGTGTGTGTGTGTGTGTGTGTGTGTGTGTGTGTGTGTGTGTGTGTGTGTGTGTGTGTGTGTGTGTGTGTGTGTGTGTGTGTGTGTGTGTGTGTGTGTGTGTGTGTGTGTGTGTGTGTGTGTGTGTGTGTGTGTGTGTGTGTGTGTGTGTGTGTGTGTGTGAAGAAACATTGCCAATTCCTTCAGTCGTCATTCCCGCTAGTCACTTTCCCCCGCCTCCCGACACTCTCCCGCTCTTCTCGGGACCTCCTACCACCATCATCCCACACCCAGTTTCCCTTTTCCAGCCCCCTTGCCGCCTCGGCTCCAAGACCTGAGTCTGACTGACTTAGGCAGTTAGCTGAATTTTCCTCCGAGTCGGAGGATGGCAGGTCAGATTTTTCGTTGACAACGCAGAAACACATTATTACGTGATATGATGTCATGTGGTATAATATGATATGATATGCGTAATATGAGGTAATATGGTATAAAATGGTATAAAATTATATAATATGATATAACATATAGTATATATATATAAAAAAAAAAAAAAAAGGCGGCCTCTTGCAGTTGACAGGGCTTGCCCTCCCAGTGGGTTTCTTTTTTATGGTGTGGTTAGGTTCGGACAAGCCAGGGAAATGAAACTCACAATAACACGAGATTTAATTGATATTAGGCTCAGGAGTTACGGACGAGGGCTCGTAGAGGGAAGGTCCGGAGTTAGGGCTTCTTCAACTGGTGCGAAGGGCTGCTTGAAGCCTGGAGACGTTACTTGCTGCAGAGGACTGCTGCTTGGAGAGAACTGGTCCCGAGGCGACTTGCTGGAGAGAACTGCTGCTTGGAGAGGACTGCTGCCTAAAGATGTTATGCCCGGGAGAGAACTTGCTACTTGGGACTTGCAAGGTAAGACCACCCGCTTGCGCGGGATCGGTTTTTGTGGGAGGGGAAGAAGGTCTGTTAGAAAATGAAAAGATAGTAATGTATAAAAGAGGGCTATTGCCAACGGGCGATTATGCGAGCGTTCAGGGGCTGTTGGTGGTCGTGGCTCGGGAGAAATGGACAGGGAACTCGGACGGCGGCGCCGACACCGGGATTACAATCACCAAAAGTTCAGAAAATGGTAGGAGGCGTAGTAGTAGAGAAAGGTGGAAAAACGGAAAAATCTTTAGTGGGAGGTAAGCTGAAATGAAAAGATGTAGTATAAGAGAAAGTTAGAAAGGAAGCGAATTTTAGTCGATGAAAAAGTAAGTGTAGATGTTTGTGCGTGGGTCGTGGCTATGTTCGTGAGAGGTGTGTGTATGTATCTTACGGGAAGTGAGTAGAGTTCACTTCCCGCGTGTAGAGCGCGTTCCTGTTTGGTCTCAGCTAAGGCCTGAGCTTTTCCTGCTTCCCCAGGTTGGGTTTGAGAGTTGTTTGTGTATGCTTATAGCCTGTCAATTAATTAGCTACATGCAATATTATTATTATTATTATTATTATTATTATTATTATTATTATTATTATTATTATTATTATTATTATTATTATTATTATCATTATTATTATTGCTTTCACCAGTCAAAGCTGGTGAAGGGGTGCATTACTGATAGGTACGGTTATACACGTCTTATCGTGTACACCGCACGTGGGACGGGCGCAGCTGACAGATAGTCTGTACGGTGTGGTCTAGGTGTAATGTGTTGTATCAGGTGTTTGTGTCTGTCGTGCAGTTTTTCTAGGTGTGCTGTGTGAAGTTTGTGTTTGTGTTGGTTGAGTGGACTGATGTTGGAAATTCGGTTTAGAGACTCAGTAGTTCTGAAGTCGCTCCATCGCGAACCCTTGATGAACTTGACAGCGGCATTCTGAACCTTCTGATGGTCGTAGTTATTAGTGGGACATGTCGGCTGGCTTAGTCCCGGGGACTGGCACAGAATCGGCCTGACGAGGGCTAGGTACAATCGACGTTTGGTGGTCAGTGTTGCAGTTTTGAAGCGTCTTAACCTTCCCAGCACAGCCCTAGCCCTCGCTCCCTGTTTGCGGAAGTGCGGGGTCCAGGTAAGGCCACTATCAAGTGCGCTACCCAGCACACAGGTATGGTCTTTCACTGGGACGTTTGTGTTGTTTATTTTAAGAGGAGTGTTTGTGATTGTACTGTTAGTTCGCTTGCAGCAGAAGTAAATAGCTTTGCATTTCGACGCATTGGTCTTAATGCGCCATTGTTGCTCCCACGTGTGTGCCCCGTCTAGGATGTTTTGCATTACGCGTAACGCTCCCTGGAGCGTTTTGTGTCTGCTAATGTGGTTAATGTCGTCCGCATACGAAAGAGTTAGAGCTCGGTTGCGTGGATAAGCTGGCTCTGGCAGGTCATTCGTATATAGATTGTACAGAGTGGGGGCAAGGACTGACCCTTGCGGTACTCCAGCCTTCGGCACAAAAAGATTGAGACAGACAGCCCCGCCACTTTATTCTTATTGTCCTGTCGTCCAGGTAGTTGCAGAGCAACCTTGTGAACGGCAGGGCAAAGTCGAAATTGTGGTACAATTTGTACTTTAGGCCTTCATGCCAGACAGTATCGAATTCCTTCTCCACATCCTTACAAACCAAAATGACCTTACCAGGGCGACCGTCTGGCGGTCTTTGAACCCATTGAGTAATCATGAAAATGACGTCTTCTGCACCACGCCCCGGCCGAAAACCAAATTGGCAATCCCTCAGCATATTCTCCGTCTCTAGGTACACGGTCAGGCGGCGGCAGAGGACGTGCTCAAACACCTTACCAAAGTACTCCAGAAGGGAGATCGGCCGGCATGAAAGGGGGGCGGAGGCGGGTTTCTGGGGTTTAGGAATGAGGATGGTGTGGGAGGCCTTGAATAGTTGCGGGTAGTGGTAGGCAGCTACCGGTGAAATTACCTGTTTTATCGGCAACAAACTTAATGATAGCTTTCCGACAAAAAATCTGCTACCGGTAAAGCTTCGTTAACCGGTAAAGCTTCGTTAACCAATAACTCGATAAGCTATACCATAACACTCAGAGAGCGGTAAGCACGTCTCGGCTTGGTGGTACTGAGTGACGGTGGTGATAGAACTAGTCCCCCGCTAATTTTACCGGTTAAACTTTTATCATTAAGCAAGTATGTACCGCTAAGGTCTCGGTAAGTTTTTATCATTAAAACCGTTTTTTTCGGCACTCTTTTTAATTTCTCAATAGAATTAATGTTATTTCTGTGATCAGCATACGAAACTGTATTAATTGTGAAAGTTTCATAAAAAAAATTCCGCGTGTCGCCAAACGAAGACCCATATATTATAGGGGTCTTCGTTTGGCGACACGCGGAATTTTTTTTATGAAACTTTCACAATTAATACAGTTCGTATGCTGATCACAGAAATAGCATTAATTCTATTGAGAAATTAAAAAAGTGCCGAAAGAAACGGTTTTAATGGTAAAGAAATGACCGAGACCTTAGCGGTACATATTTGCTTAATGGTAAAAGTTTAACCGGTAAAATTAGCGGGTCACTGGGCCCGTCACTACCGTCACTCAGTACCACCAAGCCGAGACGTGCTTACCGCTCTCTGAATGTTATGGTATAGCTTATCGAGTTATCGGTTAACGAAGATTTAACGGTAGCAGAATGTTTGCCGGTAAGCTATCGTTAAGGTTGTTGGATAAAACCTGTAACTTTACCGGTAGCTGCCTACCACTACCCCCTCCAAACATGAACCCATGCATGCAGACACGCGAACGAAAATGTATACACCACACCCACCCTCAGACACCCCCCATTCACTCACTGGCGCGGTAGATAGCAGACTATAGTAGCACCAATTAAAGTATGACCTTTTCCCTTTACAGTGACATAACAATAAAAACAATATGTACAATAGAACCAGAGATATAGCTTATTAAA
Organism: Oratosquilla oratoria; assembly: GCF_046742065.1. Classification (NCBI taxonomy): domain Eukaryota; kingdom Metazoa; phylum Arthropoda; class Malacostraca; order Stomatopoda; family Squillidae; genus Oratosquilla; species Oratosquilla oratoria. Next base: position 38,628,830 of record NC_134809.1, on the reverse strand, counting down.
GGACAAAAACATTGATTTTTCGAACTCGACTCGAATTTGTGACGTCACTACTACCTCACGAGTCTTTTACCGGTAAACTGTCGGTAATTTCGGTAACTGTATTGTTGTTCACCAATAATTTCGATATTGAAATTAACGATATTTGCCCAGCACTAGTTGCGGGAAGTACCCAGAGGCTAGTGAGCTATTGTATAGTGTCGTCATGTGTAAGATTATGTTGTCTGGCATACGTTTGAGTATGTGTGCATCGATGCCTGAAGGGCCAGGGGATTTTAGTTTTAAAGCTGAGATAACCTCCTTTACCTCCTCCAAAACGATGGGGCAGATAAGGGGATCATCTTCATCTAACTGAGAGATCAACAGTCTCGTCGAGAGTGAGGTCACTACATCTGTTCATGAAAGAGTTAACACTGTGCAAGGTGCTAAAGCAATGTGGTCCTTGCACAGGATGGGGTTTAAAGACCTCACTCCATGCTGACGCCAGAAGGTCAGCTTGGTGTTGGGGGGAGTGTGCAGAGTGGTTAAGATGGTTGATGACCTTAGGTGGAGGCACAGAGCACTCCTCCAGCTGACGTTTGAAGGTCCTCCAGAACTTGGAAGGGTCCGTCTCACAGGCGCCGGAGAGCGAGTCCATCAGTTGCTCCTCCTCACAATGTGAATCGATGTAGAGGGACTTCCTCAGGCTTCTCTGTAGCCAGTGCATGTCTCGTAGGATGACGACACGGGCCTCTAGGGGTGCTTATAATAGGTATGTAAATCTGTTCTGTAGTGCAATGCGTAGTCTGTTAGTGCGCATAGAAGCGGTGAACGTGGCAACATTTCGGTGCTTTGTACTAGGAATGTGCTTTTTTACTTCGTTTTTGACAAACTTTGTAAGTGAGCGCCATTCCTGCTCTATCGCCGCATGTGGAGCGTTGTTCATGTTTGTGTTGATGTATGTCGTGAGTGTGTTTTTGAAACCTTCCCAGTCGGCCTGACTGTAACGTAACCGAGGCTCACTGGGGATAAGGATGGGCGAGGTGGAGATGCGAAGGATTAAGGGTATGTGGTCTGAGAGGGTGGGGGCACCGGGTGAGATAGTAGAGTTGAGGAAGAAAGCTCGGCTGTTGGAGAACACCAGGTCGGGCTTACCCTGCAATCCGTGACCTATGAATGTGGGAAAGTCCGGACCTAGGAACTTCAGCCGGTGAAGTATAGTAAGAGAGTGCAGTTGTCGACTCACTGAGCTGCTGTTGTGCGTTCCAGGGCTCCAAGCAGCATGTCTGCAGTTGAAGTCGTCAATGAAGAAGGTTGGGACTTTGTATGACATCACCTTGGCAATGTCAACAAAGGGGAGGAAGGGGATACGGGGAGGGCGGTAGAGGGTACACAGGAGGATGGGACCGCGAATGGTGCTCAACTTGATCGCGAGTATCTGCTCATAGTGAAATTGATCAAGTATAGTTGCCTGAAGGGACTTCCTGGCTAGAATACAGACGCCCGAGTGCAAAGCAAGACCCCGACTCCAAGTGTTGAAGCCTTGAATCTTGGGAAGAGAGTCGGGGGCTGGATCACCCATCGAAGTTAAACAAATGACATCAGGACCGTGTCTGGCAATCTCTAACAAGGTGCTGGTCCTTTGTGGGGTCCAATTACGGACGTTCTGGTAGTACACACGTAAATCCAATCTATCCATAGGAATAGTTGGCTTTAGTGAGCCCTACAAACTGGGGGAAGTTTTGGAAGGAAGTTCAGTTAGCCTTAGGGGCTTGGAGGGTCAGCACTTCGCTGTCGTAGGAGGAGGAGGATGCACTATCGTTAGACTGGACAGTGTCTGGAGTAGTGCTGGTGAAGGGGATTATGTCTCGCAGTGTCTCCTTTGTGAGCTTAGTCAGGTTCAACTTAGGCCTCCCAGTCGAGCTGGCTCGTGGTATGGCCACGTGGCGCGGGAGCCCGGAGGAGGATTTGGTTGCCCCTGACGAGGAGGAGCGAGGGCTCAGGATTGGGGAGCATGAGCGATTGCTACGTTGGTAGAATTCGAGTCTGGATGCCCTGGACTTGGGGCGTGATTGCCTTAGGTTAGGTTCTTGCACAGCCTTCTTGGGGGAGGTGGAGCAGGAGGTAGAGGAGGAGGTGGAGGAGGTGAAGGAATCAGAGGGAGGGGGTGTGGAGGGAGAGAGGGTGGAAACAGAAGGAAAAACAGAGGGAGCGGTGTTGGGAAGGGTAGGGGCTGGGTGGGGATAGGATGGGTTGTTGGGACCAAAGGGAATAGCCTCTAGGACGTGAGGTGGAATGGGGAAGGCAGGCAAACCGAGGTGAGTGAGTGCTGTTGACAGCATCTCCTGCACCTGCTCCTTGCTTTTGGACATAAGCATTGCCGAATAGACATTACTCAGAGCAAGCACGTGAGCATCCCTTACTTGGTTGCATCTTTCGTCTCCAGACGGGCACTGGAGTTTACCGATTGCTTCCCTTTCCAAGGTGCTACCGATAATTGAAGAGATCATACCAGGGCTTTCGGTACAGGAAGAGGGCTTGCTCGCATCCTGTCGAGAACGTTTGGACTTCGTTCTCTGTGTCCGCTGCTCCTTGGGGGCACAAGAAAGCTCCTGGTCTGGGGCCGCAGCAGGGGAGCTAGCCCTCCTCTTTACACCTGGGTGGGTTCTGTGTTTGGGGGTAGGGGGTTGAGGGATTTTGCCTTGGGATGGGGAGGAGGAGGAGGAGGGGTGGAGGAGGTCTTGGTTTGAGGCAGAGGATTAGAGGGTTGCGCAGGCAGGGAGCGGGTGTTGGGAGCTGATCTCGCCACCGGTTGTGCGGGCTGGGTTGTGTAAGCTGCCTTTCTCTTTTCCGGGCAGGAGTTGGAGATGGCACTGTGGGTTCCACCACATATGAGACACTTGAGTCTCGCAACTTCGAATTCCCTATAACGATGTCCATCGGAAGCACACTTAGAGCACCTAGTGAACTTGGGTTGGGGACAGGAACGGAATATATGCTTTAGAGAGTAGCATATCAGGCATTGCCTAACCTTGAGGTCCTTTACCCCTCTGATTGATGATGGGGGCAGAAACATGAAGCTTATCTTGAGTCCTACCTTAAGAACCTTCTCAAGGTCGGACCTAGATTTTAGAGAGATTCTGACGATGTCAGAGGCCGGAGGCCGGAAGGCGTCGACAAAGTCAACATCCGTGTTCCTCTCCCTTAAATCACGCAGAATGGCGTCCTTATCTCCGAGCGAGTCAAGGACCATCCTGCCCACGTACATGGACGCTCTAACATGAGCATAAGTGGGAGTGAACCTACGGGGAGAGAATCCCAGCTTCTCCAGCCTTCCGACAGTCTTTTTCTCGAAGCAGGCGTCGAGACTTTCCTGATCCATCAAATAGAAGAGGACATTTGTCCCTTCCGTCTGGGCGAAGCGCACAGGAGCACTGCCTATCACACCGCTCCATCGGTTGGCATCGTCAATGAGCGAGACGCCATCCGGGAGTGTTGCCTCTCACAAAAACCATTTGAAAGTTGGTTCTCATGATGAGGGCGCTTGACGGTAACCCGTAGACGAGAATCGGACACGTCAGAGAAAGAAAAAGTGAGAAAGAGAAGAAGCACCTTCGGAGAAGACGGTATAGATACGAACTTTCGTAAGGCGCTAAGAGAAGAAGATACAGAAGGCGGGCACTGTAGTTGTGTATTGACTTAATCAAGTCAAAAGCTTGTTGCTAGTGTCTTATGTGTTAGCTGTGACCTAGGTGCAGGTACAGCTAATTGTTTTGTGTTCTTTCTCTTTTCCACGAAAGCACGACTCTGAAAACAGAGAGCGATTACGTGATTTCGGAAATGTTTGTGTAAATAAAGTACACCACTGAGTATCAATGGATATTAAGCACTTTTATGTCTGTGTTTACCCTGAGAATTTTCTCTACTTACGGAGGCTGAGGAAGCGTAGCTATTGTTGTCGTTATTAGTTGGTTGGTTAAAGCGCCAGCAAGAGTGTAGTGATACAAGGGGCGATGCTAGGGACGATTGGCGGTGAGATGGAGCGGAGAGACGTCCGACTTCTGCGAGCGCTGAGTTGATTCTGTCTGGAGAGAACTGGTCGTCTCGGCAAGACGCCGTCCTTTTAAAGGAGGCTGACGGCTCAGCGAAGGTCCTAGGATTGCGTGTTAGATTCGTGATCGACAGCTATTACTCTTCGGTAAGAGAGCTCAGAGCTCATATGTGACCAATCTATGGGTAATGCTATGACCTTACACAAACACACACACCCAACTCCCCGCCCACGAAAGTTGGAGTAACAACTCACAGCGCAGCGATACTGAAATTATTAAGCTTCGGGCGAGATTTGAACTCGGACCGCCGTAGTGGCGGCCGTAAACGTGGGGGAAGTTTGTGACCTCATACGCTGATGGATTTTGATTGCTTGTATGTGTGAGTATGTGTGATTTCATTGGTGCGTTCCATAGGTATGTATGGATGTGGTTTATAAGTATGTAAAAAAGTTGAGAGGAGTTGATGATTGACGTTGTTTGGTCCATAGAATGGCTTTCGAGATGTAGGTAGAGCGTAAAAAATGTGTTTTTGCAGGGTGGGAGTGCGTCCCGCGTTCCATAGGTATGTATGGGTGTGGTCTACACCTATGTAAAAAGTTGAGAGGAGTTTGATTGTCCATGAGTAGCTCATGCAATGGATGAGCAATTGTAGCCAAATCTCTTAAAAATCTGCCATAAAAGGGAACCAACCCTAGGAATGACTAATTTACTCATATTTTCAAGTGTCTTGGCATCCTGAGTTGCTTTTAGCTTGTCTTGGGTCTTGTGCATACCCTGTCCATCTATGATAAATCCCAAACACTCTACTGATGTTATTTGCAATTGACATTTATTTTCGTGTACCTTCAGACCATTTTCCTGCATACGCTATAGCACAGCTTTTAACCTGGTCTGGTGTTCGTAGATATCTTTACCTGCTATTAGAATATCATTTATAAAAACAAGAAACTCCTGATTTTCCAGTGAATATTTTGTCCATGTTTTGCTGCCATAATGCAGGACTATTAGCAACTCCATAAGGCAATCTCTGCGGACGAAAGAGTCCTAAGTGTGTACTAAAAGTGTACACATCTTGTGATTTCTCATCCATAACCAGTTGCTGGAAAGCATGCTTTAAGTTTGTTTTGGAAAATATCTTGCAAATTCCTAAACAAGAGAACATTTTTGTCGGGTTTGGCAGTGGGTGTTGTGCCACTTGAAGCGGAGGGCTCAGTGTTACCTTGTAATCACCACACAATTTTATTCCTTCATCCTTTTTTGCTTTTGGAACTAGAGGTGTGCCCCAATCTGAGTATGTTACTCTTACCCACTTTCCTATAGCTAATAATCTATGTATCTCTTGTTCTACAGCTGCCTTCACCGCAAAGGAGGACAAAATTTTGGCTGTGTGTCTATCTTCAGTGACGGAAACTTTCACATTCTTTACTGTCCCTTCACTTTCAGTGAATACTTCTTTGAACTATGCTAACAAAATTTTCAGTGAGGTATGGTCTTTCTCAGGTTTATTAACCTTAAAATATTTTACCAATCTAGTTTTATTTTACTCAGCCAATCAACGCCCATTAAAGTCGGTCCTGCACCTTTACAATGGTAAATGGTAATCCTTTCACAAACTGAGACTCCTATTCAACATCCACCTTTGCTAAGCCAACTACATCGATAGAGTGATTGTTACAATCTTTAAGTACCTTGCTACTAGGTGTTATTTCTATGTTAGGCAGTTTTTTGGCTATTTCTATTGGTATGATGGATACATTCGCTGCTATATCTACCTGCATAATTACTGGGTTGTTGTTTATGTGTACTAATTATCATTATCTTCTTTCAATCCCTACTGACGGGATTTATTTGAAGAGCAAATTCTACTTATTTTCCTGGTCATGTCACCTGATCTATCACTGCTGTATGAGGGACCACGTGGATCTGATTCTTGTATACTGTGAATCTTTTTGTGTTTATAATTCCCTTTCTTGTGTCTGCATAATTTGCCGAAGTGCCCTAACTTACCACACTTGTAACACGTTTGCCCACTGGCTATACATTTATAATACTAGGGTAATGATCCTCTGTATCACAATGGATGCATGGACTTATCTTACAAAGGATTACAAAGACGGAGCATGCCGACAGGAGACATTATGGTCCATAACTAGGTTGGATGCGGAAAAATGTAATAATGGTAAATAGATTAAAGAAAAATAGATAAGAATTATGATAGTATAAATAATAATAAGTAAAATGAATAAATGCATATGTATATATAAATAATAAACAAACAAATAAATAGTAAATAATTGTAAATTGGCAGATAACTATAAAAAATCAAGGAAATAATAATAAACAAACAAACAATAACAAAGAAGTAAACAAATAATATAAAATAAATAGCAGTCATTACAGTATCTTGCTTAGGTGTTTATCTAAACGAATCTTAAAGCTTCGAACTGAACTACATTGCACTGCCTCTGCAGGAAGTTTGTTCCATTCATTAACTACACGGTTGACGAAGTTGTTTCTACCCACTTCCGAATTGAATCTATTTCCTGACAGTTTAAAACCATTATTTCTTGTCGGATTCTCAATCGGTGTGAAAATTTTGTTACTTTTGATGATGTCAATCCCCAATAGAATCTCAAAGACCTGTATCAAGTCACCTCTGAGTCTACACTTTTTTTTTTTTTTTTTTTTTTAGGGAAAACAGATTCATATGTTTTAGTCGATTTTCGTATGATTTATTTTTGATATTTGGAATCAGTTTTGTGGCTCGCCGTTGTACTTTTTCCAATCTGTCAATGTCTTTAATGAGATTCAGTGATCATGCGGAAACACCATATTCCAAATGTAAACGAACTAACGATTTATATAGCTTGTTAATGAGAGATAAACTTTTGAAGTCAAAAGACCGCGGAATCAGTCCTAGAATCTTATTTGCTTTCTCAGAGGCTGAAATACACTGCTTAGATGATTTGAGAGTGTTACTGATAATTACGCAGAGATCCTTTTCACTATCCACTTTTGTAAAATAACTTATAATCGTACTTGCTGTTAGTTTTACCTATGTGCATAACCTTGCATTTACTTGTGTTAAATTTCATTAGCCACTTTTCAGACCATTGCTGTGATTTATCTAAATCTTCTTGAATATCTAATTGGTTTAAGTTATCATTTGCCATTCCGCACTGTTTTTTATCAGCAAATTTAGAGACCAAGAATGGAACCCTGAGGAACTCCACTTGTAACATTTTTCCATCTAGAAGTTTTGCCATTTAAAACAACACTGTTTTCGATCATTCAACCAATTTCTAGTTCAACTTAACAGGCTACCACTTACTCCGTGTGAAGCTAATCTAGTAAGTAGTCTTTCGTAGGGGACGGTATCAAAAGCTTTTACAAAGTCTAAATATATTAAATCTATATTGTTTTTGTCATAATTCAAAATAACTGTTGTAGGCTAGAATTCGAGTAAGTTAGTCCCGCAAGAACGTTTCCGGCTAAATCCATGCTGGCTATCATCTATCAAACAGTTGCTTTCTAAATGATGTTCGATAGCATCTCTAACGATAGTTTCCATCATTTTTACTACAATTGAAGTCAAGCTTATAGGCCTGTAATTATTTGGTTTCTTTTTGTCACCTTTTTTGAATATGGGAGTAACGTTAGCTAGCTTCCATTCTCTTGGGACATCTCCGGATATGATGGATTTCTTGAAAATAATTTATAGTGGCACACAACAATCTCATTTTTAATTTCCTTTAAGATTCTTGGATGCCAACCGTCAGGCCCTGTTGTTTTATTAATTTTGAGTTTCTTTATACACATTTTAATTATTTCTTGTGTTACATTTGTGGCAAGCCCTTAATTATTGTATATATTTATTGTATATGTATCTCCTTTATTGTATACGTATCTCCTCTATTGTATATGTATCTCCTTTATTGTATATGTAACACTTCTTTATTATACATGAATACTTAATATCAACATATATTTATTGTAAATGTTTTGTATAAGTAAGCCTATGTAGTCATTACATTATATAAGTGCCCTATACACAATTATATAACCAATTATATATACGTCATTAGGCGTACGCTAAAGGCGTATGCGTCTATGCCAATTGTACACGTCATAGCATTAAGGTATTAAATATATGTTACCCTTAACCATTTTGCATGCATATTCATCATTATATGTAATTGTTCTCTTGTTTCTGTATATCCTTATGTATATACCTAGAGATGTTTGTATGTATTGTTTTGCCTAATCTTTTTCCCGCCTGGCAACAATGTATCAGGAAGTAGGGCACGAGCGCGTCTTGATGCCCAGGCTAGGCCTCCTAGCATTCGCTGGTGACAGATCACTTCCTGCCATACTTGTGTGTAGACCTACGCAATAAACTCCTACCAAAAGTACTGTGTGTTTGGCACTTACCACACATTTACCGTAGTAAGTTTACCCTGGACTTTTCACAGGTTTTAGGTTGGAGTTCACTTTGAGGTGTTTCGTTTGCGAATACTGAGGTAAAATAGTTGTCTAAAATATCACACATTCCTTCATTTTAATATTCAAGTTGGCTGTATGCAGATAATAGTAGGCCAATGTGATTCCTAATAACCTTTTTATCGCTAATGTAACTATAGAATTCTTTGGGATCTCTATGGATTTATCAGCGATATTCATTTCATATTATTGTTTTATTTTTTATTGCCTTTTTTAAATATCTCTGTATTATTACATAACTTTGATAGTCATTAAATGAACCCGAGCACTTTTATTTCTTATAAGCCTGTATCTTTTTAGCAATACTTTTTTCAGTTTCTTTGTCGAGCCATTTTGGGGGGCGTCTGTCCTTAAACGGGATGTAAGTATGAATCATCTTAGTAAGCGTATGTTGAAATGTTTCCTGCAGTAGCGTCATTTAACCTCGCTACTAAAAACACGAAACAAATGAGCGACACTTTCGGACGTAGAGAGCGCGCGGACGACAGCCCGGCATTAGCAGAACGGATCAGCCAGTCAAGCAAAGTAGTCAGTTGCTAGGAGCACTCCAGTTGGATAGCAGTATATCGCCTACTAAAATAACTTGTACTTAACTACTTACACGTTGACACATAAGACGTCGGTAAGACCAAGATCGAGAGAATACAAGGTCTACTCAACAGCTATCCAGTATTTAGGTCGTTTGCGCATTGACGTCACTAGAAGTGCTTGGCCCAAAGACTATATAGGAAAGACGGGAAAGCGCACGGAGAGCCGCATCGTCCACATACATTTTACTGTGCGGCTCTCTCACTAGATGGCGTTTACGTCAATCACCAGTTTTAACTGCATCGTCTGTTTCTTTATCAAATATGTCAAAGATAAACCACAAGAACATTTTTCCAAAATGAAACCCCCATTTTAACGGTTGGAGAACATGAAATAGGTAAGTCTCCCAGAAACTCTGTGGTGCCTGTACGTTTTCTCTTTTACCTAACATTTTTCACTTACGTTTTCACCATTTTCTCTGTGGGCTCCCCTTCAGATGACGTCACAACATGCGCGCGAGCAGACCTTGTATTCTCTCGATCTTGGGTAAGACAATCCGGAGACAGGTACGTAAAGGGTCCCATTCACGACAACGATTTTCAACCTCAACCCAGACCAAATTTTCTCGTGGATGGGCTCCAACAACCTACATCGCAACCCCGATTTGCAGGTCGTGTTTGGGGTGGGAGTCGTTCAGATTTTCCTGTTATTTTGTGGGCGGAGCTTTATGTCTGTGTTGGGGTTGGAGTGGTGAATGGGTGCGGACAACCAAATCTATCACTTGTGCCCAAAATTTCGTACCGTGCGTATGTAGCTATAGTTGTGCTGCCTAACTAAAAAAATGGAAGCGTACAGTAAAGATTTCGTAAGAGATTGAGATATACCGTCAACATCCGTGCCTATGGAAAGTTAAAAGTAAAGAATACTCGAATAAAATAATGAAAAACAAGGCTTATGAAATACTCGTTTCAAAATTTAATTAAGGAAGTAAACCCTGCAGCTACACGTGATGTAGTTTAAAAAATTGGCTCGTTATGAACTGTATGGAGGAAAATTTGAGGTCTTCATATGACCTCCCTGTTGCTAGGAATCGCAATGTACATACGAGACGTTCATGAGGTGTAATAGCCTTCCTCATCATCGTATCCTGTTTTTTATGATTGGTGTTACCAAGGACAGAAGTTCTAAAAATGTGGATTCATCCATTCTTAAATAGTTCATATAGTCTTTAGGCTATAGTCTCAGTTCCTCTAATAAATGATTATGGGATAGCTTGTTTCTTTTTTGAAGCCAAGACTTACACCACTGACTTTTTTTTTTGCGCTCTCTATCTGCCTCTAAAAAAACAGCTATATTGAAGAGATAGTCAGAGTCGAGATCAGACATCTTATCACAATAGAACTGTGGATCAACTGCGAAAAATTGGACAATTGGTTGTTGCAGTGAGTGGCGAAGCCGCCAACCACAACTCCAACCCCGACCATGTTCGAAATCTGGGTTGGGGTTGAAAATCGTTGTCGTGAATGGGGCCCTTAATGTTGACGATTACGACCAAGCAGACTTACAACTTTGCGTACCGGCTTCCGCGATTGCTCCTACCGGCCCCTACCTCTTCTATAGGACCTGTGCCTACCGTAAGTAATTGGTACCTATCGTTAATGTTTCCTAATTCTATTCATTATATGCGGGTACGATCCTGCATATAAATTGGCGACGAGGACGGGATTGATACCCTAAGTAGGAAACTTCGTGATGGTACCTTAGACTTAGTGTTAGCGTATCCCATGTTTGGAAAATTGCTATAGGTCAGCTAGTGGGATTTTGTGGGCAAGCTAGGCTATTCTAAAACCGCATATATCTATCTTACCTGCGCTAATATTTTGTTTACATTTATTGCGAATTTACAATTGCGTTTTATTGTAACCTTTTGTGTTGCTAGGCTACTATTATTCATCGAAATTGCTATTAGGCCTATTTGTACATACTTATGCTATTGTTCAGTGTATTTTTTGTGATGTGGTAATTTTGCAGTTTTCTAAGGTTAGGTGTGACTATAGCCTAATCTATGTTGAGGTTAGTTTTCTTGTTTTCTCTTGTTTGGTGAAGTTCTTTGTTCTTGGCTAACCATGGCTTATAGGGTTGGTTCAATTGAACCGTACAATGAGTCAGAGGAGGATTTTGATTCGTATGTCAGTAGAATTAAAATGTATTTTGTTGCTAATGATGTGGGTGACGCAAAGAAGGTGGCTGCGTTCTTCACGTTGGCAGGACCTAAAATCTTTGGATTGGCTAGGGATTTGCTCTCTCCTGCAAAACCGGAAGAGTACTTTAGATAAAGTTCTTGATACGCTTAGGACACACTACAAACCTACGCCTGTTCTTATCTATGAACGCTATAAATTCTATTCTCGTGCCCAGAAGTCTGAGTCCATAAAGGATTTTGTAGCTGCGTTGAAAGCTCTTGCCCACACTTGTGAGTTTGGAACAACGTTATCTCAGATGCTACGTGATAGATTTGTAATGGGTCTTGCTAGTGATAGAATTCAGTAAGTATTGTTGACTGAGTCTGATTTAACCTTTGAGAAAGCTGTTAGTATGGCTACAGCTAGGGAGACGGCATCGAAGGATGTTCAAGCTATGGCTAGTGACTCAGTTCATTATGTACCTAGTAAGCAGCCGGGCCCTAAGAAGACTTCCACCTCAAATTCTAATTCTAGTACAGTTTCTAAGAGCTATCCTTATAGTAAGACAAAATCCACTAATGTTTCCAGTGCTAGAAATGTCCAATGTTCCTAAGACTCCTTGTTCAGGGTGTGGTAAGTTGCATTGGAAACGTGATTGTCCTTTCAAGAATGCTTCATGTCATTTGTGTAAACAGAAGGGGCACCTTAAGTGTTACACATCGAAGTCAGACTGCTCCGAAGAGTAACGTAAACTTTACTGACTGTAACGAGTTGCCCACGGAGTCCTCAGTTGATTCCAGTTATGAATATGTATATTATTTCAGAGAATGTAAGTGACGAGCCTATCATGGTGGATGTCACCCTGGATTCAGTACGTGTTCCTATGGAGATGGACACAGGCGCTACTTGTTCTTTAATGCCTCGATGTCAGTATGAGGGTTTTTGGCATGTGGAATCAGAATGTCCTCCGCTAAATGCATCTCTTACAGTGGTGAATGCATATGGAGGTACACCTCTAAAGGTATTGGGAGACATAACTGTCTCTGCTAAACTTGAAGATGGTTCCTCAGTAGATGCGACAAAAGTGGTTGTAGTCGAAGGGAAAGGTCCATGTTTAATGGGTAGAGTTCTCATGAGGAGGCTAGGCCTGTTAAAGGATGCTAATAAACTCTCAGCTGGTTCTGCTATTGCTACGTCTATGTTGCATGATTTTCCTGAACTCTTCAGAGGGGTTAGGTTGCTATAAGGAACATCAGTTCACTATAGAGGTTGATCAGTCGGTCCCACCAAAGTTTTGTAAAGCACGTACTGTTCCGTACACACTCGGAGCTAAGATTGATCAGGAGATTGACACTCCTAGAAGAAGGTATTATCTCTCCGGTGACTAATAGTTCTTGGGCCGCACCGGTAGTTCCAGTAGTGAAGACTAATGGTAAGATTCGGTTGTGTGGAGACTATAAACTTACTGTAAATAGAGCTGCTAGACTCGACACTTACCCTATTCTGACTCTTGATGATTTAATCAGTGGAGGTAAAGTTTTCTCAAAGTTGGACATGTCTCAGGCATATGCTCAACTATGCCTTGACGAGGATTCTAAGAAGTACACTGTAATTAACACACATCGTGGTCTTTTCCGCTATAATACGTTGAGTTTTGGGATTTCTGCAGCTCCTGGAATTTTCCAACGGGCGATGGAGCAACTCCTGAAAGATTTACCGGGGGTGTTCGTGTATCTCGATGATATTCTAATCACCGGGGCTAGTGAGGTTGAGCACCAAGAACGACTAAGAACAGTCCTAGCAACCCTTCAATCGGCTGGGTTGAGATTGAGCATTGAGAAGAGTACTTTAGGTGTTCCATGTGTAACATATTTGGGTTACAAGATAGATAAGGAAGGAATACATCCTACTAAGGATAAAGTTCAGGCTATTGCAGATGCACCTGCACCTACTAATGTTTCTCAATTGAGATCCTTTCTAGGGCTACTAAACTTCTACCGAAGGTTTATACCTCAAGCTTCCTCTAAGTTGGCACCTTTAGATAACTTACTAAAAGCTAAAACTCCATGGGTCTGGGGTAAGGAACAAGAATCTGCATTCTCCGCATGTAAGGAGACTCTTTTGAAATCAAAAGCGCTGGTACATTTTGATCCAAAACTGTTAGTAGTTGTAGCTGATAGCAGCTCATATGGTGTAGGAGCTGTACTATGTCATCTAATTGATGGTGAGGAAAGACCTATCTGTTTTGCCTCTCGCACGCTAACGTCTTCAGAGCTAAACTATGCTCAGCTAGAGAAAGAGGCACTAGCTATTGTCTATGCTTTGCGCAAATTTCACAATTATTTGTGGGGTCAGAATGATTTTGATATTACTGATCATAAACCCTTGTTAGGAATCTTTTCACCTAATAAAATTATTCCTGTGTCTTCAGGACGAATCCAACATTGGTCATTGCTACTCCAAGCTTATAAGTTTACATTACGTCATCGGTCGGGTGCACTCCTTGGTACCGCTGACGCACTTGGTCGTCTTCCTTTGATGTCTACTACAGATTCCATTCCAGTGCCTGCTGATTGGACTAACTTAGTACATTTTCTAGAATCTTCACCCGTAGGTAGTGGAGATATCAAAGAACATGCTCGGAAAGACCCTACTCTATTGAAGGTCATGCGCTTTTGTGAATTAGGTTGGCCTTCTAATACTAAGACTTTGAATAGTTTGGAATTTGCTCCTTTTATCAGAAGGGATGAACTTTCTATCCAAGATGGTTGTGTTTTGTGAGGTTCTCGTGTGGTTGTTCCTCCAAAAGTGAGAAGTAGGCTAATGGAAGAACTTCACATGGGTCACTCAGGCTCATCACGCATGAAGGAACTTGCCCTTAGCTATGTGTGGTGGCCAAATTTGGATAAGGATTTAGAAGAATTGACATTCTTGTCAAGAGTGTTTAGCTCTCAGAACTATGCTTTCTAAGGCAGAGCTACACCCTTGGGAATGGCCTGATCGCCCATGGCATCGTCTTCACGTTGACTATGCGGGTCCTGTAGATGGTCGCTATTTTATAGTAATGGTGGACGCTCACTCGAAGTGGGTGGATGTTTATCCTACTTCTGGTACTACAAGTAAGGAAACTATCAAGTGCTTGCGACACTCCTTTTCTAGATTTTGACTTCCAGTGTCAATTGTATCGGACAATGGTCCATGTTTTATCTCAGGAGTTCAAAGAATTTTGAAATAATTCAGGTATTAGGCATATCACTACAGCAGTATACAAACCTTCTACCAATGGTTTGGCAGAGAATATGGTACAAACTCTCAAGAAGGCCATACGTACCTCTAAGTCAGCTATTCAGGATACTCTGGATATATTTCTATTTAATTATAGATTAACTCCGCATTCTACGCCTGGTGTCTCACCAGCCGAGTTGATATTTGGCAGACGCCTCCGCTCGCGTCTGGACATTTTATGGCCTGCAGATGGTGTGTCTTCTAGAGTATCTAAGAAACAGCAAGCACAAAAGAGAGAACATACTAACGCTCCTCGATCTATACACCTCTTGCCTGAATCACCAGTGATGATTCGCAACTATGTCCCTAATAGTTCTAAGTGGATCCCTTCTACAGTCGTAAAACAAACTGGTCCTTTGTCCTATCAGTGTTCAGTGCCTTCTGGTAAGATAGTAAAGAGGCATCAAGACCAAATTGTAACTAGAACAATTACTCCACCTGAACAAAGTTCACCAGTGACTACTTCAGTTAGTTCCCCTGCAAAACTTCCTATTTCAGAAGCAACTATGATAGCTCATCCTTCTCCACCTAGACAAGAAAGTGTCAAACCTAATAGTATATCTTCCCCGTCTCCTAAGTTGCGACGGTCCTCTAGGGATAGGAGACCTGTTGTGAAATTAGATTTATAAATTGTTACTAAAAATGGGGGAAGGGAAGGGATGGGAGTATTTTAAATGGGAAAATTTTTGCATCTAAAGGGAGGGAGAGATATTTTTGACTAAGGGTGGAGGGGTGCAGTAGCGTCATTTAACCTCGCTACTAAAAACACGAAACAAATGAACGACGCTTTCGGACGTAGAGAGCGCGCGGACGACAGCCCGGCGTTAGCAGAACGGATCAGCCAGTCGAGCAGAGTAGTCAGTTGCTAGGAGCACTCCAGTTGGATAGCAGTATATCGCCTACTAAAATAACTTATACTTAACTACTTACACGTTGACACATAAGACGCCGGTAAGACAATCCGGAGACAGGTACGTAAGACATTGTTGACAATTACGACTAAACAGACTTAAACCTTTGCGTACCGGCTTCCGTGATTGCTCCTACCGGCCCCTACCTCCTATGGGACCTGTGCCTACCGTAAGTAATTGGTACCTATCGTTAATGTTTCCTAATTCTATTCATTATATGCGGGTATGATCCTGCATTTCCCACATCTGATCCACATGTCTTTCGCTTAATTTTGCCTCCCAATCTGTAAGCTGAAGCTCCTGATGTAGTCCTATGAAGTGAACTTGACTAAAATCGGGTATTTTAGATACACAAGTATCTATTCTATATTTTTTAGAAGTTTGAATCTAAGTTGTGATCGCTATTTGCAATAGTTTCACCAACTTCTACATTGGTTATCATGCTTTCACGGCTAGTGATCAATAGATCGAGTAAGTTCCCATGTCTTGTGGGCTCTTTTACATGCTGAACTAAGTAACTGTCACCAAGAAAATCTATCAAGTGACTACCTATATGGCCATGTTCAAGGGTTATACAATCAATGTCGGTAAAATTGAAATCGCCCATTATCAATAAGTCCCAGTTGCAGAAACTAGATAGTTCTTGAAACAACAGTTTGTTGGTAATGATAATGTTTTTGGCCTATATAGTACGACCTTTGTTTGAATATAGCAATACAAAATTAAATAGTAATTTTGTAAATTAAAATGTATCAACGTAATATGCAATTTTGTGTGCGGAAATGAAAATAAAAATACGTCGGAATCTACCATAACAGACATGGCGTACCATTCGTAGTACACAACTTCGTTACTTAAGACACCTGGAGGTCATTTTCTAAAATATTTAGAGTAAAGAGCTGAAACTTCTCAGGTAAATAGGTATCCATATTGCCTACATTTTAGGTGAAGCAGAATGATGTATGTACACATGTACATATGTACACATGTACACATGTACGTATACCAGTAGCGACATTTAAAAGTGCACAGCACCATAATACGTGGACCAATTTGTTTTATATTTTGGCTATGATTAGTCAGTAGGCACACCTAGGGCCGGTCATTGAGTAATTGAACAATTTCCTTTATACTTTTGCATACAGGCAAATTTTTTTGCTCTTGTTTCCATTATTCTGTAAGTTTCATTTAAATCTAATGTATATTAGATTTTTTATGATTAAAAAAAAAGTAGAAAAATATCGAACGGCAACTTGAAATATGAATATATCTGTAACTTGCTTATAGTTTCACCAATTTGACTGATTTTTTCATAGCTTAATTCTTATTATATAATAAGTACAGTAAAATTATCAACATATTTTAATTATAAGTACTTTAAATACTGAAAAACTTAAGTATAAGCCTCGCCAATCTATGTTGGTAGGGCACCCCCTCCAGCATCATATGATGTCCCTTCTTCTTTCTTCTTCCTGTATAGCCTTGATCTTTTTCCTCTTGCTTTCTTCTTTGGATTTAATCTTCCTCTTTGAATTGTTTAGTCTAATGTTGTCCTTTACCTCTGTCACTGTCACAGAGGTGCAGGTGAGGGCGGTGGTTTCTTTTGTTCTTTTTGCTACCCATGATGACTGTACTAAAGAGTAATATGTACTAGCTAAAGTAATAGATTGCAATGAGAGCTACTTCCCTTTTCAGAGCTAGCCGGTAACTAACGCTTAGTTTTGCACAAAGTTGGCGAAATATTCTCCCTCCACCTTCCTCCCTTCCCCTCCACAATTGTATTGGCCGTTGATACACTGGGCGAGTGTAAATTCAATCAAATTTCAACGTTATTCGCTGCGCCTGAAGGTCCTACTTAACAAACCGGTTTTAGCAACTTTTTTTATTTTCATTTCCGCACACAAAATTGCATATTACGTTCATACATTTTAATTTACAAAATTACTATTTAATTTTGTATTGCTATATTCCAACAAAGGTCGAAAGTAAAATTTTACCGTTAATTCTATCCACAAACTATCATATGTATCCTGTTTCAGTTTTTCTAAAACACAGGCATGGACATTGTTTTTAACGTACAACAGAACACCCCCACCTTTCTTGTTGTTTCTATCCTGATGAAAGCATTTAAATCCTGCAATATTAAATTCGGCTTCAAACTCTTTACCATTTAACCATGTCTCGGTTATTCCTATCATATCAAGATTTTTGCTTTTGACATACACCTGTATTTCTTGGAATTTCTTCCTAATACTACAAGCATTAAAGTACATATTAAGAAACTCATGATTATTTCTTTATGACACGTTTTGTATTTCAACATCATGCCTTGCATTATAATTTTGTTCTTTATTAACACTTTGCTCTATATTGACATTTGGTCCTTCATTGATATTCAATGCTTCATGGACATTTGCCCCATCACGGACATCTGGTCCCTCATGGTCATTCGATCTCTTGTGTATACCTTGTCCCCCTACGTTACCGCGTTCCACACCGGCCACCCGTCGTTCAATGACATTCTGTCCGGCATCCCTTCCTAAAATGATATTCTGTCCTCCACTGACATTATATCCTACCGCGATATTTTGTCCTCCACTAATGTGCGTGGATGTGGTACAGATGAGAGTTAAAGGGAAGAGATAGGCAGTATGTTTGTGAGAAGAAAGATGGATGGGCTGGCTTTGAGTGAAACTAAAATGAAAGGGAGGGGCGAGTGTGAGTTTGGGAGTGTAGATGGGAGGTTCTCAGGAGTGAAGAGGGGACGATGGAGAGAAGGGGTGGCTATACTAGTAAATGAGATAGGTAAGCGTGTAGTGGAGTGGAAGGAGGTTTCTTAAAGATTGATGTGGATGAAGGTGAAGCTGGGAAGGGAGATGTGGGTCTTTATAAGTGCATATGCGCCAGGTAGTGAGAAGAGTGTAGAGGAAAGAGAGGCTTTTTGGGTAGATTAAAATGAGTGCATAGAGGGATTAGGGAGAAATGTCAATATAGTTGTATTGGGAGACCTTAATGCTAGGGTAGGAAATGAACCAATAGACAAAGTGATTGGAAAGTATGGAGTTCCAGGTAAAAATCGTAGTGGGGAATTGGTGGAGATGTCTTGAGAATTGATATCAAATACAGTGTTTAGGAAGAAAGTCAAGCATAAGTACACGTGGGAGAGGGTGGTGGATGGAAGGGTGGCAGATAGAGCGTTAATGGACTATATTGTGGTGACCAGGAGTATGGTAGGAAGAGTTGAGGATTTACATGTTCTAATGGGAGAGTGAGGGAATATCAGATCATTTTTTGGTGGAAGGTAAATTGAGGATGGAAAATAGGTGGAGAAAGAGGAAAAGGGCAGAAGGTAGGGGGGTACTCGGAGTGAACTGCTTAAATGAGACAGAAAAGGAGTATAAGAAGCCGAGAGAGGAGTGGGAGGGAATGAAGGATAGAGTAGAGCTAGGAGAGGAAGAGGAATGGGGATGGTTCAAGGAGGGAGTCATGAGGTGTGCAAAGGTGGTGTGTGGAACAAGGGCGGGAAGAAATAGAAGGAAGGGTAGCGAGTGGTGGGATGAGGAAACAAAGAAGGGTGTAGAAGAGAAGCAGGCTTTCATAGATTGGCTACAAATTAGGACGAGGGAATTGTATGAGAGGTGCAAAGTAAAGAAAAGGGAAGTTAAGCATAAGATAAAGGAAGCAAAGAGGAGAACAGATGTGAAATGGGGTAAGAGTAT
This sequence comes from Oratosquilla oratoria, assembly GCF_046742065.1. Lineage (NCBI taxonomy): Eukaryota > Metazoa > Arthropoda > Malacostraca > Stomatopoda > Squillidae > Oratosquilla > Oratosquilla oratoria. The sequence continues at coordinate 38,609,676 of NC_134809.1, read as the reverse complement.
GACAGAAAATTTTGAAAGTAATAAAAAGATGTTTTGGAAAGAAATTAAAAGAGGAAGAGGAGGCGAATCAAGTAGAGAAGAAAAGGTAAAAGGTGCAGATAAAGAGATGATAATGGAAGAGAAGGCGGTGAGAGGAAGGTGGGCAGAGTATTTTAGGGAGTTGCTAAATGTGAAGGAGGATAGGGAGGGAAAAGTAGTTGCAGATGATGAGAGCAGGTAAGGCACCTGGTCTGGATGGATGCCATGCAGAATGTCTGAAGAAAGGAGGTACAGTTATGGTGGACTGGCTGGTGAGGTTATTTAATTTTTGTTTAAGAGAAGGTAGAGTGCCGGAGGACTGGAGGAGGCTTACGACAGGGTAGACAGGAAGGCACTGTGGGAGGTACTGCAGATATATGGGATAGGAGGAAAGCTGTTAAGAGCAGTCAAGAGTTTTTGAGAGTAATAGAGCTTGTTAGGATTAGAAATGGAGAGAGTGAATAGTTTGAGGTAAAGGTGGGACTTCATCAGGGATGTTCAATCTATACCTGGATACGGTGGTGCGAGAGGTGAATGCAATGGTAGTGGGTCAGGGGTTGGAGATGATTAAAGAAAATGGAGAAAAGTGGGAAATAAGCCAGTTGTTTGCTGACGACACTGCGCCTGCGCTTGCAGCAGGATCAGAGAAGAGATTGAGGAAGTTATTGGCAGAGTTTGAGAAGGTATGTGAAAGGAGGAAGTTGAAGATAAATGTGGGTAAAAGTAAGGTGATAAGATGTACAAGGGGAGAGAGTGAGAGCAGGCTGGAAGTGAGCATTAAGGGAAAGACGCTGGAGGAAGTGGATAGTTTTAGATACTTGGGTGCGAATGTGGCAGGAAAGGGAGTGGGGGTGGAGGTAGAATGCAGATTGAGAGAAGCGAGTAAATGCCTTGGTGGATTAAAAAGTGTGATGAGAAATAGGCATCTGGAAATGGATGTTAAGAGGAGGTTATATTTACCTTACCTAGTTGTATTTACCTAGTTGTATTTTGCGGGAAGGGGAGCTATGCTCGTGTTGTCCCGCCTTTGTATCTTGCAGTGTCTAGTTTGTTTTTAAACTCATGAATGGTTTTTGCACATACTATTCCATTGTCCAGTTTGTTCCAAGTGTCCAAAACTCTATGAGGAAAACTGTTTTTCTTCAGTTCTCTTCTATAGCTATGTTTTTTTATTTTCTTTCCATGTCCTCTTGTGTTTCTTTTGTCCCAGTTAAGTAAGTTCTCACTATCGAGTACCTCTGTGCCTTTCATGATTCTGTAGATGGTCAATAGGTCACCTCTCTCTCTTCTTTGCTCCAGTGTCGGTAACTCCAGTTTAGCCAATCTCTCTTCGTATGATAGGTTTGCAAGTGCAGGTGCCATTTTTGTAGCTGCTCTTTGGATTCTTTCTATTTTCTTTATATTCTTTTTGGTACTGGGGGACCACAATGTCGCTGCATACTCTAATCTAGGCCTTATCAATGTAACCAATATTTTTTTCATCATGTCTTCGTCCAAGTATGTAAACGCCACTTTTATTGATCTTAGCAAGTTGTAAGTCTCCCCGACAATTTTGTTAATCTGTATATCATAGGACAAGTCGTTCGTGATAATTACTCCCAAATCTTTTTCGGATCCTACTTTCTTTACTTCTTTGGTATATGAAGGAGTGATTGTGCCAACAGCACTGTATGGGACAGAAACATGGAACATTTGAGAGGAAGAGAGGAGGAGTTTGAATGTGTTTGAGATGAAATGTCTGAGAAGTATGATAGGGGTTACTAGGCTGGATAAAGTGAGAAATGAGGAGGTGAGGAGGAGAATGGGGGTGGAAAGGGAGTTGGGAGATAGGGTTGATGAAAGAGTATTGGGATGGTTTGAACACATGGAAAGAATGAGTGGAGAAAGATTAGTAAAAGAAGTGTGGAAGGCAGAGGTGGAAGGAGTGAATATGAGGGGGCGTCCTAGAATGAGATGGATGAATGAGGTAAAAGGGGCATTACAAAGGGAATGTCTGTTGAGGAAGGACGGGAGAGGACAGAAGATAGGGGTGAATGGAGAAGGGTTGTGTATGATGCTGTGATACAGGAGTGGGAGTGGGTGGGGGATGGGGGGTGATGAGGGGACTGAGAGGGAGGGTCGCTGAATTAATGAAGCGGCCTTGCTGTGGATGTGCTGTGTCTTGCGATACTGCTTCTGACCCAGGGCAGTGGACAGGATGCAGCAATGACCCATCATCCAGGAGGTGCCAAGATGAGAGGGAGGGAGGAGGGTGGAGGGGAGTGGAATATGTATGGGATGGAATAGGTGGGAGTTGTTTCTGTCCTTTTCTTTTTGGCTACCCACCCCCCTCTAGGTTCAGACAAGCTTCACAAGCCATTTCGCTCTTCCTTCGGCAATACAAACGGCAAATATAAAATATAAATCGACAAAAGGAACAAAAACGACCTTTAAATAAACTAAATAAACGAAGCTTACTTTGCTTACCTTATACTATTATTCCTACCTTTGGAGTACAGTAACAGACTACCGTTTTGATTCTAAATTACTAGAACACAACACTTTATCTTATACCTCTAACTGTATAGCGCTATATGTATAAAATTACAAAAACAACACAATCACTTGTCATTATTCGAAGATATAAACTTCACAAGAAGTAGTAAACTTAACAATAAGTATTTGCTAGCTGGTGTCTCGGGAGAACACAAGTTCTCAAGCTGAGGTCGCGTAGCAGACTCAAGGTCATGGAGCAGACTACTTGACTTTATTTCCTTGAACCTGGTTATGTTGTCTGATTGTAACATTCTGAAACTGTGGTTTCTTTTTTGATTGCACCATTGCTACTTTGCTTAACAGCTGCTGGGTTGGGCTATGTTTCCCCTCTATGCTACAGGCTTGCACATTTGCAGCTTCTAATGCTTTAGCTATCTCCTGTGCTTTGCTTAGCATTAAATCTTTCCTGCAGCAATCTCTTCCTCAATTTTGAGGAGTTGCAATTAGCAACTATTTGATATATAATTATATCATTAGCATGGAATTTACATGTAGATGCTAACTCGTGCAACCTAGTTACAAATGCATCTGTCGACTCGCCTTGCTCCTGTCTACATTCCCCAAATAGGAAACTTTAATACTTCTTGTTAACTTGTGGAACAAAGTATTGATTTAGGCACTCTTTGGATGCCTCTATACTATTATGGCAAAATTATCTTGCACTTCTTCACCTGTGACATGCAAGAAAATGGCTTTCTTTTGGCTTGCATCTTTTATACCTGTGGCAGCATGATAGCACTCAAACTTGGTGAGCCATTTCTTCCATCACTGAGCCACAAATGGCTGAGGAACTGGGACATCCAAAACCATTTTGTCTTCTGTTGATTGGTGAGCTTGCCAAGCCTCCTTAGTGCCATTCCCACACCTTGTATACTTGTGGGAATCGCACCTCTAGTGTCCTTGTTCTACCTCATGGGGTCGTAGCTCGGCTTCGTGGCGGTCATCTCTTGCCACGTCGCCAGAATGTTGGATATGGAGATATCACAACATACATACATACCTGCAGGTATGACAAAGTATTAGATAAGCCTGTGTGTTTGCTATCCCATTCTTGTTGCCAGAATGGTGGATATGTAGATATCACATACATACATACATACCTGTAGGTATGACAGTATTAGATAAGCCTGCGTATTCACTATCCCATTCCTGTCGCGGATGTATGGGGATCTTGAAACACTAGTCTTCTTCGGTGGGTTTATTTTTTTGTCCGCCATTGTGTGGGGTTTAAGTACAGAAAAGTAAACATACAAATGTACCACATAGCGCATAGGCATCGCAGTCGTTTAATTCGATCCTATTTATAATGGATCAAATAGCTGTGCAAGGATATCAAATACATAACAGATCTAAAATTCTTTAATGGTTTCGACAGATCAGAAATGAGTGAGGCATTAGAAAGAATGCTGCCATCACTCACAGGAGATGTGTGAAGAAGTTCGAGCACTCCTCTGTAAATATACCTCAGTATTTTTCTCATGCCCCACTGTAACCCAAGCCATTACCCACACTGTCGTTTTGGAAGGAGGAGCCAAGCCAGTGAGACAGACCCTCAACAGATTGTCGCCCCAGAAGAAAAGAATTATGACAAAGTGAACTGATGTATGGAATAAGGATTAATGGAACCTAGTACTGGTTCTTGGGCTTCACCTGCTGTACTAAGCCTGGAGGTGAGTGGAGATTGTGTTGACTACAGGAAGGTGTTCCCTTACCCTCTCCCCAGAATATATTATCTTATTGAGGAAGTTGTTATGGTTAAATTTTTGTCTAAGACAGACTTAATGAAGGGATGTCATCAGCTCTATGAAAAAACTAGCATTTACTGGCACACCCGGCGAAGACCTACCGGAGGATGACCAAAATGTAATTTCTGCATCTGGCCAATCGAAGGTCACCGATCTGGACATATAGGTCTAGCGACCTGCGTCCAGTATCAACATAAGGTAAGGTATGCAGAACTACAGAGAATTCTGCTTTTGTTAACCCTCAAGGACACTTTCAATACAAAGTGACCCCTTTTGGGATGGAGAACAGTGGAGCATTTTTCCAGGGCCTGCCAGGCATCAGGGCATACTCAGATGACATAATTGTGTTTGCTGACACATGGGATGATCATATGATAAGGTTAAAAAGTTTACTCAACAGACTGGAACAAGCCCACCTTGCTGTGAACCTGAAGTGTCTTTGGTAGAAGCACCGTTGAGTACCTAGGGCATCAGTTTGAACAGAATTGCATCACACTATTGGAAGCCAGAGTGAAGGACATTGTCGAATATAAAGTTCGAAAGATAAAGAGAAGTATCAGAAGATTGATGGATATGCTCAGATTCTATCAAAGGTATTGTCCAAATTTTTCAGAAGTAGCTGTTTTTTTAACCTGTATGCTTTCTAATAGTCATTTCGGGTGGGATGAAGGCGCAGGTGCAGCCATTGTGGAATGTAAGAGGCTTCTTTCAGATTGGATTGGATTGATAGCTCCAGATTATTGGAAGACTTTTCACGTTTTTCTGTGATGCCAGTCGTGTAGCAATAGGTGCTATGCTTGCCCAGGAAAAGGGCATCATGAGGCTCATCTCGTTCATGCTTCAGTACCAATAACAGTATTCACCCATTGAAAATGAGATCCTCAGCCTCATATCAGCCTTGAATAAATAAAAAAAAATCTTTGAGGACAAAGTAATTTTAAGTGACTACCCTCTGAAATATATAATAAATGGTATATGTAAGAGTGGTAGATTAGCTTTCCAGGGATATGATTTAAGTATCCAACATATCCTGGGAAGACAAAATGTGGTGGTTGATATATTGTAACACCAAGATAGAAAATGTTTAAACCTTGCTTTACAGACTTAAATATTTTTATCCATGGAGGGGGAATGTCATGTGTATTTACCTAATTGTAGTATACAGGAAAGGACCAACGCTCACTACGTCCTGTCTCCTGTTTTCTAATTTTCTAACATATCTAGACTCAAATTCATGTACAATTCCAACTTAAATTATATCCTTGATTCAAATTATCATATATAGATTTGAACTCGTATATTGTTTGAGCTATTCCACATTTATGCATCTATATGGAAAACTGTATTTCTTCACATCCTTTAGATATGTGGTCTTTCTTAATTTACTCCCATGACCTCTTAAATCCCTCCCATCTTTGATCAGGAGATCTCTTCTGACAATGCAGACTTTGGTGACTTACTGTAATCATGTCACCTCTTTCTCTTTGGTCTTTCAAAGTTGGCAGACCCAGTACTTTTAGCCTTTCCTCATATGGCTTATCTGCCAGGCTGGTGATCAATCTGCTGCCCTTTGTATTCTCTAAATTTTGCTTACATCCTTCACTACTGATGCTTATTCTGATCTTGGACGTATCAGCGATTTGATTATTATTTTTATCATCTCTTCATCCATATAATGGAATGCCACTTTAATCTTCTGCAGTAGCCTGTGTGTCTGTTCCACATTCCCGTAGATATGTCTGTCAGGTGACAGGTTGTCTTTCATCAACACTCCCAAGTCTTTCTCCTCTTTTGTTTTTGTAATGGATTCACTTCCCAAGGGTCCATGCAAAAATAGTATCGAAATATTTTTGCAATAGTCTGTCTTCCTTGTTTTTCACTCTTCTTATACTTTTTGCATTTTCAAATGTGTTGGCATATCTTGTTCCTTCCATCATCTCATTGACAGACAAGAAACATTATTGGTGCAAGCACCAATAATGGTGCTCTCCAGCTTGACCTCTTATCCTTTATTACTGTCCTTGTGTATCTTTCCTTCAAAAAGTCTTTCATTCATTCTAGTAGTTTGCCACTCAGTCCTGCAATGTGCTTTAACTTCCACATAAATTGACTGTGAGGTACTTTATTAAATGCCTTCTCTTAGTACAAGCAACCCACCCACCATTCTCTCGTGCAGCACATCAGTCACTCTCGAGTAAAAGCTTAAAAGGTTCGACACACATGATCTTGTAGATCTAAAGCAAAACTGACTCTACCAGAATTTTCATCTCTACAAAATATTTGGTCCATCGATCTTTTACAATCCTTTCACATAATTTCACTATTGTGCTGGTTGGTGATACTGGCCTGTCACAATCTGGCATGTTTTTGATTAACTGTACCAAGTCTGGCCACGACTTGAACAAATCCTATCAATCTATGGTCAAGAGTGTGTGCTATTTCCCCTATATATTGTTCGATTTCTCCCTCACCAAGACAAATAAAAGGTGATGTACAAAAATACTAAATTTTACTTGCGTAATGATACAAGGGCAGAGCCCGTAAATGCCTAAGTGTCACCCCAGGGCAAAATTCTGTGACGCCCCACCTCCCCATCACCACTTCCCATCTCCACCATCCCTTACAGCCTGTTTTAGCTATTGGTTTGTGAAATAATTAAACAGATTTTAAAAATTATATTTAATGTTCCTATTTTAGAAAGGAAAAGGGAAAAAACATTTCATTCTGTTGATTCTAAAGCAAAATTCATATCATGGTAAAATATTCAGGGCTCCGTAGACTTTTTTTTTTTATTATAATTATTTTGTCAGCTTTGTGGGCGGCATGTCCAGACTAGAATTGCCACCCCCCTAAATGTGCCGCCCCAGGGCATATGCTCCCCTCCCCCCCCAAGTGAGGGCCCTGTACAAGGGCTTTTAATGAGGGCGCACTTGTATTGTGTTATAGCATACAACCCTCTGTCTATAAGTGGGACACTCACACTGTGCCAATGGCATAGATGTTTTATATATTTATAGGCCTAGTCTATATTCCTAATGACCTGGCTTCATACATTCATTTCACTTCCTAATTTTCGTGTGAAGGTTTACAAATTATCATTAGCTACCTATCTGAATCTTGCTTAGAAGTACTCGTATGATGGCACTACTTGCCTATGCAATCATAATGTGCGTGACCTCTGACCTCCAATGGTTTTTGTACATTTCTTGTACTCCTACATCACAATCTGTATAATTTTTATCCTCGAAGTCTGTAGCTAAGAATCTACATTTTAGTTTTTCTATAGTCCTACATTTCATCATATAGCTTAACTTATTGTAACTTAATTGTGATCAAATCCAATTTGAATATATCATGGTGCACAAAATATCGAGCGAGGGTATAATATTATATAATTCTTTTGTGGATACATGGACAAGCTTTACCTAACATATTTTATATAAGATTTTACGTGACACTTTATTACATAACCTATTTTGTGATACTAACGAGACATTATTACATAACCTAGATTGTGACACTACATGACGCTTATAATTTAGTGGTGTCTCCTTGTTTCCACTTTTGTGAATTGGCACCACGTTTGCCCTTTTCCAATCAAGAGGCCCAATGTCTTCTTTCAATGAACAGGTAATAAGTCTGTGGATCTTGTCCACTAGTTGTTCCTTATATTCTTTAAGTATTTAGTTTGAGATCCCATCAGGTCCTGATGCTTTTGTCACATCCAATGATCCCAAGAGATAGAACACTTCCCTCACTTCTACATTTATATCTGCTAAACTTGGGCTCCCCTTGCTTTTCTCCAAAAAATTGCTCTTTTTTGAAGATAGATTGGAAATTTTCGTTCATTAGTTCTGAGCTGAGAACTCTTCAAAGACCTCACCATTCACTATTAGCATGGCGATTTCTTCCCTGTCTCAATTTAACATTTATAAAGCTGTAAAACAGTTTTGGTTTATCTTTGCATTTACCTACTATACCTATTTCAAAATTGCTTTCTTTCTCCTTATGAATTCTTGTATAATCATTCTTAGCTTGTTTAAGCTTTTGTTTTATTGCTTTTTTCTCCATTTTCTCCAAGCAAATATCCCTGGCCTTTTTTGCAATCTCACACTTTTTTTAAACCAGTCCTGTTTCTGCTTCTTCCTTCCACTAATCTTTGGCTCATGTTTGTTCACTCCTAAGTTGTAAATGTCAAGAAAGATTTCCCACTTCCTCATTATTCCTGTGTTATTAATAAATTCCTCCCAGTTTCTTTCTTCAAAGAAAATTTTCAACCCTAATTAATCTGCTTTCCTTAAATTGAGTCTCCCTTGTCTGTAGGATTCATTCCTCGGTTCTGTTTCCTAATCCTCCAGCTGAAATTCAATTGTAACATGGTCACTTTTTCCTATTGGGCAAAGATAGCTCAAGGAGCTGATGTCTAGTTCTTTGGTTAGTAACAGATCTTCCTTTATCATTGGGTCATTGTGTTCTCCATTGCTATACTCGACAGGGTATTTCCCCAGGAATCTGCTTTGCCAATTGTTTCTCATTCCTTCCAGTTGACCTCACTGTAATTAGAAATTAGAATATCCAATAAGGACTACGTTACTATTTTGTTGAATGGTTTTCTTTAGGAAAAGAGCTGTATTCAATAACAGTTCTTGATAATCAATTTCATTCCAAGCTCTTGTCTTAGGGGGAACATATACCACCATGAATTCTTTTATTATGCTCTCTAGTATTAATCTCTAGGTAAATTGCTTCAGCCTTGCTTTTACTCAGATTTGCTTCTTCCACCTTTGTCACTTTTCACTACAAACATTACTACTCCACCCTTTTCAGGCTCTTTTCCAAGTATATCTGTTGTTCCTCAATTGTAAATAACTTTTTTTTTTAGTTTAGTCTCTACTAGACAAAATATCTGGCTCGTTTATCCTTAAGTAATCATTGATCTCTAATCCAGCTGATGGTCAACCATCAACATTAGCATATGCTATTCTGTGTTTCCTTGTAGTGCTTCCTTTGCAATAATTCCTTCTTGTTTTCTTAGAAACAATTTCCTCACCTAATTGTCAACTTCGAGAGAGAGGAAAAAAAAAAAAAAAAAAAAAATCTTTGGTCCCATCAGTTTTGGGTTTGGCTTCCTCTAAGAGCTTTTGTGTCTTTGCTCATTTCTCTTCATGAGCATCTTTCCTAGCCCAAACATTTCTTTATTTTTCTTCTCATGCTAACGTCCAAGACTTACTGATTACTTCTTTTGCCATGTATTGGGACTTGAACTTTATTTTCATTGGATGTACACAGTTTCTCTTATATTTGCCTAATCTATATTTGGTATCAATCTTGTCTGGTACATCCAAATCCTTCCCTAGAGTTGCTGACGTAATTTCCATAATCATTTGCATTTCTTGGTCTTGGCATAACTTCCATGTGTTGTATTCTTCTTGGCATTCAAAGAGTAAGATGTATCTAGACTTGTTTACAACATCTCTAACAAGAGATTCTTGCTCTTTTTTATATATAACCTTGACTCCTGCTTTTCCTAGGCTCTTTCCTGTTGCTCCATGATTTCTTTAACCACTTCAATACGGGACTTAAATCTCGCGGGCAGCAGCCAATGCCAGCCGTATGACGTAACGAAATAATATTCGCATCATAAAATATAGTCGCCGCTTATATCGATCGTTCTCTCTTTCACCCGCGAATTTTGAAAACCACAGAGAATGGGATTCAGGGCGCATTTGGGAGAATGTAAAAACACAGGGGCGACTACAATAAATATAATCAAGACGCCGATATGGCAGCGTCGCGAATCCACTTGCTCCTCATGACGCCTACGTGTGCGGCACCGTATGGAAGGGGTTAAAAGTTACCCTATAACTCCTATCCTCATTCGTTGTTGGCCTATCCTCTTTTTCCTCCATAGTGTAAATATTTCTACTCTCATTTGTCAGTTTTATATTCCCTTATCAATTTATCAATCTATTTTCTGAGCCAGGTTTGTTTCCTTTTCTTGCTCAAGATTTGGCTTCAGATCATGCATCTATCCTCGTGTGAAGAAATTAAGTCTCTAAATCTTTTCGACTCTGTTAGAATTTTACTTACCTCCATGGTAGAGTATCCAACTTGAGATTTACCTTTTTTGAATTCATTCTCTGCACTATATTTATTATCAATATTTTTTTCAGTGTACTTTCTCACCTTTTTGGGTGTGAAGCCTTTGAAATCTTCCATTATTAGTGTTTATACAGTAATGAAAGACAACTCTTTGCAATGTAAACAAACTAGAATTTTATTTTGATTTTTGTATCCTATCATGCATAACTTGAGACAAAATCCACTATTTTCCTTCCCTGATTATATCCAAAAGTTGAAACCAGCAATGTTTTGCCTCTACTGTGACCCAGAATAGTTTTTCTTCTCCCTTGTCTATTCATGTATGTACCCCCCCCGAGATCAACTATGATAATGGGTGGTTAAATTCCCACTGCTGCTTGAACTAGTGTAATACCTGTGAAAGACAATTTGACTTAATTTTAATTAAAATTCTATTTATTCACCAATCACCTTTGCTTTACATTGAACCCAAATTACCGTATTTTCCGGCTTAAAATGCGCATCGGGTTATAATGCGCACCCATGCACTTTATCTCTGTACACAGATAGCGCGCACCGACGTATAACGCGCATGCCAGGAAAAGTCACTGGTGGCTAAAGCTCGTGAACTGCATGTATGCGACTCCTGCTTGCATTGGTCCATTGTTTTGTGGGAAATTTGAGCCATGAAAAGTTTATTGAATACAAAATGTACATGAAAAATTTCGGATTTTTACAGAAAAATTGTAATTTACTATCCTGAGGGAATAATTCATCTTACAAGTTTTTATCAGTGTTCAAGTTTTTATCACCGTGTACAAGTTTTTATCGCCATGCAGCAACTATGTTGGTTCATAAGTGTCTATACTGAAGTGATGTTTAGTTTAACAAACTCGCAAGAGGGTGTTTAGTGTAGGCTAGATTGGCAATAGAACTGTCGATGTCGGCCCTGATCTCGCATATTCCGGGTGAGCTAAAACGGCCAACGTTCATGATGTTGGTACCGGTGCTGTTTTACGGTTCCCAAATATTTGCATAGACTACGATAATTAATAGTAAAAATAAACCAATGAAATAACGGCAACTAATTACTTAGTATCATGTGAACGAGGTTACATGGAGAAGTATTTTTCATTGGCTAGAGCCACCGCTGGGAAATCTGTTGATTTGTCACTAAATTGTCAGTTTAGGCATCAATCAGCACAACTAAGAAAAAGTCGGAAATACATGTACCGGTATATGACCCGTGTTGTGCGTTGGTCGCTTATTACTTTGTAGCTTAAATAGTTTGTAGGAAATATGATCTAAAAAAAGTTTATTGGAAGTAAGATATACAGAAATTTTTTGGGATTTTTACAGAATTTTCATGTTATATCTTGAGGAAATAATTCATCTTTAAGATTAATTATATAATACTGAAACAAACTACAGACTGTTTCGTTTTAGCTTTGAACCTACAATGACAGTGGTGAAATAGGACAGTCTCTAATCGAGGTGACGTTTAGTTAATATAACTCCCGAAAGAGGGTGTTGTAGTCAGGTGTTTGACACGAGTTTATGAACGGCCGCAACGGAATTTGTACCTTACCTAAAGTGAAGCAACAAAGCCAACATAAAAATTCAAACTAGGATGCTGTGAACATGGGCAAATATCATGAATATTGATAATGTTTCATGGTGTTTAGGCCTATTTAAAAATGAAAAATAAGATTCGATAGATACCTACCTATACCAAATATTTATATAGCCCATGCTGGCGTATTCTTTCGTGTCACCATGGCTGTTCTTCTTGTTCTCACAGAACGTCACGGAGAAGTGTGCCGTCCCGACTTTGTGACGGCCAACATCGTCACGTTGTTGTGAAAAAAATTACACACACGGCCGCAGAATTTTTATCGTAGGCCGTAGATAATGCGCACCACCGGATAACGCGCACCCCCCATTTTTAGGCCCTTCCAACGGAAAAAAGTCGCGCACTATATGCCGGAAAATACGGTATGCCTTGGAGGAAAAAACAAATACAATACACACATACACTCGTATCTATTTTGTGGTACCAATAATGTGGGGAATTAGGCACTGGGAAATACCACCTAATCAATGAATAAATGATTGTATTCCATAAAACAATGAAGTTAATTGGGCCGTTATGCCTAATGATCATTCGGCCGTATTAGAAGCAAAATATTCTCTCATCACCCATCCTTCTACAATGGGCAATAATTTTACTCGTATAGACTGATATCTCTAATATATGGTGGGCGATGGAAGCCACACATTAATCATACTCTCCTCCTTCCTAGCAGGTGTATTCTATGTAGATGTGGTTGAATAGGTTTGTGTCGACACCAGTGGCACTTTTCATGCATAATAACACTAATCCATATTATGCAAAATTCCCCCTTCCCTATTACAATTTATCATCAATATTTCACAATTCCTCTGAGCAAGGAGTACATATAAGGACTAACCTGCATGGAAGGTGTTACAGCTTTTAACCACTTCACTCCAGGCATTCAAACTGTGCGCGGGCCAGCAATACGGGATTGGAGCCCGCCGTGCGATAACGAATATGTTTCAGGGAAAACTTATACGTTTCCGCTTATAATGAGGGTGCTAATTGTTCAATTGAAAATCTGATAATACTGAGAATCCTCATAAAATTCTGCTAATATAAATGCATTTACCTTTGAATGTTGACTCGCAAAGTTGTGAATTATTGACTGATAAAGAGATGGCAAGTTGAAATTTTCTTTGTAGACATTTATTCAGCGTTCAAAACTCAATATATTTATTGTTTTTCATTTTTTGTTTTTTGTTACAACAACTAATAACAAAGCCAGTGATATAATATCCATAAGGATGAGTACAGTCTTCGGCAGTGAAAAATTATGGATAATGACACTGGAGCGGAAACAATTTAGCTTAGCCAATGACTAATTTCGGTAAAGCCTAACGAATGACATCTCGTTTTTTATCTGCTGTTACCACCTTTTACTTGAATGTGTTTCAGGGAAAACTTGTACATTTCCGTTTATAATCAGGGTGCTAATTGTTCAATTGAAAATCTGATAATACTGTGAGAATCCTCATAAAATTCTGCTTATAAAAATATATTTACCTTTGAATGTTGACTCACAAAGTTGTGAATTATTGACTGATAAAGAGAGGGCAAGTTGAAATTTTCTTTAGACAATTTATTCAGCGTTCAAAACTCGATATATATATTGTTGTTTTTCATGATTTTTTTTGTTTGGTATGTTACTACAACTAATAACGAAGCCATTGATATAATATCCATAAGGATGGGTGCAGTCTTCGGTAGTAAAAAAATAATTGATTATGGAAATACTAGAGCGGAAACAATTGAGCTTAGCCAATCACTAACTTCGATAAAGCCTAACCAATGACATCTCGTTTTTTATGTGCAATTACACCTTTTGCTGCTAATTGATATTAGTCATGACAACAACGAGTAACAATATGAACGTAACACCTCGTGGTGAGAAAAGGGAAGCTCGACTTCTTCCAGATATGGAGCTGGAGTTTCATTTCTCTGCATTTACTTCATTACCTAGTTGAAAATAAACAATATGCTGTGTAAACAATAAACAATGTATATATCACTGTTTTTTTGTTCGGACGATTCTAATGTATCATTCTTTTTTTATATAGCTTGGGAATAGCATTGCGATGATGAATTACCATCAAGCTGAGGGAAGAGACTCCACCCCAGCACTACAGGAAGTACTTGGGCAATGGGGGCCAGGAAGAAGCCGGGCTATCACGCCCAACCACCCCGCCACCATCACCACCACCACCACCACCACCGCCGCCGCCACCACCGCCACGATGGGTGCAGTCTTCGGTAGTAAAAAAATAATTGATTATGGAAATACTAGAGCGGAAACAATTGAGCTTAGCCAATCACTAACTTCGATAAAGCCTAACCAATGACATCTCGTTTTTTATGTGCAATTACACCTTTTGCTGCTAATTGATATTAGTCATGACAACGAGTAACAATATGAACGTAACACCTCGTGGTAAGAAAAGGGAAGCTCGACTTCTTCCAGATATGGAGCTGGAGTTTCATTTCTCTGTAAGTATTTACTTCATTACCTAGTTGAAAATAAACAATATGCTGTGTAAACAATAAACAATGTATATATCACTTTTTTTGTTAGGACGATTCTAATGTATCATTCTTTTTTTTATATAGCTTGGGAATAGCATTGCGATGATGAATTACCATCAAGCTGAGGGAAGAGACTCCACCCCACCACTACAGGAAGTACTTGGGCAATGGGGGCCAGGAAGAAGCCGGGCTATCACGCCCAACCACCATCACCACCATCACCACCACCGCCACCACCGCCACCCCCCACCGCCACCACCACCGCCACCCCCCCACCGCCACCCCCCACCGCCACCACCGCACCCCCCACCGCCACCCCCCACCGCCACCCCCCACCGCCACCACCGCCACCCCCCACCGCCACCACCACCGCCACCCACCACCACCACCGCCACCCCCCACCACCACCACCGCCACCCCCCCCCACCACCACCACCACCCCCCACCACCACCACCACCCCCCACCACCACCACCACCACCACCGCCACCACCCACCGCCACCACCATCACCACCCCCCACCGCCACCACCATCACCACCCCCCCACTGCCACCACCACCATCACCACCCCCCACCAATTTTGAAAAAAAAAAAAACTGATACGTTGTTTTATTAACCTTTTCCATTGATCATGAAAATATGAGAGATAGTGTGTGTGTGCGTGTACTTAGTCTTTGTATCACGTGTTGGACTCGTGATCGACAGCTATTTCCCTCCTGGAAGAGAGCTCAGAGCTCGTAGGTCCGATCTATGGGTAATGCTATGACCTTACACCCCCCGAGTGTGCGTGTGTGTGTGTTTACGCACAAAGATATCCTGTTGTCCTGCACGCCTTCTTTTATCACCCTCCCTCTCCCTCTCCCTCTCCCTCTGACCTTGTATCGAATACAGCAGAAGCCGTCGAACCTTGAACCTGGTAAGACATGAGCGAACAAAGTGATATTGAATGGGTACCAACCCAATCTAGTGACTCAGAGTGAAGACACTCTTGAGGGTGATTTCACTGATGACTTGTCAAGTGACGATGAACAAGTTATCAGTGATGGATGGGAATTGATCGCTGATCCATTCAGCGATAACCGCCCCGACGAGGTGCCCCCCCTCACTGCCTTATATGAAGGCATAAATGAAGCATTGGAAGGCTATAACTAATACACCGTTAGATGCCTTCACATTGTTTCTTAATGAAGTGGTATTGACCACACTGTGCCAGTGGATAAATGAAAAAGCAGAATGCTTTTTCAATGTGCATCCAGAGAAAAGGAGGAAGATACACAACCTTGTATGGAAGGAAGTGACTTGTACACTTTCATAGCCCTTGTGTTGGTAATGGGACTGAATCAACTTCCTCAGATGCACGATTACTGGGCAAGTGACTGGATAAGAACTGGATCACCAGTGTTTTGTTCCCAGGTGATGAGCAGGGATAGATTTTTTAGTATAATGATCGTGTGCTTTTCATCACCTGCGAAGGTAATAAAAACAGACCCTCGCACACGTATTGAGCCATTTATGTGCTTGCTTAGAGAAAACTGCCAGATGGTCATGAGACCTGGATGCCATGTGGCAGTTGATGAAGCCCTTATCTTGTGGAAAGGGCGGCTTCACTTCAGGCAGTACATAAAAAGTAAGGGCAAGATTTGGAGTGAAACCATACGTGCTATGCCCCTTGGACAAGAATTGGAATGGCTATTTGTGGAATGTAGATCTGTACTAAGGTAAAGATACCTACCAGGTACAAGATGAGTCTGCCTCCAACTTGTCTGTATCACAGAGAATCGTCTCTGATGAAAGATCTGCTAGATGAAGGGAGGCATGTCATAACTGACAATTGGTACACTAGCCTGAGATTGGCTAGGTACCTGGAGCGGAGAAAGACAATGATTACTGGCGTTGTGAGGTATGGAAGAGGACCTCCAAAGGAAGTGAAGGACATGGCTCTGGAAACTTACCAAAAAGCATTTGCGAGAAATGGCAATGTTCTCAGTGAAGTGGGCGGACAAAAAAGATATTGTAGTTCTGACTACCAAATACCATGCTGGTATGGTAGAAAAAAACAAAACTTATTTTGTAAATAAAACCGTATTCTACAATAAGCCACTTCATATTGAGAAATATGTAGCCCCAAGGGGCAGATTCCTAAAATGAAAAGGAAAGGCATAAGGGGTGCTGGAGGGCCTTGGGCCAGAAGGGTGTGGAGGGTATTTAGGGATGAAATGGGTGGGAGTGTTTTTGTGCCTTTCCCTTTTTGGCTACCTCGCTTGGAAGGGGGAAGAAGCCTTGGTATATGTGTATATTGAGAAATACAATGAAAAGATGGGCAGTGTAGATCTAGCAGATCAATTGAACCATACACTCCACATAGAAAAAGTATGGCATGGTTTAAGAAAATAGGAATACACATGCTCTTCAGGATGGTGCTGAATGCCCATATTACTTTCAAAAATTACACTGGTGAAAAGACTCCTCTCTTGGACTTTATTACTTCACTCCAAAGAAATCTTGCTAGAACATATGGGGGCAGCTGCTCTGGCAACGTTCTTCACACACAGAAGAAAAGAACTGACGGGGCTGCCGCTCATATGAAGAAACCCACCGGTTTGTGAAGCGGGAGACCAG
Source organism: Oratosquilla oratoria (assembly GCF_046742065.1). Lineage (NCBI taxonomy): Eukaryota > Metazoa > Arthropoda > Malacostraca > Stomatopoda > Squillidae > Oratosquilla > Oratosquilla oratoria. The sequence goes on along the minus strand of NC_134809.1, from coordinate 38,592,540 downwards.
AACGAAGAAAAGATGCAGAATCTGTTACCCTAAACGTAGGGAAAAACACTACTACTGCCCTGGGTGTGAAGACCAACCAGGCTTGTTCCATGGAACACTTCGACATCTGGCACAACAAGCCTGGCAGCAGCAAGCCTAAAATTAAGAGGTACTGAGAGAGACGAGACACAATGGGTTGTAAGGCATCATAGACAGAGGAAGAGCCCATCCCTGGTAAAAATAAACCCTCTGGTCGTTGACGATGTCTTACGCTAACCCCCAGGGGTGATGGAGTAATCCAGGCAAAGGCTAACCTTCTTTCCCTTCACTGAAATCATTTGCTATTCCTACCCTGACAACACACATCCCCCCTCCCTCCCTATCTCTTTCTCTCTCTTCCTCCCTTTCTCCCTCCCTTTCTTCCTCCCTTTCTTCCTCCCTTTCTTCCTCTCCGTCTCCTGATAATGCATCAGTGTGTGTGTGTGTGTAAGTTGTGTGTGTAAGTGCGTGTGTGTGTGTGTAAGTGCGTGTGTGTGTGTGTAAGTGCGTGTGTGTGTGTAAGTGCGTGTGTGTAAGTGCGTGCATGAGTGTGTAAGTGTGTAAGAGAGAGAGGGAGGGGAGGGAGAGAAAGAGATCAAACAAGTTACCAGTCGTATAGAAATCCTCTCGTCGATGACGATGTCTTACGCGAACTCCCAGGGGGTGATGGAGTAATGCAGGCAAAGGCTAACCTCCTTCTTTCCCTTCACTGAAATCAGTTGCTATTCCTACTGACCACACACATCCCCCCTCCCTCCCTCTCTCTCTCCCTCTCTCTCTCTCTCTCCCTCTCTCTCTCTCTCCCTCTCTCTCTCTCCCTCTCTCTCTCTCCCTCTCTCCCTTTCTCCCTCTCTCTCTCCCTCTCTTCCTCCCTCTCTCTCTCTCTCTCTCTCTCTCTCTCTCTCTCTCTCTCTCTCTCTCTCCCCCCCCTCCCTCTCCCTCTCCCCCCCTCCCTCTCCCTCTCCCCCCCTCCCCCTCCCTCTCCCTCTCTGCCTCTCCTGATTATGCATCACAGAATGTATGTGTGTATTTTACCTAGTTGTATTTTGCGGGAAGGGGAGCTATGCTCGTGATGTCCCGCCTTTGTATCTCGCAGTGTCTAGTTTGTTTTTAAACTCGTGAATGGTTTTTGCGCATACTATTTCATTGTCCAGTTTGTTCCAAGTGTCCAAAACTCTATGAGGAAAACTGTTTTTCTTCAGTTCTCTTCTATAGCTATGTTTTTTTATTTTCTTTCCATGTCCTCTTGTGTTTCTTTTGTCCCAGTTAAGTAAGTTCTCTCTATCGAGTACCTCTGTGCCTCTCATGATTCTGTAGATGGTCAATAGGTCACCTCTCTCTCTTCTTTGTTCCAGTGTCGGTAACTCCAGTTTAGCCAATCTCTCCTCGTATGATAGGTTTGCAAGTGCAGGTGCCATTTTTGTAGCTGCTCTTTGGATTCTTTCTATTTTCTTTATATTCTTTTTGGTACTGGGGGACCACAATGTCGCCGCATACTCTAATCTAGGCCTTATCAATGTAACCAATATTTTTTTATCATGTCTTCGTCCAAGTATGTAAACGCCACTTTTATTGATCTTAGCAAGTTGTAAGTCTCCCCGACAATTTTGTTAATCTGTATATCATAGGACAAGTCGTTCGTGATAATTACTCCCAAATCTTTTACGGATCCTACTTTCTTTACTTCTTTGGTTCCAATTGTATATATTTCCTGATATTCTGTTTATGCGAACTCCCAGGGGGTGATGGAGTAATGCAGGCAAAGGCTAACCTCCTTCTTTCCCTTCACTGAAATCAGTTGCTATTCCTACTGACCACACACATCCCCCCTCCCTCCCTCTCTCCCTCCCTCTCTCTCTCCCTCCCTCTCTCTCTCCCTCCCTCTCTCTCTCTCTCCCTCTCTCTCTCTCCCTCTCTCTCTCCCTCTCTCTCTCTCTCTCTCTCTCTCTCTCTCTCTCTCTCTCTCTCTCTCTCTCTCTCTCTCTCTCTCTCTCTCTCTCTCTCTCTCTCTCTCTCTCTCCCCCCCTCCCTCTCCCTCTCCCTCTCTGCCTCTCCTGATTATGCATCACAGAATGTATGTGTGTATTTTACCTAGTTGTATTTTGCGGGAAGGGGAGCTATGCTCGTGATGTCCCGCCTTTGTATCTCGCAGTGTCTAGTTTGTTTTTAAACTCATGAATGGTTTTTGCGCATACTATTTCATTGTCCAGTTTGTTCCAAGTGTCCAAAACTCTATGAGGAAAACTGTTTTTCTTCAGTTCTCTTCTATAGCTATGTTTTTTTATTTTCTTTCCATGTCCTCTTGTGTTTCTTTTGTCCCAGTTAAGTAAGTTCTCTCTATCGAGTACCTCTGTGCCTCTCATGATTCTGTAGATGGTCAATAGGTCACCTCTCTCTCTTCTTTGTTCCAGTGTCGGTAACTCCAGTTTAGCCAATCTCTCCTCGTATGATAGGTTTGCAAGTGCAGGTGCCATTTTTGTAGCTGCTCTTTGGATTCTTTCTATTTTCTTTATATTCTTTTTGGTACTGGGGGACCACAATGTCGCCGCATACTCTAATCTAGGCCTTATCAATGTAACCAATATTTTTTTTATCATGTCTTCGTCCAAGTATGTAAACGCCACTTTTATTGATCTTAGCAAGTTGTAAGTCTCCCCGACAATTTTGTTAATCTGTATATCATAGGACAAGTCGTTCGTGATAATTACTCCCAAATCTTTTACGGATCCTACTTTCTTTACTTCTTTGGTTCCAATTGTATATATTTCCTGATATTCTGTTTTTGCTTTTTCCAAACTCCATTATGCTACACTTCTTAGTATTAAAGTCCACTTCCCATTTCTGACTCCAGTTCCATACCCTATTTAGGTCTTCTTGCAGTGCTTCACAGTCCTCATCAGTTTCTATTTTCCTTAGCAGTTTGGCGTCATCAGCAAAGAAGCTCATGTAGCAGTTTACGTCCTCGTCCATGTCATTCATATAGATGGCAAACATTATTGGTGCCAGCACAGATCCTTGCGGTACTCCACTGATCACCTCTTTCCAATCTGAATATTTTTCTCTGAGCACCTCTCATCTTTCTACCAGTCAGAAAGTCCTCTATCCATTTTAGTAGGTTTCCTTGTATTCTTATGTGTTCCAGTTTTTTTTTTAGTAGTTTTCTGTGTGGTACTTTGTCAAAGGCTTTTTGCAAGTCTAGGAATGCACAATCACCCCATCCATTTCTTTCTTGCACTATGTCTATTAGTCTTGAGTAAAAGCATATTAAGTTTGTGGAGCATGATCTTCCTTGTCTGAATCCGAATTGTCTTGGGTTTAATATGTCATTGTCTTCCAGATGTTTTACCCATCTATTCTTGATTATTTTCTCACAAATTTAGGCTATGGTGCTTGTTAGTGATACTGGCCTATAGTTGGTGGGTTCTTCCTTGTTTCCTCATTTGTATATTGGTACAATGTTAGCGTTTTTCCAGTCCTCGGGTATCTTTCCTTCTTTGAGTGAGCTGTTTATTAAGATGTGTATTTTGTCTGTTAGTTCTTCTTTGTGTGTGTGTGTGTGTGTGTGTGTAAGAGGGAGAGAGAGAGGGGGGAGGGAGGGAGTGAGTGAGTGAGGGAGGGAGGGAGTGAGAGAATGAGTTGGAGTAATGAGGTGATGGAGTAATCCAGGCAAAGGCTAACCACCTTCTTTCCCTTCACTGGAACATTTGCTATTCCTACTCTGACCACACACATCCCCCCTCCCTCCCTATCTCTCTCTCCCTCTCCTAATTATACATCACAGAATGTATGTATGTGTGTGTGCGTGTGTGTGTGCATGTGTGTGTGCATGTGTGTGTGCATGTGTGTGTGTGTGCGTGTGAGAGCGAGCGAGGGAGAGAGCAGAAGAGGTCAGATAAGTTACCAGTCGCATGACCTGACGCCTATACCTCACTGGTGCTGGTTGCCTAGGGAGGGAGGGAGGATGCACCTGCAGCCTATACCTCACTGAGTGAGTGAGGGAGGATGCACCTGCAGCCTATACCTCACTGAGTGAGTGAGGGAGGGAGGGAGAGAATGAGTTCAGTGGGGGAAAGCAAGCACATATCTTTCTTTGTCACCTCCACCCTTCCAGCTGCCCTACCACCCGAGCGTCCAGCTCTGAGAGAGAGAGAGAGGGTGGGGTGGTGGGAGAGGAAGGGAAGGAGGGAGGAGCGAAAGAGAGAGAGAGAGAGAGGAGGAGCGAAAGAGAGAGAGAGAGAGAGAGAGAGAGAGAGAGAGAGAGAGGAGGAGCGAAAGAGAGAGAGAGAGAGAGAGAGAGAGAGAGAGAGAGAGAGGAGGAGCGAAAGAGAGAGAGAGAGAGAGAGGAGGAGCGAAAGAGAGAGAGAGAGGAGGAGCGAAAGAGAGAGAGAGAAGAGGGAAGGAGAGAGAGCTTTACCTAATGAGACTTACTCAATGTAGATAGAAGGCGGGGCATATTGTAGCTCATTATAGTGATTTGTGGGAACAAGGATGGTGGGAGGAGCAACAGAATCCCAAGTACAGCATACGGAATCTTTACTAACTACCAGTACAACATACGAGATAACACAACAAGAGCGGAAACAAAATTAAACCATGACGCCTACGTGTGCGGCACCGTATATGCTGTTGGGCTCTAATGACGCCTACGTATGCGGCACCGTATGGAAGGGGTTAATGATGCCTCGATGCTTCTTATGGTGCAAACCCTCCTCAAGTACTCTCCCATTCCTAGCTCCTGGAATTGGTTTTGTCCACCTAGCCTCTTGTATGTCATCTCCTACCCCAGCCAATTTCTCACTTCTGGCATCATTAATTATCTAGATTACCTGTTTTATATGACTATCCCACTCTTCCAGTTACTCAAAGAATACAAAATTGTTGTCAATAACTTAGTCTGAACTCGATACTCATGCACTTGGACAAGGGAAATATCCCAAGCTGGGCATGCCTTGTCACTCACCAAAATCTGAAGGGTGCAGCAGGGTGGAAAAGGTGAGCTCATGTGTGTGAAGTCATACATGCATTACATAAGGGAGGGGCATCAGGGGGGATGATGCATTCTATGGCCTATGTCTAATTAGATTCATGATTACCTTGATTAATTAGATGCTCCTAACCCTCTAAACCTACATATATAATCCCAGCATTACAATATTTACCTAGTTGTATTTTGCTGGAAGGGGAGCTATGCTCGTGTTGTCCCGCCATTGTATCTGTCTAGTTTGCTTTTAAACTCGTGAATGGTTTTTGCGCTTACTATTTCATTATCTAGTTTGTTCCAAGTGCCTAAAACTCTGTGGAAAACTGTTTTTCTTCAGTTCTCTTCTATAGCTATGTTTTCTTAATTTCCTTCCATGTCCTTGTGTGTTTCTCTTGTCCCAGTTTAGTAATTCTTCTCTATCAAGTATCTCTGTGCCTTTCATGATTCTGTAGATGGTCAGTAGGTCTCCTCTCTCTTCTTTCCTCCAGTGTCGGTAGCTCCAGTTTAGCCAATCTCTCCTCGTATGATAGGTTTGCAAGTGCAGGTGCCATTTTTGTAGCTGCTCTTTGGATTCTTTCTATTTTCTTTGTTCTTTTTGGTACTGGGGGACCACAATGTCGGCGCATACTCTAGTCTAGGCCTTATCAATGTAACCAAAATTTTTTTTATCATGTCTTCGTCCAGGTAAGCAAAAGCCACTTTTATTGGTCTTAGCAAGTTGTAAGTCTCCCCGACAATTTTGTTAATCTGTGTATCATAGGACAAGTTGTTTGTGATAACTCCAAAGTCTTTTTCGGATCCTACTTTCTTTACTTCCTTGATTCCAATTGTATAATTTCTTGATATTCTGTTTTTGCTTTTTCCAAACTCCATTATGCTACACTTCTTAGTATTAAAATCCACTTCCCATTTCTGACTCCAGTTCCATACCCTATTCAGATCTTCTTGCAGTGCTTCAGTCCTTATCAGTTTCTACTTTCCTTAACAGTTTGGTGTCATCAGCAAAGCTCATGTAACAGTTCACGCCCTCGTCCATATCATTCATATAGATAGCAAACATTATTGGAGCCAGTACAGATCCTTGCGGTACTACACTGATCACCTCTTTCCAATCTGAATATTTTTCTCCGAGTACTACTCTCATCTTTCTTCCAGTCAGGAAGTCCTCCATCCATTTTATTAGGTTCCCTTGTATTCCTCCTATGTGTACCAGTTTTTTTAGTAGTTTTCTGTGTGGTACTTTGTCAAATGCTTTTTGCAAGTCTAGGAATGCACAATCAGCCCATCCGTTTCTTTCTTGCACTGTCTATTAGTCTTGAGTAGAAGCATATCAAGTTTGTGGTGCATGATCTTCCTTGTCTGAACCCGAATTGTCTTGGGTTTAATATGTTATCTTCCAGGTGTTTTACCCATCTATTCTTGATGATTTTCTCACAAATTTTGGCTATAGTGCTTGTTAGTGATATTGGTCTATAGTTGGTGGGTTCTTCCTTGTTTCATCCTTTATATATTGGAACAATGTTAGCATTTTTCCAGTCATTAGGTTATGTCTTCTATGCCATGATATACTTCAAAAGGGATTATTATAAAAATTCCATGTTTAGGATATAGTAAATTTATGCTAAAATAAGAATGTTAGCCACAGGCATAAACCCAAGGAAGAAAAGCTGTGAAGCCTCAGCATCACCCAAAAACACAAAGAAAGGGGATGCGACTCTCCACACCAATGCGAGGTCAAGAAGTCATAGACGAAATGCCACCTAGAAATAGTGCCAGAATGCTTACGAATGACCAAGTGGGAAATAGATAAGTAGTTGATAAATGCTTGTATGCCTTCCTCATACATAATAAAAAGTGAAGTGAAAGAGTGAAGATGCAAATGAGAATATACAGAATAGGTTTATATGTGTAGAAATTTGTGGTATCTCTGCCCAGCAGCATCTACAAGTGCCATAGATTTAGACGGTCGCATGTCATCCTCCTCTCTTGTGCACCCCTGCCTTCTCATCATATATATCTCCATAGCTCTAAGTAAATTAATTTTTGTACTTGGCCTTTGTTTTATCCTGGTGAAGGAGAAAATATCCTATACAAAGTGTAAAGAGGTACAGTCAGTTTGAATTGATAGGATTGTTGAAAAATTGTCCAGATCAGGACAGTTAATAAAAAATATGCCAGGTTTGTGATGTTGCCTTGCAAGGTGACCTAAACAGGGTAATTGATGTAGTGTGCAAAGATGCACATTAAATATTACACCTACAACAACTATGTTTTCTCTTTTTCTCCCCCACAGCACTTGTAGAAGGCATGTGGATCATCATAACAGCAATATAGGGTAGTGATCACTCCAGAAATCAAGTTAATAATACAGTAAGTAGGTAATATTAAAGTCAATACTGAGACCACACAAAGAGCAGCAACCAATCTAATTATGAGCCTAGATAAAAGTTATGAAGGAATAGTACAAGCACTGGATCTGCCATCATTAAATGACAGAAGAGAAAAAGGTTACTTAATAGCAGAGTTCAGGACATTAAAAGGAATAGATAAAACTGATAGAGATGATTTACTGGGGTGGTACTGGAGTCACAAGTTCATGGGAACAAATTGAAAATAATAATAATAATAAATAAATAAAGGCTATCAATATATGTAGTTTCCTGTATAGATGCACCAACTCCTGAAATAGCTTAAAGATTGGTGTGACCCAAGCTAAACTACGAGTGAATTCAAGGTTAGGTATTTTAACTGAAGAAAAAAAAGACGGTGCCAAGTTTAGCTTCTTTCCTGTATATAACAATGAGGTAAATACACAGAAAGATGGAAACTTGCAGACTAGACTGAGAGCACAGGTCTGACACTTTCTTCACAGCCAGGTCCTGCTCGGACCATTGGAATTTTTTAGTAATCAGTGTTTGGATTAATGAACTTTCACTGTATAGTATTTCTCTTAATATGGTTTACAAGTAAAACATGACTTAAATAAAATTATTTGCCTTTAATTAGCCTTCCCTAAATACCACAGTGAGTATATTGTATATTAAGAAATGTTTCTGTGTACACTGCATTTGACATCAATGACCAACACTTTCACAATACAAAACATAATTTCACAAATACTTTGGGAGTAAGTGGAAAAAACAAACTAACAAAAGCAACTATTAGTACATGGTTTTAAATAATGCTAAACTTAAACATGTATACATTAGAAAATTATTGGTTTGGTTACATAAAAACCATGTAAGTTAATTTTTTCATTCACATACAGGAAAAAATCAGTTTATTAAAAGTGAAGAATGAGAAAATTACTTGAAGGCATGCAAGGCAAACAGTACTAATCAATGAAATTAAGTACTTTCTAAGGACAATGAAACACTTCATGAACCTTAAAAAAAAACAGATCACTAATACAAATTACCTTCATTCAGGGTAAGATGGATTAGTATATATTTGGCAAAATATTCTTAAACTTCATACTGTGCATCATGTGTCCCTTCCTCCATTACAAAATAGTAAATGTTGGCTTTTGTGTACTGTTTAATATGTTTGAAGTACAGTGCAATGAATAAAACTAAGCTTAACTAGGCTTACAGTACCTTTGATGCAGTGAGCAAGCCTAATCTGCAAGCATACACTGTGTACCTATGGAAGTATTGTCAATGATTGTTTTTCTTTGTAGTATCCATATCAATGTAGACATATATATAACATTAGGAACATATGACAATTCTTTTATCAGGTAGAAAATAAAGTAATAAAAAAATCATCACTGGGTTTATAAAATGAACTTTCCACAAAATTTTCACTTCATTTGTCCAGTGGACTACATTGTTTCTTAGCACTGGAATGCATGGTCACACCAAGTCATGAGGTTAAAAGTTCAATTATCAAATACTCTTTTTATGAATTCTAAGGACACTGAAATATGATTGATGATAATAAGTTAAAAGGGGATGATTCCTATGTGTTCTAAACTGAATGTTGACTGGTTGCAAAACAAATTTCCAAATTGTTTGTCAGCTTGCTAATGAGAGAAAGAATGTCCTAAATCCTTAATGAGCTGAGCAGGCACTGTCACGTCCTGGTTATTTCACCATATAACTTATTGGTTACCACAGCATTTGCACTTATCACTTCAAATGTACCTAGTGTGTGCCATATCTTTGATTTATAGTTTCAAAGTATTAGCAGATTACAAGACTAATAGTACAACCATAGAAAAAGCAATGAATAATATTACCACTGCCTAAAACTTGGTAAGAGACTAGTTATATACTTGTTTCATGGAATGTTAATTTATAAAGGGCACAATCCCTTACTCATAATCTGTTATAGTGCATCTTGGATCATAACAACACCAAAATGAGATATTCATATTGATGGATTATATCCCTAGCACTGCAATGAATATAGCTTGTAAAGGGGTTACAACTACATTAAATATTGTATGCACTTTATCATTGAAAAGAAAATGCCATATACCAACTTTAAAATGCCCAAATGCACCACAAAAACAAGGATTATAGATTTTCTGGTTAATTGCAATTACAGCCCAGTCATAATCCTGTAGAAACTAGAACTCATACATAGTACAGCATCATATCACATATGTGATTATGTATATAAATTTTCAATGTATCATTACAATGTCAATATGCCCCTAGGAATCGCATATAGTTTTTGAACTTGTTGTGGCTTTGAGTACTTTGTATGGAAGTTAGGGTTCTTCCATATTACTATTAACTATTCAAATTTTTTAAAACATATAGACTGTTGCTACACGTAGTGCTTAGAAAAACATAAAAATATAGATAATAATATTTTGACATACTCAAAGGAAATAAATCTTTTTATATAATTGAAAAACCTAAATCAATGAGAAAATATCTTCAGTATATCTGACCTACACACACTTCACATACAAGATTCTGATCAAGACACACTATAAGTAATACTATTTCTGTCCAATATGCAGAAAATATGTATGCATGGATAAAACTGTTCCTCCACCTCTTCAGAGCCTTTGTTCGCAATGGTGCTTTCTCCATTACCTGTTGATCCACCTGCGTCTTGTTTCTTCCCACTCTGTTCCATCATCATCAGTTTTTGCATAAGAGGAATCATCATCATCACCAACACTGCTTAGTCTGCTTCCACTTCCTCGTCTTACCACCTGAAATTCAAAGACAAATACATTAATACTGAAGAAAACACAATCTTAAACTAATGTATTGTATATCAATCATCTAAACTTAATTTCATAGGTTTTGTGGTATGTTAACAAACTAAAGGAAGATTCAACCTGCATATTTCTTTTTTTAACAAGATTACAGTATTTCTATATCTGCATAGTAAATCTGTAGCAGATATCCCAATAGATAACTTTCTGTTATGAGTGTCTCAATGTGGTTACACCACCACACAACACTATATACCAAAGGGTTTCTTCCTCTTCATAAAGGAGGTGGCCAGCCAAGGCATGCAGCCACCCTTCACCCATCCCACACTGCTTGACAGAGCAGTGGTAGCATTCGCAACCACTACTCCAGCAGTTCAAGTTCAAATCCTACCCATTCTGAAATAATATTAGTATTTCTGCACTGTGAACTGACATTCCAACTCTTGTGCATTTACCTAGTTGTATTTACCTAGTTGTATTTTGCGGGAAGGGGAGCTATGCTCGTGATGTCCCGCCTTTGTATCTTGCAGTGTCTAGTTTGTTTTTAAACTCATGAATGGTTTGCAGGGAGTTGGGTGTGTGTATTTACCTAGTTGTATTTTATGGGATGGGAGCTATGCTCATTGTGACACATTTTCGTATCTCTCCACGTCCAATTTTTTCTTGAAATGGTGTATAATTCTGGCATTCACTGTTTCGCTGTTCAATTTGTTCCAGACATCGATCACTCTATGTGGGAAACCATTCTTTTTCAGGTCTCTTCTGTAACTGTCTTTAGTTTCTTTTTATGTCCTCTTGCTTCCCTCTTGTCCCATTTTAATAGGTCATCTCTATCGAGAACTTCCATCCCTTTCATAATTCTGAAAATGGTCAACAAAATGCCTCTTTCCCTTCTCTGCTCCAATGTTGACAACTGTAATTTCTCCAATCTTTGTTCATATGTCAAGTTTGATAGTGTGGGTGCCATTTTTGTCACTGTTTTTTGGATTCTTTCTAATTTCCTTGTGTTTTTCTTTGTGCTAGGTGCCCACATTGATATAGCATATTCTAATTTTTGCTCTTATCAATGTGATAATTATTTTCTTAACCATCTCCTCATCCATGTAGTCGAAGGCCACTTTCATTGATCTTAATAGGTTGTAGGTCTCTCCAAATAACTTATTTACGTTTGTCAGGTGTCAAATCACTTGAAATGATTGCTCCTAGGTCCCTCTTGGAGTTTACTTTTTTGACTACCTGTACTTTGTTTTCAATTGTATACTTTCCCGAAACTCTATTTTTGCCTCTTCCAAATTCCATTATGCTACATTTCTTGATGTTGAAGTTCATTTCATATTTCCGGCTCCATTCCCATACTTTATCCAGGTCATCTTGTAGCAATCTGTAATCTTCTTCTGTTTTCGCTCTCTTGAGTAATTTGGCATCATCAGCAAAAAAATTCATGTTACAATTTACTCCTTCATCCATATCATTTATGTATATGGCAAACATTAAAGGAGCCTTGTGGGATGCCACTTTTTACATCTTCCCATTTCAAATTTTTGTCTCTAAGTACCACTCTCATTTTTCTCCCAGTTAAGAAATCCTTCACCCAATCCAACAGTTTGCCTTGAATTCCTCCTATTTTTTCAATTTTACTTATTAATTTTTTTGTGTGGTACCTTATCGAATGCTTTCTGCAAGTCCAAGAAGGCGCAGTCTGCCCATCCATCTCTTTCTTGTATTATCTCAATTAGTCTGTGTGTGTGTGTGTGTGTATGTAAAGTCCCAGCACTACCCATAGATTGGGCACATATGAGCTCTGAGCTCTCATCTGGGAGGGTAATAGCTGTTGATCAGAAGTCTAACACTTGATCCAAGACCACAGTGAATCACACTCACCCACCACCCATTTGTTTCCCTTCCATCTTAGATTCTTGTGGATGAAAGGAAGTCCCTGCCTCCTACCCACTGTTCAGGTCAAAAGTAATAATTCAGCAAGACATGATGGCCACAACGGGGCCTGGTAGCTTAAGATGGTTTACCCCGTTCACTTCATTTAAACACAGCGACCCTCCCATATTGTCCCCTCATTCATAAATACAGAAGACAGGAAGAAATCCCTTTGGGCTGCATCAGTTTTCATCCATTCACAACAATTCTCCATTCACACCTATCTCTAACCCTCTACCTTCCCTGCACAACAGACATTCCCCTTTTACCCAAGGCCTCCTTCACCCCATCCATCTTGTTCTTGGTTTTCCCTTCAATTTCACTGCATCCACCTCTCCTTCCTACATTCTTTTTGCTAGCCTTTCTTCACTCAATCTTTCCAATTGCCAAACCATCCCAGTATTCTCTTTACTTCCTCATTTCTCACACTGTTCATCCTTGTAATGCCCACCATACTTTTCAAACACTTCATCACAAACACATTCAAATTTTTCATTTCTGCCTCCATTAAATTCCAAGTCTCTGCCCCATCCAATATCATAGGCACAATCACTCCTTCATAGTGGGTACAGAAATACTCGATAGACAGGACTTGTTAAATTGGGACAAGAGAAACACAAGAGAACATGGAAAGAAAATTAAAAAACATAGTTATAGAAGAGATCTGACGAAGAAGAGTTTTCCACATAGAGTGGTGGACACTTGGAACAAACTGGAGGAAAAAATAGTGTGTGCAAAAACCATTCATAAATTTAAGAGCAAACTAGACACTGTGAGATACAAAGGCGGGACACCACGAGCGTAGCTCCCCTTCCCGTAAAATACAACTAGGTAGGTAAATATAGCCTTCTCTTTGTATTCATTTTTAGATATCTATTTCTCATGACACTTGTTATTCTCCAAAGACATTTAGTTACTACTTTCAGTCTACAGTTTACTTCCACCTCCACTCCAGTTCCTACTACATGTTACTCTAAATACTGAGAAGTTTCAACTTTCTCTAGCCTCTCTCCCTAAAGACTTGATTCCAATTCACTTCCACCCTCATCCCTTGTACATCTCATTGCATTATTTTTACCCAAATTTACCTTCAGCTTTCTTCCATCACATATCTTCACAAAATTCCATCACTAAACTGTGTTAGACCCTCTTTTGAAGCAGCCAAAATTGCAGTTTAATCAGCAAACAACAACTGGCTAAGCTCCCACTTCCCTACACCCTCACTAATCATCTTCAATCCCCTGTCCATCACCTTTGCAGTTATCTCCTGTATCATCCAATTCATGTACCCATTGAACAACAACAATGACAACAAAACTTTGGCACTGCCCCACTTTCACAACAAACTACTCGCTCTCACTATTCCCAATACTAACACATGCACTACTATTAATATAAAACTTTTGACTGCCATTAACAGCTTTTCTCTATCCCATATATCTGCAATCCCTCCCACAATTCTTTCCTGTCAACTCTGTCATAAACCTTCTTGTATATTTACTTTACCAAAAATATTTAAATCATGCACTCTCTATCCTTCCTAAGCCTACACTGTTCCTTCTCAGTTACTCCTGTTCCTCTCCTAATCCTCATAAATTAAAACCCTCCCATATGCCTTTCCAACTATGTTCAATAAATTCATCTCTCTAAAACTATTACAGTCACATTTATCCCCTTTTCCTTCATAAAGTACCTACACAAACACTCCTCTAGTCCTCCGGCACACTCCCATCCCTTCAGCACATATTAAACAACCTTTCTAACCAATGAATTATAACAGTTGTTTCCTTTGCCAGATGTTCCATATGACATCCATCCAAATCCAGGCACCTTACCAGCTTTCAACCTTTTGAATGCTCATCATTCATCAGTCATTTTTCTAGAATCTCTTACTGCCACAATCCCTCCCTCCTAATCTCCTCAACATTCAAGAACTTCTTGAAATACTCTACCCACCCTCCCTCATCACCTTCAATTCCATTAACATCTGCAACTTTTCCTCTATCCCTCACTCTCTTCACTTCTTTTCAAAATATATTTTTATTATTTTCAAAATTCTGTCAGACTCCTACCCCTACACCCAATCTCCTCTTTGCCTCCCTTGCCTTACATTTTGATTTTCCTCTCTTCTTTTGTCTTTCATATGCCTCCATAGTTCTACCTTGCAACCAAACTGCTCACTCTTCTACCACCTCCTTCACCTTTTCATCCAACCATTCACCACCTTTCCTTTTGTTCCCTCCCAACCTCTTCACTCCATATACAATCTTTGCACACCTTGCTTATGGAAGGGTCTTGATTGAGAGGATTAAGAGAGGAACAGAGGGAGTAATTGGTGAGGAACAGTGTGGGTTAAGGGCAGGTAGGGGTTGCATAGATCAGATTTTTGTGGTAAGACAGATATGTGAGAAAATTATAGAAAAAGGTAAGGATGTTTTTTGGGCCTAGAGCGTGGAGCTGCTAGGTAGAGTTCCGAGCATATCTAAATGGAACATCGGTAGCATCTTCGCCCTATGGAGCAAAGGATGCGCCCCTTTGGGGCGCATCCTTCGCAGCCTTCCCAACTACACTCAACAAGCTTATCCCTCTGAATCTACTACACTCACACTTGTCCCCTTTTCCCTTGTAAAGTGGAACTATACAGGCACTCCTCTAGTCCTGTGGCACTCTACTTTCTCTTAAACAATAACCTCATCAGCTAGGCCACCATCACTGTACCTCCTTTTTTAAGACATTCTACATGACATCCATCCAGACCAGGTGCCTTACCTGCTCTCATCATCTTAACAACTGCCTTCACTTCATCTTTCCTTATTTCTCCTCCATTTTCCTCACTTATCACGGTCATTTTCTTAGCGCTTCCCACTTCAACTACCTTTCCTTCCCTGTCCTCCTACGCATTTAGCAACTCCCTAAAATACTCTGCCTATCTTCCTCTTACTGCCTTCTCTTCTATTATCATCTCTCCTTCTCCACCTTTTACCTTTTCTTCTCTACTTGATTCGCCTCCTCTTCCTCTCTTAATTTCTTTCCAAAACATCTTTTTATTACTTTCAAAATTTTCTGTCATACTCTTACCCCATTTCATAACTTCTCTCCTCTTTGCCTCTTTTATCTCGTGCTTTACTTCGCTTCTCTTTTCTTTGTACCTCTCATATGATTCTCTTGTCCTATTTTGTAGCCAATCTATGAAAGCCTGCTTCTTCTCTTCTACAACCTTCTTTGCTTCCTCATCCCACCACTCACTAACCTTCCTTCTATTTCCTCCCGTCCTCCTTGTTCCACACATCATCTTTGCACACCTCATGACTCTCTCCTTGAACTATCCCCACTCCTAATTCTACTCTATCCTTCACTCCCTCCCACTCCTCTCCCAGCTTCTTATTGTACTCCTCCTTTTTCTTTCTCGTTTAAACTGTTCACTCTAAGCACCTCCCTACCTTCTGTCCTTTTCCTCTTTCTCCATCTATTCTCCACTCTCAACTTACCTTCCACCAGAAACCCTCTCATGTCTTAACTTTTTTTTTTAGTAATTTCCCCTGTGGGGCTACAGGGAGAAAAATGCCTAGTCCTTATCCCCTTCCCATTTTAGTCGCTTCTTATGATTCAAGTGGGATAACTTGGTGGCAGTATTCTTTCCCCCCACCACATTATTACTCCACTAAAATTCTTACACCTGACATCCCAAACCTCCCTACTACTCCATCTATTGGTTCATCCCCCACTCAGCAGTGAGGTCACCCAGTACCACTCAATTTAATTCCCCCCAAAAAAATTAAATGCTAATTTATATTAACCGTAAAAGCCCTTGTTTCCTCTTAATTTTTTTCACTATCAGGACCATTTGCACTCACATAAACCCTCATCTCCCATTCTAGTTCATCTTTGCCCACATTAACCTTGAAGACACCTCCCTCCACTCCACCAAGCACTTTCCTAGGTTATCACTTACCAGAAGAGCTACTTCCCTCCCTCATTCCCTCATCACTTATGACACTACACACCACACTCCCTAACTCATAATCAAACCTCCCTTTCAACCCAATGTTAACACACCCTTCTTCCTTTTCACAAACCACCTATATCTTCCTTTTAATCTCATCTGAACCACAACCACAAATATTTAATGACCAAATATGGTTCTGGTTTGAGTCCTCCTCCCAGATCTTCTTATGCCTTGACTTTTCCTTGGAGGGAGGGGCGAGTGTGAAACCTCTTGAAACTCCCCTGACAGTAGATGGTATGTTGATGTGACCACATACTTTATGTTGAAGCCTTCCATACTTCCTTTGAATACCCCACTTAAAAAGTTTGTGCCCTTGCCATCTTGAATCTCCTGGGGCATGCCCATCTTACTAAAATAAGACATCAAAGATTTTGTGACTCTACCTTAATGTTTGGCAAGAGTATGGTTTCAGCATACTGACTAGACTGACACATGATGGTCAACAAGAAAGATTTTCAAGACTTCGTTTTTGGTAGGGATCCTACAAATTTTTATCCAGCACCAAAATAGTGATAATATTTTATGCCTTGTTATTTCATCAAAGTCAGAGGAAGGAGGAAAACCCTGAACTCTCAACAGACGTTTCATTATTAACTCTACTATGCACAAAATATCACGTATAATATCTTAAAAATTACATAAAATTATGACATGGTACACAATTACTTGTGAGGCATGAGAGAGGTGAGAAAACATACGCTTCCATCTTGTATTCTTGAAAGTCAGACGACTATAGACAGCCGAGGACTGGAGACAAATGACTCCAGTCACTTAAAGAGCGTTCACTACTATGAGCAATAAAGATAGGCTATGTGCCTATACCAGGATAGACAAGTGACTCTAGACCATCCACTGCCAGGGGTAATGAAGTTAAGCTATGTGCCTATATCAGGATAGACAGGCGACTCCAGTCACCTGAAGAGCGTCTACTGCCAAAGGTGACGAAGATAGGCTATATGCCTATATCAGGAGAGACAAGCGAATCCAGTCACTTGAAGAGCGTTCACTGTAAAGGGTGACTAAGATAGGTTATATGACTATGTCAGGAAAGAAAAGCAAATCCAGTCACTCGAAGAGTCGAATAAGAAACAGGCACCCCGACACTGGCACTGGTCTTGGGAAGAGAGGGACATGTCCGACGCCTCTGATGACATTACTACTATGCAGTTATGCGGAGCACCAGGTATCGCTTACATAATTTACGTGACTGTCATGAACATTGAGAATGTATTTCCCCTGATGGGTTATCAGTTGAGCAGTAGTCGTCACTCAGGTCAGGTCAACCGGGTAGCTGCTTCAAATAGTGATATGGCGAGTGGTTGTGTTAGAGTGTTCAGCACCAATGAGGTACAATCTCTACTTCGTAGAATTGAAGCCTTGGAGGATACTGTAAAGTGCCATAAAGAGGAGAATTGAGTTCTCTGCTCGAAGGCCCAAAATACGGAAGACAAACCAAGTTTGGAGCCTGGATGGAAAACGGTGACAAATAAGGCGCGGAAAGTTATGGGTTATCAGGCTCAAAATACGGAAGACAAACCAAGTTTGGAGCCTGGATGGAAAACAGTGACAAATAAGGCGCGGAAAGTTATGGGTCATCAGTTGAGCAGTAGTCGTCACTCAGGTCAGGTCAACCGGGTAGCTGCTTCAAATAGTGATATGGCGAGTGGTTGTGTTAGTGTTCAGCACCAATGAGGTACAATCTCTACTTAGTAGAATTGAAGCCTTGGAGGATACTGTAAAGTGCCATAGAGAGGAGAATTGAGTTCTCCGCTCGAAGGCCCAAAATACGGAAGACAAACCAAGTTTGGAGCCTGGATGGAAAACGGTGACAAATAAGGCACGGAAAGTTGGGGAAAAATCCTCACCAGGGAAGGGCAGATGCTGGATCCCTGCCCATAGGTAAGATTTTGGTTGTAGGAGACAGTCAGTGAGGTACTTGACAGGGCTTTCTGTGATAAAGATAGGAAACAGGACGCAGGTGTGTTTCCCTGGTGCGGGGATAGGTTATGTTAGAGATAGGATTGAAGAGTGTTTAGTAAAGGAAAGTAAGGTCCCTGTCGTTTGCTGGGGGCAATGATATAGGTAAGTTAGGGAGTGAGGAACTGTTTGCGCGGTTCCAGGATGCGCTAGACAATATTAGGAATAAGGGAGGTGTTCCTGTTGTATGTGGAATCCTTCCGAGGCGTATAGTTGGAGGTATGTGGCATTCCAGGGCTATTGTAATGAATTGCAGGCTGGCAAAACATTGTAAGGCCAATGGATTGGCATTTGTCGACAACTGGGATCGCTTTTACGGTAAGAATCATCTATATACAAGGGACGGCGTACACTTGTCGCCCAGAGTATTTCGGCTCCTTGCTGAATCCCTTGAGCAAGAAGTAGGCATCCTACAGTGTTTTTTCGAGTAGATTACGTGGGAGTAGGGGGGGGGAGTATCGGAATATAGTTTAGGCAATAGAAACAACTTAGAGGGACTCTTCAGTAAAGAAGAGACAGAACAACATTTTGAAACACTTAACAGTACACCAATCACAAACATAAACAATGCTGTGCACACTTTTAATACAATCATACAAAATGCAGACAAGAGATACATCACTAGAGGCAACAGAAAATCACACAACCCCAACTTCACACCAGAAATCCAAAGCCTCATCAGACAACGTGACACACTTAAACACGGTACCCCCACACCTATCCCTCAAAACATAGCAGACCAAATACAAACACTAAACACTGTGATTGCCGATAAGATACATGAACAAAAAACACAAAATTGGCAAAACTTTATCAATACACTTGATCACAAAACAAACACCAGCAAATTGTACAAAACACTCAACAGCATTACACTATCCAACAATAACACTACACGCTCTCACGCAGCAATAATCACAACAACAGATAATCTACCCTCAAACAGACAACAAGCAAACGCACTCATACGTCATTTTGCACAGACAAGCCATCTCACTTCTCACCCTGACAACCGACGCACCATTCGACGTAAGAAAGACTTTCCCACAGACTCAGACTATACTCTTCATAGACAGTCAGACAAAACTCATAATACATAGTCTCAAGCACTCATCTGCCTGTGGCCCTGATAACATAAGCAACATCCACCTAAAACACATTGGACCACAAGGTATACACACACTCACAAACATTGCAAACTACAGCTATTCACACAACACTATACCCGACATCTGGAAGCATGGTAAAATAATCACCATTCCAAAACCGAACAAAGACCCAACAATCCCAACATCGCACTGTCCAATCACACTTCTCTGCACCCCCTCTAAAGTCATTGAACGCCTAATACTTAAACTTGTCACACCACATATTCCCCTTGCTGACTCACAACACGGTTTTAGGCCACTACACTCCACAAACACTCTTCTGATAAACCTCACACAAAGAATTTTAGATGGCATCAATTCAGATAGGCCCCACCAAAGAACACTTCTTATAACATTAGACATTAGTAAAGCTTTTGATGCTATTCCCCGCCACAACCTAACAAATAAAATATATAACACAGACATACACAATAACACCAAAAGATGGCTGGCCAATTATCTGGCAGGTAGGAATGCTTACGTGTCATATAATGGCCAATCTTCGCACATCAGAAACATTAAGAACGGAGTACCACAGGGCTCGGTTCTATCCCCCACACTATTTAATCTATACATGCATGACTTACCCACGCCAGACACCTCAGAAATACAAATCTCTTCCTACGCAGATGACATAACAATCACATGCACACATCGTAACACAGACAAAGCTGCAGAAATAATCCAGCCATACCCTGACACACTCAACACATGGTTCATCACAAACAGACTCAAAATAGCTCCAACCAAATCTACAGCAACACTTCTCACCAACTGGACAAAAAAACACAAATACATACCTCATCTCTACATCAACAACACTCTAATACCACACACAAACACACCAAAAATTCTTGGTGTAACATACGATACCTCCATGTCTTTCAAACAACACATCCCAAACATAAAAAACAAATGCACACCTAGACTTAACGCACTTAAGTCAATCACTGGAACAACATTTGGACAAAACAAAGAAACTAATATAACAATATACAAACAATGCATACGCTCAGTGTTGAATTATGTGAGTCCTGCATGGGCTCCTAATCTCAGTGAGACACACCACAACACCCTTCAAATCATACAAAACAAAGCCCTAAAAACAATTACAGGCTGCACAAATACAACACCTACAGACCATTTACACCATGAAACAAAAGTCCTCAAAGTCAAGGACCACCTCGACATGAGAGGCACACAAACACTTGCCGCAGCCACCACAAACACATTACACCCGCTACACTACATAGCAGAACACCCACACACACCAAGAAACATTAAAACAACACCCAAAGACCTTTATCATGCACAGATACTCTCTTCTCTTCCTCCACAACCACCAAATACCAGCCTCCGGAAACATATTCATAATCATATCACTCACCGCTCCATTAACACACTGAAAGACAACACACTGCTGCATGCCAGACCCTCTGATATCCACCCTTCTGAATCCTCTCTCCCACGAAAGGACAGAGTCCACTTGGCCAGACTGCGGTGCGGTCACCACCCAGCACTTCTAAGCTACCAGAAGAGGCTGGATGACCTTGTTGTGAACAGCTGCCCAGGATGTAACACTTCACCCCATACCATACAACACATAATGGAAGACTGCATTATACACAATCATGCACGCAAACAACACAACATACGCTCTATAAAGGATTTGTGGGAAAACCCAGTTTCGGCTATGTCATTCCTTGGGGAGACGGGACTGCTCGGACAGACAGTCTAGGGAACAACAACAACAACTTAGAGGGACTGTGAAAAAAATCACCAAAGCAGGTGGAGAGCAGATAAACTATAAGTTTACTATACAAATAGCAGAAGCATAATTAACAAAATTGATTTGCTGCGAGGTAAAGCATGCATAAAGAATTTTGATATCATAGCTATTACTGAATCATGGATCAACATGGCTGATAAACATTTCCTTCTGGAAATCAAAATAGAAGGATATAAGTTTTTTCACAAGGACAGGAATGGCAGAAGTGAGGGAGGAGTAGCACTTTTCGTTAAAAATACAATAAACTGTACAGGTATTATCAACAATTCGATTAAGGAAGAGGACAGTACGGAATCTATTTGGGTAGAGATTATAGGCAAGAATAAGAAAGTTATTATTGGCGTCCTGTATAGACCTCCTAACCTCAGCATTGAGCAGACTGATCCTCTAATTCATGAAATTCACAGAGCGTCCTAGTACAAAAACGTTATGATCTTGGGAGGCTTTAATTATAGAAACATTGACTGGAAATTTTTAGTATGAGATCAGGAAGCGAAAAAATTATTAGATGTGGTGCAGGATCATTTCCTAAAATAAATGATTACCGATCCTACGAGGGGAGAAAATACTCTGGACTTACTTTTAACTAATAATGAACATCTAATGAGCAATGTAAAAGTGGGAGATAGTCTAGGTTCTAGCAATCATCAAGAAATAAGATTCAATATTATTTGGGAAGAATTAAAAAGTATGAATAACGTCCAAGTACCAGACTTCAGGAGAGATAACTTTGACAATATAAAAACCTAGTTGAAATTGAATATGAAATGGCATACGAACGTTTCAGACATTATCAGGGGTCAGATCATGACCATGGGTCAGGTCATGACCACGGGTCGGGTCACGGAGGGTAATGTGCATACCTTGGGACAGGTCACTTGGGGGCGGGGGCTCAACAGCCAGGTCAGCGATTTGGATGAAACGTATAGCAATCTAACTGATTTAATTATTAATGCACAAAATACATTTAACCCCCTGAAGTCAATACGGAAGAATAGTAATACTCCCAGATGGATGACGGACAGATTGAAACATGAATCGGAATGAAAAGAGGACTTTACGTAAAAAAAAAAAACGGGGGAACACACCTTAGATCAAGATATAACGAAATGGCAAAGCTGGTTAAAAAGAATACATGTACAGCAAAATGTAATTATGAAATTAAGGTTGCCAGTCAAGCAAGATCCAACCCTAAGGGTTTCTTTCATCTCTATAGAACAAAAAATAAAGAATAGGCCCAATTAAAAACGATGAAAATGTCATGATAGAATCGGAGGAAAAAATGAGTGAGGAGTTTAACAAATATTTTCTCTTGGTGTTTACCAGTGAGAGGTTAGATAAAGTACCTGATTGTGATCTGATTTTCAAAGGGGATGAAGAAAGTAGTCTATCTAATATTAATCAGCATTAGTAAAGTAGTAGTCAAGCAGATTGAAAGACTTAAAGCTACAAAATACCCGGGTCTAAACGAAATCTTTCCAAGAATGCTTAAGGAATGTAAATCTGAAATCTGCGACCAGATAACTGAAATATTTAATAAATCGGTAGACACTGGTTTTGTGCCTACTGCTTGGAGTCAGGCAAACGTTGTTCCTGTTTTTAAGAAGGGAGATAAATCGTCTATAAGCAACTACAGGCCAATCAGTTTGACATTGGTTATAGGTAAAATGCTTGAATCAGTAATAGTAAACAGACTCAGAGAACACATTGAAAGACATAATCTACTTCATGACACACAGCATGGTTTCTCCAAGGGTAAGTCATGTGTGACTAATCTTCTATCTTTTTATACTAAAGTATATAAGGCGTCAGATAACAATGATAATTACGATGTTATTTACTTTGACTTTAGCTAAGCGTCTAACAAGGTACCACACTAGAGATTATTAAATAAAATCAAAGCCCATGGCATAAGAGGAAAATTGTTAGAATGGATTAGAGCTTGGATTAGTAACAGAAAACAGCGGGTCACCATAAATGAAGTAAAATTTAGGTGGGCAATGTTACTAGTGGGGTTCCCCAGGGCTCGGTTTTTGGTCCCTTGTTGTTCATTATGTACATAAACAACTTAGACACCTAATTAGGTCAGGATATGATGCTGAGATTCTGCAGGATGATCTTAACAAATTGTTCATATGGTTGGTGAAATGGCAAATGAACTTCAATATCTCTAAGCGTAGTGTGTTAAACGTAGGGCTACACAACCCCCAAAATAGATACAGCTTAGATAACATGCTTTTAGGGAAAACTGAGTGCAAGAGAGACTTGGGAGTTCTAGTGAGTCCAGATTTTGAAATCGGGAAACAGTGCATTAGCACCAGGAATAAAGCTAACAAAGCATTAGGTTTCATTGCTAGGGCAGTAACAAACAGAAGTGCAGAGGTAATTACCAAACTCTAGCGATAGTTAGACCCATCCGTGACTATGCAGTACAGTTTTGGTCTCCACCCTACAGAATGGACATCAATTCACTAGAATCAGTACAGAGAAGACCAAAATGATACATGGACTCAGAAATTTGCCTTACGAAGAGAGGCTTAGGCACCTTAACTTACACTTTCTGGAATGATGCAGAGTGCGGGATGATCTAAAAGAGGTGTTCAAATGGATCAAAGGCTTTAACAAGGGTGATGCAAACAAGGTCATCATATTAAACAAAAGGGCAGGACTCGCAGTAATGGATTTAAACTGGACACATTTAGATTTAAGAAGGAAATAGGCAAGAATTGGTTTACTCATAGGGTGGTCAACGAATGGAATAGACTTAGTAACCATGTAGTGAGCACCAAAACTATCAGTTGTTTTAAGGAACGATTAGACAACTTTATGGATGGGGATGACAGGTGGTGATGGATATGGAGCTGCCTAGTGTAGGCCTTATGGGCTCTTGCAGTCTCCTTCATTCTTATGTTCTTATGTTCTCCCCCCTCCGCTCACGCACCTCCACACAATCTACGTAGCATTATCATTGACATTTTATACAATATAAAATGAAATACAATTTTAAATTCATAGCATTTCAGCATATTCTTAAATAGAAAGCACATATTATATATCAATTTATTACAATGCATACACTTCATGTATAAGGTACATGAGTAGGGAAACGAGGTTTTTTCCTACATTCAGAAATATGATGACCAATTTTATGACAATAAGCACATGAAAGAACTTGAATCTGGGAACTATATTGAGGGTATTTATACTGATTTTTAAATTCTCATATATTACCAGACCTAACTTCTCTGAGTGGGTTACATTAAATGAAGTGTTGTGCGCACCTAGAAATGGCCGTGGCTCATAATTTCTTTTAGTTATATCAGGTTTCTTATGAACAAGTGCATATGAATCAGCTAAATAAGAGTCTTCCTTTGGGCTGGAAGGATCTCTTTCCTCTAGAAAAATAAATAACATTGGGTAAAACATTAGCTTTAAATTGTCCTAGAAATATAATTTCTCATTCTCAAAGTTTGGGCTCCTATCACTCTGAGCTATCACAATAATTAGACATTTGTGCCACGAATGCCTATTGAGACACCTTTTCATAATTCCTGAATTTAAGTCTATGAGCCTCTGTATTATTTCATAACTTAAAAAAATACATTGTCATAGTCACTTCACTTCCTAATGATGTATAAACCTTCTGAGTCTTTCCTACTAATTTAGTTTGCACTAATAAACTCCAATGTTTCTGATTAATATTGAATTGTAGGAGAACTTTCTCTACTTGATTAAAGAAGAGTTTGGGATCACTTTCTGCAAAATAAGGCATATATCTCGTATATTTAGAGGCATCAAACACTGCCTCTTCTGTTTTAATGATGGGTTTATGGTCTAAACCTGATTCAATTTCTGCAAACCTAACCTTGGTTTGTTTGAGCTATTTCTGCCTCTATTTTTCTTAATTCTATTTATTTATCCATGTACCTCCACATAGCTATTTTGTTTCCTCTTCTTCTGGCACAAGATTCTCATCGATCACATGTTGTTGGATAGGGAGCGTCACTAAAAAGCTGGCACCGTCCAGGACCTCCCACTGTCCGGGCAGGTGTGCTTACTGATTACACCATGGTCGCCTCAGTGCTTTAACTGCTGTAAATTTGGGCATAGAACCTAGGATTGTTACGCGAGGCCAAATGAAAATAGGTATAGGCAGGAGATGGGAAACAGGCCAGCCAGGTTGGAGGTAATGTGTTTAGGAGAAAGTAGGAGTGAAACAGACAAAAATAGCAGGTGTATACCTGCGGGAAGTACGGTGATGGGATGGTAAATTGCACCAAGGGAAATAAAAACAGTAGGGACACACAAGACTTGAGACAAGAGGAAGACCTGAGTAAGACAAAAAAGAAGGAAATAGTAGGGGACTTGACTGATAGTAATTGCTGTGAAGGTGAAGATAGATTATGCAAGGTAGAGATACAGAAATAGGTGAGAAATAGGTAAAAAAAAAAATTGGTTAGGAGTGGAAGGAAATGAAGAGAAACATGAAAGCATGGCTTTACGAGACACAGGGTATCTCACACCATTTTGAGTCCAATTGTGATGCCAGGATTGGAAGATAGATGCATAGCCCTATTTACCATGGAATTAGCAGGAGTGACAACATTAGTACCCACAGCTAGGGTATTACTAAAAATAGATGATAGGGCAGGAAGTGTTGAAGTAGGAGTAGCAGAACTGCCAGTTGGAGGGATTGATGTCCACCTCAGGAATGATAAAGGCGAGGTAGTCCAAGTAAGATGAGATAATCACACAATGACGAAGTTGACATGGCAGACCCTGTAGCAGCAGTTATCACTTGGTCCCAGGTCAAGGAGAGATGAGCTGAGGCGGAGCTGGGTGAGTATGAAGTGGGAAGCCTATTACGAGAACAAGAAGAGGAGGTGGATGTGACTGAGGAGGGAACCCATGACAGAGCTGACGATAATGAGGGGGAGAAGCAGAGACCAACGGATGATGCAAGAGAGATCAGGAAGGTGGCCCCAGGCAGAATAGGCGATCCTCGAACAAAATATCAACAGAGAGCTCATCTGACTTCAGCAGGAACACCAGGGGCTGAGGGAAATATGTCGTGCAGCTGAGGAAGAGGAGCAGGAAGAAGGAAACTACAGCAAGACCAGGCTTGTCGTGGAAGATAGTGTTCTCCTAAGAAGATACAAGCTTATGGAAAATGCTGGAGGTGACATCACTACACAAACTTTGATCCCTAAGATCAAGAAGGGATTCATGAGAATGGCACATGAAGTAACATGTATTTACCTAGTTGTATTTTACGGGAAGGGGAGCTATGCTCATGGTGTCTCGTCTTCATATCTCATTTTATCTAAACTGTTTTTAAATTCATGTATTGTTTTTGCACACACCACTTTCTCATCTAACTTGTTCCAAATGCCAATTACTCTGTGGGGAAAGCTTGCTCACCTTGGAGTGCAGGAGACAAAGGAGGTAATTTTCAAGTTGTTTTATTGGCCTAGCCAAGCTGACGAGGTCAAGCTATTTGTTAATCAGTGTATTATATGACAAATGTTAGGAAAACCCCATGACACCCATATGAGGGTACTTATGTGTAAATTTCTAGTAGTTGAGGAACCTTTTAATAAGTTAATTGTAGATTGTGTAGGATCCCTACCAAAAACGAAGTCTTGAAAATCTTTCTTGTTGACCATCATGTGTCAGTCTAGTCGGTATGCTGAAACCATACTCTTGCCAAACATTAAGGTAGAGTCACAAAATCTTTGATGTCTTATTTTAGTAAGATGGGCATGCCCCAGGAGATTCAAGATGGCAAGGGCACAAACTTTTTAAGTGGGGTATTCAAAGGAAGTATGGAAGGCTTCAACATAAAGTATGTGGTCACATCAACATACCATCTACTGTCAGGGAAGTTTCAAGAGGTTTCACAAAACCCTTAAATGCATGATTACAACATTTGTCTTATATTTTGAGAAGGACTGGGACGGAGGCACAGATTTGTTATTGTATACCACTAGTATTTTCTTTTTATCTAATGTTCAGTAGAGCCCCACGAGACCCCCTTGCCTCTTTCTATGAGCAAATATTTTCTAAAGGTTCTGAAGGTGAACCTCCATATTCAAAGTTTGTAGGTATTAATTTCGAAAAATTGAAGGTTAGAGAATTAGCTAGGAAGAACAAAAAATCTCAAGAAATTTCAAAGGGATATTACGATAGGAAGGCAATTAGGAGGGAATTCAATGTGGGAGATTATGTCCTAATTCTTTCTTCTCAGCCTACCTCACAACACCCAAGAAATGAAGCACCATTCAAGGTGCTTGAGAGAAAAGGTGGAGATAATTATGTTGTAGGAAATCCAAAGACGAGATCAGGATTGCAACAGGTGCATGTTGATATGTTAAAATAATTTCATGAAGAGGTGCTGGAAGAGGAAGGAATTTGTATGGTCAATACAGGATAAGTCAATGGAAACTTTGATTCAGACATTGGAGATCTTAACTTGATTTAGATAGACCATATATGAGTGAGACGTTAGAGGGAACTTTGTCATTCTCAGGAGAGATGTGTGAATATGTCTGTGCGCTCTTCTGTAAGTATACCTCCATATTTTCCTTATGCCCCATCGTTACCAAGCCCCTACAACATCGTCTTAGAAGATTGAGTCAAGCCAGTGAGACAGACCCCCTACATATTATTGCCCCAGAAAAGAGGGATTATGGAGGATGAAGTGGACCGATTGATAAATCAAGGACAAATGGAACAAAGTACTAGTCGTATAGACACGGTAAAGGAAACATGGACTGGAGGTGAAGCTTTATTCCTGACGTTTCGTCTAACGACTTTCTCAAAGGAATGAGCATACTAGAAACATACAGAGATTATAAACCCGCCTTATGGCTCAAGTGGGTGTGCGAGCGTATAGCGCTGTGTCCTGATTGGCCCGCTGAGACAGCCAATCACGAAGCGCTATATTCGCTGAAGATTTGGCCCAGGTGAAGCTCCCAGCCTTATTATTGATATTCGGACGAGTGGTGATGTATGCAGCTTCTATAGATTTTCTGATCTTCTTATCCATACCTTCGTGTAGAATCTCGGCTCGGTTCCATTGTGGGAGGTGCCCAGAATCGTCAACATGCACCACCATTGCATTGGTGAGTCTATGGTGACGGAGGTCGGCCTTATGCTCCCTGATTCTAGTGTTAAGGCCCCTCTTAGTCTCTCCGTAGTATGCTTTATCGCATGATGTGCATGGGATCTTATATACGACGCTGTCTTCTCTCCCCCTCATCTTAGTCCCGCTTTTTTATCATGTCACCAATCTTCGTTCCCGATGTTACGGCTGCTTTAACTTCCGTGCTCCTGAGCATTCTAATAATGTCTCCTACCTTCTCAGAGTTAGGAAGCGCCATGTATGATGTTTTTTGTGGTGGCGTTGCCTTCTATTAACCTGCTTGTGTGGATTATTTCTTCCGCTCTTCGTCTTAAGCTCAGGATTAAGCCCTTGGGGTAGCCAAGCTTCAAGAAGGCCGCGATGATGTATTCGATTTCCTCCTCCAGGAATTCCTCGCTGCATATCCTGTAGGCACGCAGGAAGAAGCCCATGACTACCCCCTTTTTCGTCCTCTCATTGTGTGCCGACAGGTAGTGTATGAAGTCGTCACGGTTCGTAGGCTTTCTGTAAACCCTGAACAGGAGGCCCTCAGTTGTCTTTATTAATAGGGTATCCAGAAACGGAAGCTTTCCCTCTTCTTCCTCTTCTATAGTGAATTGGATCTGCGGATTCACTCTATTTAATTGACTCCTGATGTCATCCAGGTCTGTCCTGTTCGGAGCGATTATAAGAACATCGTCCACGTACCTGAGCCATATTGCCCTCCTTCCTATCATAGGAAGGAGGGCAATATGGCTCAGGTACGTGGACGATGTTCTTATAATCGCTCCGAACAGGACAGACCTGGATAACATCAGGAGTCAATTAAATAGAGTGAATCCGCAGATCCAATCCAATCAGGACACAGCGCTATACGCTCGCACACCCCCTTGAGCCATAAGGCGGGTTTATAATCTCTGTATGTTTCTAGTATGCTCATTCCTTTGAGAAAGTCGTTAGACGAAACGTCAGGAATAAAGCTTCACCTCCAGTCCATGTTTCCTTTACCGTGTCTATACAACTTGTTCACATGGATTTTCAAAGTACTAGTCCTTGGGTTTCACCGGCTGTGCTAGTGTTCAAGCCCGGAGGTGAGTGGTGTTTATGTATTGACTACAGGGAAGTTAATGAAGTCATGAAAGCAGACCCTTACACTCTCCCCAGAATAGAAGATTTAATTGAAGAAGTTGCTGCAGTGTTTATCCAAGACATATCTAATGTAGGGATATCATTAGATCCCCCTTACACACAGAGCCATGGAGATCTCCGCTTTTATTACCCCCCACGAGGATACTTTCAATGCAAAGTGATCACATTTGGCATGAAAAACAATGGAGCATCTTTCCAGCGCCTTGTCAATTGGCTAGTCAAGGGACTGCCAAGCATAGCATCAAGACATACTTGGATGACATAATATTTTTTGCTAACATGTGGAAGGACCATATGATAAGGTTAAAAAGCTTACTCGACAGACTATAACAATCACAACTTCCTGTAAACTTGAAGAAGTGTGCTTTTGGCAGGAGCACCATTGAATACCTAGGGCATCAAGTTGGACAAAACTGCATCACACCACTGGAAGCCAGAGTGAAGGACATCGTAGACTACAATGTCTCAAAGACAAGAAGAGACATCAGAAGATTTATGGTTATATTAGGATTCTATCAAAGGTATTATCAAAATCTTGCAAAGGTAGCTGTTCCTTTGACCTGCATGCTCTCTTGCAGTTATTTCAGGTGGATTGAAGGTGCAGATGCAGTCATTTGGAATGTAAGAGACTACTTACAGACTGCCCTGTCTTGATAGCTCGAGATTATTGTAAGACTTTTTATTTGTTCTGTGATGTCATTAATGAGGCAATAGGTGCTATGATACCTCAAGAGAAAGATGGAGTCATGAGACCCATTTCATTCATGTCTCATATCCTAAAGGAGTACCAAAGAAGGTATTTGACAACTGAAAAGGAGGCCCTCAGCCTCATATCAAGTTTACAAAAGTTCAAAGTTTTCCTAGATGGTAAGGTAGTAATCCATTGAAGTATATATTTGAAAATAAATGTAAAAATGATAGACTAGCCAGATAGGTATTAGCACTCCAGAGACATGATTTAAGCATCCAGCACATACCTGGAAAATTGGATGTGGTGGCTGACGCATTGTCACGCCCAGACAAATATTTAAGTCTTGCTTCACAGACTTAAAGATTTTTCCTGTGGAGGAGGGGATATGTAGTGAATGTAATATATGTTGTGTAGTAAATAAGAAATGGTAGTAAGATATACTTTTAGTTGCAAGTGTACTTCATGAAAACAAAGGATTGATTCCCAGTCCCATCACTAGGACCAAGAATAGGATGTGGGCGTGTTCACGCCAAAAATGCCAGCCCTGGTGATGTGAGGAAGAAGAAGGTACTCAGATGTGGTACCAAGAAGCCTGGGACTGTAGACCCCGAAAATAAGAATAGTAGTGTCATTGGAATCAGAAGTTTTTAGTGTGTTAGGTAATGTGTGCACTTAATTTACTAGGTCCCAAGTCTTACAATATTACTGTTTCCTTGTTGAGAGCATACTATGTAGTCAACCTTCCTATCACAGGAGCCTTTTGGTATTCCAAGAGAAAATAGAGGAAGAGTCTGTGAATGAGTTATGCAGAACTTAAAAACCTATCCAATGATTGTGCATTTGGATCACAGTTTGATTCCAGAGTAAGAGACCAAATGTTTATGGCAGTAGAAAATAAAGTGTAACTTAGTAGCCTTGGATATAGATTTAAGGAACATGACCTTGGTTAAAGTTTTGGTAAATGTTAGTGAACCCACAACATCAAAGTCTTAGGTTAATTGGTGAATAAAGTTTGTAGACATTGTGGATATTCACCATAGATGGTTGTGTAGGTTTAAAAGTTGAAGATAAATGACTAGTTAATATAAATGAGCCTGATATTTTGTGCCTAGTGAAGACCAAACTCCCAATAAATCTTATTTACCATTGGGGAACAATAGATATATGTCCTGGAGAAGAGAAAAGATAAAATGGGTGGAGGGGTATGTTTGTTGTGAGAAGTGATATAAAGGTGGAAGAAACAATCTGAGTGAAGGCAAGGCTGAGGCAATTCACCTGAAAATTAGAACTAAATGGAAAAATAGAAGAGACTTCATGCTGGCATATGTTCCCCCAAGACTAGAGCTTGAAATAAAGCTGAATTTCAAGAAATGTTACTGGACTCTTAAAGAAAAATACTGAACAAAGTAACAATTTAGTCCTTATTGGAGATTCTAATTGCAGTGAGGTCCAATGGGAGGAATGGGAAGCAAGTGGAAAAGCAGATTCCTGGGGAAATACCAAGTATAGCAATGGAGAAAACAATGACCCAGTGGGTAAAGGAAGTAACTTAAGTAAAAGGAGACAACCTTCCCACAAGATTAAATCTGCTACTAACCAAAGAGCCAGTTATCATTATCTCCTTAAACTACTTTTGCCCTATAGGAAAAAGTGACCATGTAATGATTAAATTTCAGCTGGAGGATGAAGAAACAGACCAAAGGAATGAATTACACAGTCAAGAAAAACTCAATTTTGGGAAAGCAATTTACTTAGGGCTGAAGATATTATTTGAAGAAAGAAACTGGGATGAATTCATGAATATCACAGGAATATGAAGGAAATTGGAAAGCTTTCTTAGTATTTATAACTTGGGAGTGAACAAACATGCGCTAAAGATTTGTGCCGTTACGAGAGGTAACGGGGCTTTTTTATATGTCCGTGTATCCCCATGTTTACATATCTTTTTGTCGTAAGGCTCGTTTCCCCTCGGAAGAGGTTTCCAAGTTTGTTTTTCGTAATGTTTAATTTAAGTATGCTGCGAGCAGAAGCTTCGTCTGCTTAAGAATATTATCGTTGTGAGTTGTCTGCAAGCTGTGCTGCAAGATAGCATCTCATTATTTGTACAATGTTCACTTTAAGAATTAGACTTAAGAAGGTGTGTAAGAACCTGTTGCGGTGGTGCGATGTTACGTCGCGCCTCCAGCCAGTGTGGTTTGAAACGCCTTCAGTTGTATACCTCGCTCCCTTCGCGGCCTACTCGGTGAGTTTTGAGCTGAATTTAGTTTTAGATCTGGTATATTGTTTCTTGTATGTCATAATGAATTTAGCCTTAAAGCTGCTCGTATTTCATGTTCAGATTATTTGTAATTCTGTATAAAAGCTGTTAGTAACGAGCGTTGCTCTGGTTTGTTTACAGTTTTTCATCTCCTACTCCTACTCCTACTCCTACTACTTCTACTCTTCCTCCCAATTACTGTGTGCTGCCATGGTTTCAACGGAAGCACCTGTTGTGTGAAGATGAGAAAGTCGTGTTTTCTATTGCCAATAAATGTTAGCGACGAGTACCCCGTGGATCCTTAACCCCGCGTTGTTTACGTTACGTAATCCAGAAAAGAGGGCACTCGTTACGCTAACCCCCTATGCGTCGCAGAGTAATCTGTGACGCCAAAATGAAAAACGATGGCCATTGGCGCTCTCTGCCAAGAAAATCGCTTTCGTGAAGAGGTGAATGAAAAGAGCCGCTGCGAAGGAGTTAAAAGTTAGCCATGCAGTATGCCAAGTCCATCTTGAGGATGTGGCCAGACCACGCCCTGCACGCCGTTGCCACGTCTAGATTCCCCTCGTCGTCACCACATGAACTTGATGTGTCGCCTTCCTGGCATAAGTTTGCGTGTGTGTGCTTGGGTTTGTAGCGCAAGTAAAAGTGTAGTGTAGCGCAAGCCAAAGTGTAGTGATCGTATCGGCGCGCGAGTGTGATGTGGCAGTCTTAGTGATCGTATCGGCGCGCGAGTGTGATGTGGCAACAACGTATGGTTGCCAAGCCCCAACAGTGTTTACATAACACCACGTCGCAGTTAAGCATGTGTTTTTCCTTTGAAGGCAAGCTACCTTGCCTAAATCCTGTCATATGTTAATATAAGCATGCGACTAATGTGCATTTTTAGATTGAACCAAATGTAGGGTTTAATCTGTTGTTGTCTACCTCAATAGTCGTATAGTTAGGAGTGTGGTAACGTACTCCGTGGTTTTCGATTAAGTTCGAGTTTTCCTTGTCTTCTTTATCATATTACTGTCTTGTCTCTCACTGTTTCTCTCGCTTGGCAATATGTCTTCCAACCACAGTATAGATGAAGGACCCGTCTCTGGTAGGGTCAGAGTCCTCACGGCTGAAGGGCAAGAGGCTTTTCAGAGAGCGTCTGATCAGCATGAAGAGAGGGTAAAGGCGAGTAGAGAAGGAGTACAAGCCTTATTGGAAGAACCGAATCATGGTCCTTGGTTGTATGAGGCCCACGCTGTGTACCAGGATACTGTAAAAAGGTACCTGGAATTCTTAATGCGTGAACGTACTTCAGAAAGTCTGGCTCGTGCTGAATCAGTGAAGCACGAAGACAGGGATTTTCAGGCATCTTTTCGTCAGGTAATCAGTAACTATGCTTCCTCTTCCTCAGTTGAGGTCACGGAAGAGGAACACCACACTGAACCGTTTTTACAAGATGACCCGAAGTCCAATCAAGTTCCTTTATCCCTCGTCGACCACTCTGAGCGTTGTATGCCCCCTTCCATGAAGGGCAGTTCAAGAAGGTCGGTTAGGTCAGGTCGTTCCAGTAGCACCAGTGTTAGTGTTGCAAGGAAGCAACGAGCCAAGGTGGAGACCGCTCGTATCAGAGTCAAGTTTGCCGAACAGGAGGGTCAGCTTATGAAAGAGCAGGCTGAAATGCAGGCCAAGTTCAAAGTTATGACACAGCAAAAGGAGTTGGAAGAAGCCGAAGCCGAACTTAGGCACTTAGGACCTGACGATGATTGGGAAACATGCAGTGACTGGGACCAATTAAAAGGTACAGTCGCTACCCGCACCCAACTATATGTGGAGCAACAGGGTGGTATAGTCGATGTTTCCGCTAGTCAGAAGGATCTGGTAGGCTTGAATCCTGAAAGCCCTGTTTTCAAGCCCTGTTCTGATTTCAGAGTTAACTCACAGCCTGCTAACAATGTTCCATTCAGTTTTGAACCTCGTATCGAAAAGGTAAAGGTGAGGTCTGTGCAACCTGCGCAGCAACCTGTTGCTAACCATGTTTCTTATGTGTCACCACCTGTAGTAAAACCTCCTCGGAGTGCATCTCCTAGATTGGGGACAACCT
This sequence comes from Oratosquilla oratoria, assembly GCF_046742065.1. Lineage (NCBI taxonomy): Eukaryota > Metazoa > Arthropoda > Malacostraca > Stomatopoda > Squillidae > Oratosquilla > Oratosquilla oratoria. Next base: position 38,558,207 of record NC_134809.1, on the reverse strand, counting down.
CCAATTCTGCCGATCTGAGCAAGTTCTTCTTGCGGAAGGATTTACTTCTTAGCAGGCTGTCTACGTTTGATGATACTGCGGAAGACTATGCTGTTTGGAAAGAGAGTTTCAAGGAAGTCGTGCAAGAGTTAGGCACCTCATGTAAGGAGGAAATAGACCTGTTAGTTAAGTACCTAGGTCCTGAGTCTAAAGAATGGGCCCGTACAACCAGAAACTCAAATGCCAAGAATCCAAACCTGGCGTGCAGTAGAATTTGGGAGCGCTTGGATGACAGGTTTGCTGCCCCTTCGATCATTGAGACTTCAATTAAAAAGAAGCTCGCCAACTTCTCTAGGATTTCACCTAGAGACACCTTAAGGTTATACGACCTGTGTGACATTCTGTATCAGATAGAAGCCTTGAAGGCTAACCCTGTATACAGTACACTGTTTGCATATTATGACGCCTCGTCAGGCATCAATCCCATTGTCGCAAAACTTCCACCCTGTATACAGAAAGCGTGGACTGGCAGAGCCATGAACTACAAGACTGCTCACGGTGTGCCGTACCCACCTTTCTCCTTCTTCATTGAGTTTGTGAAGGAGATGGCAAGGGTCGAGAATGATCCATGTTTCTCTTATCAAAGCCTTGGAGCCGATGGTTTTGTGAAACCAGAGAAGCCACCTCCCTCTAAGTTTCCTCAAGTACGTGTGAAGAAGACTGACACCATGTTGTCCAGTGGCAGTAAGTCGACCATGGGCGCTGACAGGTCTGTTGGCGCCGCTAGTCCTACCGAGCAAAGAAAGGCAAAAAAGGGAGAATTTTGCGTCTACCATGATGCCTACGTACACCATTTGGATTTCTGCAGGGCTTTTCGCACCATGTCAGTGAGCGAGAGGAAGGTTTTCCTAAACGATAAAGGAATGTGCAACAGATGTTGCAAAGGTAACCATCCTCCTTCCAGCTGCAAAGAGAGAACTTTCTGCAAACTCTGTAAGGCCCATACTCATGTGACTGCCTTACATCACGATGAACCCAGGTCGAAGAGGAGTTCGACTCAAGCGGTTACACAGCATGGAAGGGAGGTTGCTCAAGATAAAACACCTCGCTCCCCTGTAGTCAATCAAGTGCCGCTTCCAAATGTTCTTACCCCCATAGTAAAGACTCGGGGAAGGGGAGGATGCTGCGGTCAATTCCAAATGTACCTTGATATGCAGTAACCCCACCTCCATGAGTAAGTCCTGTGCCAAGACCTTCTTGGTAAAGGTCTATCCTGAAAGTAAACCAGAGCTCGGAGTGTGGTGTTATGCCATCCTAGACGATCAGTGCAATTGCTCTTTAGCAAGGTCTGAGTTTTTCGATTTGTTTGACAAGCTGAGCAAACGGGTTTCATATCGTCTAGCTACCTGTGCAGGTGTAACGGGCGCTTCTGGGCGCACCACCAAAAATTACACCATCGTGTCTTGGCATAACTCACAAGAGGTGCATATCCCTAAGTTAGTGGAATGCGACAGCATTCCCAGTGTAAGAGAAGAGATACCCACCCCCGCCATAGCTCGTGGTTATCCCCATCTGTCCGATCTGGCCGAATGTATTCCACCTCTGGTTCCTGAAGCTGAGATTCTACTCATCATTGGTCGAGATGTGCCTTCAGCTCATTACATTTTTGACCAGAGAATTGGACCTGTCAATGCCCCTCTAGCTCAACAGACCAGTCTGGGTTGGGCAATCATTGGGGAAGTGTGTCTCCATGGCACTTGTAGGCCTCCTGTCATTAGCAGTTTCAAAACATCCTTTGTACATGATAGACGTCCCTCTATAGTCGCACCATGTGGTAACCAGATTCATGTTTCTGAAGTAAAGGATGATTTGTTCAAGGTAACCAAAGATGATGACAAGGCCGCCCTGTCGATTGAAGACAGGAAGTTCTTGGATGTTATGAACTCAGAGTTCCGCAAGGATCAAAGTGGTCATTGGGTCGCGCCACTGCCTTTCCGTCCCAATGTTGTAGCCACCAGTAATAATAGAGACTTTGTGTGGCACCGCACACTGTCTCTCCATCGTAGCCTCAGCACAAAGCCGGAAAAACGTCAGCATATGATGGCCTTCATGCAAAAGATGTTAGATCGTGGGCATGCTGAGGTTGCACCACCATTGAAGTCTGATCAGAAGTGCTGGTATCTTCCATTGTTTGGGGTGTACCACCCTAAGAAACCTGACAAGATCAGGGTTGTGTTCGACTCTTCTGCCAAATCCAGAGAGTTCTCCCTAAATGATATGCTGATGTCAGGTCCTGATATGACAAACAGTATTCTCGGGATTCTTCTACGTTTCCGTCAGGAAGCTGTAGCAGTGGCAGCTGATGTAGAACAGATGTTCTACAATTTCAAAGTGAAGACTGAGCAAAGAGATTATCTCAGATTCTTCTGGTACAAGAATAATGACCCTGATGAAAGGTTGATTGAGTATAGAATGACTGTTCACGTTTTTGGGAACACGCCATCTCCCGCCATTGCCACCTATGGCTTGCGTAAGTCTGTAGAAGATGCCTCTCCTGAAGTTCGCTATTTCATAGAGAACAATTTCTACGTGGATGATGGGTTAGCATCTCTGCCAGATGCGGAGACTGCTTACAAGTTAATCCAAGACTCTAAGTCAGCACTTCAAGAAGGAGGACGCCTGCGCTTGCACAAGATCACTTCCAACAGTAAGGAAGTGCTGGAAAAGTTTGCCACCAGTGAGCTGGCTGATAACCTTCAGGAGCTGAACCTAACTTCTGACTCTATGCCTATACAGTCTAGCCTGGGCCTCTTATGGGACATCCAAAGAGACGTTTTCGTCTATAAGTTCATGGATTCAGACAAGCCTTCGACAAAAAGAGGGATACTGTCTGTTGTAAATAGTCTGTTTGACCCCATGGGATTCTTAGCTCCAGTAATAATAGTGGGAAAACTACTCCTAAGAGAGATAACCAATCTAAAGTGTGGTTGGGATGAACCCATACCAGCTAAGATCCATACCAAATGGTCCAGATGGCTAACGTCCTTAAGGGACCTCAAGGATATAAGCATCAATCGTCAGTTTGCTAGTATTTCTTTGTCTCAAGCTCACAGGATAGAGCTTCATACCTTTTCAGATGCTTCCAGAGTAGCAGTAGGAGCTGTATCATATCTTAAGGTTTTCAGTGATACCAAAAGCTACCAGGTGTGTTTTGTGAGGGGACAAGCTAAAGTAGCTCCCAACCATGGTCATACTATTCCCAGGTTAGAGTTGTGTGCTGCAGTGATGGCAGTTAATCTCAGCAATTCCATCTCGGATTGCTTGGACAAACCCTTAGACGCAAGACATTTCTATTCTGATAGCATGATTGTCTTGGGCTATATTCATAATGAAAGGCGTAGATTTCATGTCTACGTGAGTAACAGAGTAGACCACATTAGGTCGTCCACCGAACCTAACCAATGGCATTATGTACCTACAGATTGTAATCCAGCAGACCTGGCTACCCGTGGTCTTGAAATAACCGACCTAAATCAGAGTGATTGGTTGTCAGGTCCCTCAAGCTTATTTGAGGATGTTGTATCCACCAGTGGAAGTTTTCCTCTTGTAAGCCCTGAGACAGATAAAGAAGTAAAGGTATCAGACTACACAATTGAGTCTGAACCCCTTGTTAGTGCAAACAAAAGCAATGTAGAGCCTGCAATTGCGTCATTAGCTCAGAGGTTCTCTAATTTCTCCTGTTGGAGGAGACTTGTAAGAGCGGTAGCTCTCCTTAAGCATATAGCCCGTTCTTTCAAACAAGGTAACAAGTGTTGTTCAGGTTGGCATATATGCAACAAACATAAGTCACCCGATCAACTAGAAGATGCAGCTGATTTCATTGTTCAGACATACCAAAAGGATTATTTCTCGTCTGCCATGACTAAATTGCAAGGTGAAGTTTGTTTACCTCCTTCCAGTCCCATTGCATCTCTGTCTCCTTATTTAGACCAGAAGGGCCTACTTCGTGTAGGAGGCAGGTTGAGTCAAGGCGGTGATATACTTGGTATGCTTGCAAGGCCTATTATTATTCCAAAGGAATCCCACTTAGGCTTGTTGTTGATCCGTCACTACCATGAGACAGTGCACCACCAAGGGTGAGTGATTACAGAAGGAGCCGTCCGTACAGGTGGTTTCTGGATTTTGGGAGGGAAACGTACCATTTCTAAGGTCATTTCCAAATGCGTCACCTGTAAAAGGGTAAGAGGTAAGGTGTGTGTTCAGAAGATGGGAGACTTACCCGTCGATAGACTTACTCCCAATCTGCCATTTTCCTATGTAGGAGTTGACCTTTTTGGCCCCTGGCATATAAAAACTCGGCGCACTAGAAGTTCCTTCCTCGAAAGTAAAAGATGGGGCGTTCTGTTCACCTGTCTTGTTTCCAGAGCTATCCACATAGAGACTGTAGAAGAATTGAGTACTTCTTCCTTCATTAATGCCTTAAAGAGATTCATTTGTATTCGTGGCCCAGTTAAGATGATGCGTTCTGACAGAGGCACGAACTTTGTAGGTGCTGTCAAAGCACTGAACTTGCTTGCCATTACCGATGAAGGTGGTGATGTCAATAGTTTCTTGTCAAGTCAAGGTTGCACTTGGTTGTTTAACCCTCCTCATGCTTCTCACATGGGTGGAGCATGGGAGCGTATGGTGGGGATAGTCCGCAACATCATGAATGTGATACTGACTAACCATCACCCCAAGGCATTAACACATGAGGTGTTAGTAACCTTCTTTGCAGAAGTATGTAAGATCGTGAATTCCAGACCTTTAGTTCCTGTTTCCTCGGACCCTAGCAGTCCTTTCATTTTGTCTCCGTCCATCCTTCTCACTCAGAAAACTGATATTCCTGTAACTCTTCCTGAAGAGATAGATATTAAGGCAGTATACAAATCTCAATGGAAGCATGTCCATCACCTTGCTGAGGAATTCTGGAAGAGATGGAAGAAAGAGTATCTTTCCTCTTTGCAACCCAGAAGAAAGTGGGTCAATTCCTCTCCAAATGTAAAGGTGGATGATGTAGTGTTGGTAAAAAATCAAGAGTGTCCCCAAGGACAGTGGCCCTTGGGTATTGTAAACAAAGTATTCCCTGGCAAGGATGATTTAGTCAGGAAGGTCCAAGTAAGAGTTGTGGTAAACAACAAAGCCCATGAATATGTAAGACCCATTTCTGAGCTTGTGTTGCTAGGTCAATAGTTTTGGTAATTTTTCCCCCTAGAAAATTAGGAAGGGAGTGTGCCGTTACGAGAGGTAACGGGGCTTTTTTATATGTCCGTGTATCCCCATGTTTACATATCTTTTTGTCGTAAGGCTCGTTTCCCCTCGGAAGAGGTTTCCAAGTTTGTTTTTCGTAATGTTTAATTTAAGTATGCTGCGAGCAGAAGCTTCGTCTGCTTAAGAATATTATCGTTGTAAGTTGTCTGCAAGCTGTGCTGCAAGATAGCATCTCATTATTTGTACAATGTTCACTTTAAGAATTAGACTTAAGAAGGTGTGTAAGAACCTGTTGCGGTGGTGCGATGTTACGTCGCGCCTCCAGCCAGTGTGGTTTGAAACGCCTTCAGTTGTATACCTCGCTCCCTTCGCGGCCTACTCGGTGAGTTTTGAGCTGAATTTAGTTTTAGATCTGGTATATTGTTTCTTGTATGTCATAATGAATTTAGCCTTAAAGCTGCTCGTATTTCATGTTCAGATTATTTGTAATTCTGTATAAAAGCTGTTAGTAACGAGCGTTGCTCTGGTTTGTTTACAGTTTTTCATCTCCTACTCCTACTCCTACTCCTACTCCTCCTACTCTTCCTCCCAATTACTGTGTGCTGCCATGGTTTCAACGGAAGCACCTGTTGTGTGAAGATGAGAAAGTCGTGTTTTCTATTGCCAATAAATGTTAGCGACGAGTACCCCGTGGATCCTTAACCCCGCGTTGTTTACGTTACGTAATCCAGAAAAGAGGGCACTCGTTACGCTAACCCCCTATGCGTCGCAGAGTAATCTGTGACGCCAAAATATTAGTAGAAAGAAGAAGCAGAAACAGAACTGGTTTAACAAAAGGTGTGAGATTGCAAAAAAGGCCAGGGAGGTTGGTTGGGAAAAATGGAGGAAAAGAAGAAGCATTAAAACAAAAGAAGCTTACAAACAAGCTATAAATGACTATACAAATATTTGCAGGGAGAAAGAAAGCAATTTTGAAAGAGATATTGTAGATAAATGCAAAGAAGAACTGAAACCATTTTACAGGTTTATAAATGGGAAACTGAGACAGGAAAGTAATCACCAAATTAATAGTGGGTGGTGAGGTCACTGAAGTGGCCTCAGCTCAGGCAGAAATAATGAAAGTTTCCAATTGGTCTTCACAAAGAGAGTAATTTTTTGGAGGAAAGCAAGGGGAATAAAAAACCAGGTTTAGAAGATATAAATGGAAACGTGAAGGAAATGCATAATATTTTGGGATCACAAATTGGATACATAAAGAATGTAGGGAATAACTAACAGACAAGATTCACAGTCTTATCATATGTTTGTTGAATGAAGACACAGTGCTGCTTCATTGCAAAAAGGGCAAATATGGTACCAATTCACAAAGAGAGAAGTAAGGAGGCACCACTAAATCTTTGGGCAGTATAACTGACCAGCACAATAGTGAAATTATGTGAAAAGAGTGTAAAAGATCAATGGACCAAATAGCTTGAAGAGATGAAAATTCTGACAGACAGTCAGTTTGACTTCAGATCTGGAAGGTTGCGTGTGTTGAATCTTTTAAGTTTTTACTTAACCTCTTCAGTACGGGCCAAAATCTCACGGGCAGCATTAGCTGCCAGACGTACAATGTGTCGTAATAATACTCGCATCATAAAATATAGTCACCGCTTATATCGATCGTTCTCTCTTTCACCCGTGAATTTTGATAACCATAGAAAATGTGATGAAGACAGTTTAGAGAGTATGTCATTACGCAGGGGCAACTACAATAAATATAATCAAGATGCCGATATGGCAGCCTCGCATATCCACTTGCTCCTCATGCCGCCTACGTATGCAGCACCGTATGGGAGGGGTTAAAAGTGATTGATGCACTGCAAGAGAGAGAGGTGGGTAGACTGTGCATATCTTGACCTAGAGAAGGTATTTGATAAAATACCGCACAGTCAACTTATGTGGAAAATTGGAGCACACTGGAGGACTGAGAGGCAAACTACTGAAGTGGATAAACATTTTTTAAAGGGAAGATACACAAGGAGAGTAGTAAAGTATAAGATGTCAAGCTGGAGAGTTCCACAAGATTGAAAGCTTGCACCAATAATGTTTCTTCTCTATGTCAATGACATGATGGCAAGTACAACAGACTATGCCACCATGTTTGCAGATGAGAGAGTAGGAGACAGGACGTAACAAGTGTTGCTCCTTTCCTATATACTACAATTAGGTAAATACATGAAAACATCATGGGTGGTATTGGGAAGAAGTAGTCTTAGAAGTGGTAAACAACGGGTTCAATGGACAGCAGTGGTACTAAATTATCATAATTCCTTATGATTAGAGTTTTTAAATTTTAATATAGATAATGTAGCTGCATGAATCTCTAGCCACTGCTTTTAAATGATAAATCAACATACCTTGCAGAAATGTCATTGTAAACATAGATGTTGGAGAAGCTCCCATTGGAAATTCAACAGTTAAACAACCTACAACCATAAGTAGCAGAATGAACAGAACTCTGCAAACTTGTAATGTAGGAACACATGACAATTCTACATTATATCATACAATATAGACACAAACCAAGGAATAAATCAGAGCTCTGAGGAAAGACCACACACAGCAACTGTAACAAAAAGATTAGGTAGGTATCTTCACTTCATGATGGCAAGGGAGTTAGTGAACACACCTCTGCTAGGCCTATACTCAGGGAAGCACATTGTCCCTACATTTGTGTACTATGTGCTTGACACTTTGTCCATGAACTTGTGCATTATCTGTGAGGACTGCAACTTATTGCAACAAGATCTGGACAGGATATGGAATTGGACTCAAAAGTGGGAAGTGAAATGTAATATAAAGAAATGCAGTATAATGGAATTTGGAAAGAGTAAAAACAGAATATCAAAAGATTACAGAATTGGAGAATAAAAAATAAAAAAAGCAAACTCTGAAAAAGATCTTGGAGTGATGATTGGAAAGGACATGAAACCTGATAAGCATATAAATAAAATATTCGGAGAAACCTACAATTTATTGAGGTCAATCAAAGTGGCATTTACTTATATGGATGAAGAAATGATAAAGAAAATACTAACTACACTGATAAGACCAAAACTTGAGTACGCAGCATCGCTTTGGACACCCAGTACCAAAAAGAATATTAAGAAACTAGAAAGATTACAAAGAGCGACAACCAAACTAGCACCGACTCTCGCCGAACTAACATCTGAGCAAAGACTATCCAAACTGAATCTACCAACTTTGGAACAAAGAAGAGAAAGAGGAGATTTGCTGACTATCTACAGAATAATGAAAGGAATGGAAGTTTTAGACAGGAACAAATTGTTAGTGTGGGACAACGGTAAAACGAGAGGACACAGAAAAAAAAATGAAAAAAGATAATTATAGAAAAAACTTGAAAAGGAACAGTTTCCCACACAGAGTGATTAATACATGGAACAAATTAGACAACAAAACAGTATGTGCAAACACTATACAAGATTTTAAGATAAAACTTGATGCGGAGAGATACAAAGATGGGTCACCACGAGCATAGCTCCCCTCCCGTATATTACAACTGGGTAAATACATCCATGCAGATGAGCAACTAGGTAATCCTAATCATTAAACATTTTACAACACAAATTGTGTGTGACCTTGGTCCACTGGGGTGCCCCAAAATAGTACAGTATTAGTCACATATTACTATGCAGTCAATACTACAATATGATTAAGATATCTTAAATACTTATTTCAGAATTGTATTGTTTGTAGCTTAAAATACATAAAATATTATTCACAATTACATGTTTACAGCTTTATAAAAAAGAAAAAAAAAAAGATAGAGAAAGAACATGTAACAATTTGTGTAAATGGGAATCTATCTATATATCAAGGACTTTTTCCCCCTTACCAGGGAGGTAGCCAAGTCAAAAGGTGTATACCTATTCCCATCCATTTCATTTCCATCCACTCCACTCCTATCCACCACCCTTTCACCACTCTCATCTAAGCTCCTCATGGATGATGGGTCATCCCTGTATCCCACCCACTGCCCTGGGTCAGAAGCAATGTAGCAGGACACAACATATCCACAGCAAGGCCACTTCACTTAATTTGAATAGTGAAAGAAAAACCCCCAGTAATTAAAAAAATCTACAAGTAATGTAAAGTAAACTGAAACATAGTTTTTTACTTACTTCAGACTGACTCATCCTTTCAGAATATGAGGGATTACGGGCATGTATTTGAGCTAGGAAATCATTCTCCTGACGACTTCTAGATTCTGGAGCACTGCGCCACATCCGGTCTGGCATACCATCACCTGTATAACCTTGAGAAAATTAATTCCTTTTACTCCTTAATGATATCTTAATTTCAATAATAAAATGCACTTCTAGTCTATTAATGAATGAAATACATACAACCACTCCTCGTTTAACGACCTACTCGGTTAAAGACAACGCGGAGTAACGACGGGCTTTATGACAGACCAATATTCGTTTAATGTAAATCTTCCGAAGTTACGACGTGTATGACAAGTTGGCTGAGGCAAATTTGTATGATGCTATAAATGAACTTGTACGGCGGATATTAGCTGTGAGGTAAAGTGTTCTGAAGCTTAGGTCTACATTAACATCCTGCAAGCTGCAAAAACTACCTGGGGTACAGTATATACTGGTATTGGTAAATTTTTAGTTTCGACCATGGGCACAATATAGCAATAGAAAATTAAATATTAATTTTGTAAATTATAATGTATCAACGTAATATACAATTTTGTGAGCGGAAATAAAAAAAAAGAAAGGTGCTAAAACAGATTTCTTGAGTAACGAAGTCGTGTCAGACCAATGGTACGCCATGTTTGTTATGATAGATGCCGACGTCGAAGAAATGAAAGGATGATAAATTCGTCTAACCTAAACTAAACTAACCTAACCTGTGTTTAATAAATCATTACCTGCAAATTAAATGTCATCCAGCTTGTCCTCGTTGTCGTCATCGTGAGAGACGTTGGCGGGCTTTTCAACCACTCTCTAAGCTTGCGGGGTATACAAAGTTGCAGCTTGAAGGAATGCATATATCTCTGCTCCATAACATTCCTTCAAGAAAATGTACCTGGCGAGGTATCGGAAATACCGAGGCCGTCAATTGACAGACAAGATGGCGTCCCGATCCTATGCTAACGACTTCATTCATTAGCATATTTGCTTGTAGCAAGGTATCTTTTATTTTCATTTCTGCTCACAAAATTGCATATTACGTTGATACATTTTAATTTACAAAATTAATAATTAATTTTCTATTGCTATATTGCGCCCATGGTTGAAACTAAAAAAAATACGCCGGTATCTAATATGGAATGTCAGCATACGCGGATTTGGTCATACACGGTAATTTCAGGAACCTAACCACCGCGTTATTTGAGGGCTTTCTGTACTATCAAAACAGTAAATAAAGCTTTAATGTACTGTATAAAAGAGGGAAAATACACAAAAATAAAGATACATGTATTGCTGAACATTGTACATACAGTACATGTACGTATATGTATACACTTTCGCTTAACGACGGCGACGCTGGTCCCAATTGTCATTGTTAAACGAGGAGTGGCTGTAAAACACTTTACCTCGTTCTGGTAATGGCTTCGTCAGGTGTGGATTGTCATCATCTGAACTTTCTGTTTGGGAAAGAAAGGACAATAGAATTAATTTTATAAAATAAACTATGATGATGAAAAAGACTAAAGAGGAAAAAAAATCCATAATCATTATGGCAGACTTGATTTCTAATATACTTTTCCAGTACAATCTGTCAAAAATTTTCAAGTCACCAAAAACAATTTGCCAACCTGAATTAAGTTCCCTAACAAGGCTAGACATGGCATTGGTTACAGAATCTGCAGCTTCTAGAAGATCATTCCTTATACACCTGCCACCTGAACCCATTGTGTTGGTAGGGGAGCTGTCAGGGGAATATTGAACCCCTGTTGACAGAGTGGAGAAGGCTGGAATAGGAAAAGAAGCTGCTCTAAATATAAAGTGTTATGAAAGATGAAGTATGTAATGAGACAAATTTGGAGGCAACTCCAAGCTTTATTCAACAGATTGCTAGACTACAGTATCTATGATGTCAAAAATAATGTAAGAATATAAAGAGATAAATAACTTACAAAATTACTCTATAACTAAATACATAATACCACAAACACTACTAACATACACTGAAATAAAATAATTCCTCAGCATCATATGGCCACCAAATGCAATTGACAGTGGCAGTGTAGTGGGATAAAATATAACAAACTACCAAATATTAGAGACTAAGTACATAGAAGTAACACTGCTTAGCAAAATCTATAAACATATGAACATTACAAAGAAAAACAAATTACACAAAGCAAAACTCATTCACAGATACACAACTGAATATATTGTATCTTACATGCTCAGGTTTAATCCTATCTATAACAATCAAAAGCTGGTGACACATAGAAATGAAAGGTTCCAATCTGTCTTCACAAGAGGAAAGTGAAGGGAGAAAAAATTCAGGTTTTGAATATATCAATGTAAAAGTGAGGGAAGTGCTCAGTCTTGTGGGATCATTGGATGTAACAAAAGCTTTAGGACCTGATGGGATCTCAACTGGATACTTAAAAAATGAAAGGAAGAAATGGCAGACAAGATTCACAGTCTTACTGCATGCTCATTATAAGAAGGCATAATGCTACATAACTGGAAAAGGGCTAATGTGGTACCAATTCCCAAAGGTGGAAGTAGAGAGACACCACTAGATTATAGGCAGGTATCAGTGACAAGCACAATAGTGAAATTAGGTGAAAAGGTTGTCAAAGATCAATGAACCAAATATCAAAAGGAGATGAACATTTTGGTAGACAGTTTGGTTTCAGATTTGGAAGGTCATGTGTATCAAACCTATTAAACTTTTACTCAGAGTGACTTATGTGCTGCAAGAGAGGAAGGGGTGGGTTGACTGTGTGTAACCTATGCTAATGTAGATGGTTTACTATTAGCCAGGTTGGAGATAAATGACTACTTGAGGGTCAACCAGCCTGAAATTTTGTTCTTAGTGGAGACCAAACTCCCATTGAATGTTAATCTACAGGTAGGAAACAACAGATACACCACCTAGAGTGAAGGTAAAATGGATGGAGGGGTAATGGTTGTGTTGAAAAATGACATAAAGGTAAAATAAGCAAGTCTGAGTGAAGGCAAGGCTTCAAGCATGACAAGTGCTAATACTATGGAATTGTTAAGGAAAAGCTTTGCTAATTTTGGTATTCCTGATCATTGTTTCTGATAATGCTGCTTATTTTGTTTCTGCTGATATCAAAGAGTTTTATGAAAGAAATGGAATAAAACTGAATAGTTTGAGGTACAGCTGAGACTTCGCCAGGGATGTGTTATGTTGCCCTGGCTGTTCAATTTATACCTGGATGGGGTGGTACAAGAGGTGAATGCAAGGGTAATGGGTCGGGGATTAGAGAAGGTTAAAGAAAATGGAGAAAAGTGGGAGATAAGCCAGTAGTTGTTTGCTGATGACACTGTGCTTGTGGCAAGATCAGAGGAGGGACTGAAGAAGTTAGTGACAGAGTTTGGGAAGGTGTGCAAAAGTAAGTTGAAGATAAATGTGGGCAAAAGTAAGGTGATGAAATGTACAAGAGGAGAAAGTGGCAGCAGACTGGAAGTGAATATTAAGGGAGAGAGACTGGAGGAAGTGGATGGTTTTAGAAACTTGGGTACAAGTGTGGTGGGAAAGGGAGGAGTGGAGGTGGAGGTAGAAGTAGAATGTAGATTGAGAGAAGCAAGTAAATGCCTTGGTGGATTAAAAAGTGTAATGAGAAATAGACATTTGGGAATGGGTGCTAAGGGGAGATTGTATGAAGGAATGATTGTGCAGACAGCACTGTATGGGGGCAGAAACATGGAACATAAGAGAGGAGGAGTTTGAGTGTATTTGAGATGAGGTGCCTGAGAAGTATGATAGGGGTTACTAGGCTGGATAGCGTGAGAAACGAGGAGGTGAGGAAGAGAACGCGGGTGGAAAGGGATTTGGGAGATAGGGTAGATGAAAGAGTATTGGGATGGTTTGGACACATGGAAAGAATGTGTGGAAGGTGTGGAAGGAGAAGTAGAAGGAGTGAACATGAGGGAGCGACCAAGGATGAGATGGATGGAGTAAAAGGGGCATTGGGAAAGGGGGAATGTCTGTTGATGAAGGATGGAGAAAGATAGAAGATAGGGGTGAATGGTGAATGGAGAATGGTTGTGTATGGATGATGCTGTGATACATAAGGGGGAGTGGGTGGGGAATGGGGGGTGAGGGAGTATGTGTGAATAATAAATTGACCCAGCTGGAAGGGACTTCTCCCCATCTTCTCCATTTCTGCATGAGGGGACAAAGAGGATGGTCGCCGATTTAACGAAGCAGCCTTGCTGTGGATGTGCTGTGTCTTGCAACACTGCTTCTGACCCAGGGCAGCGGGCGAGATGCAGGGGTGACCCATCATCCAGAAGGAGCCAAGATAAGAGGGAGGGAGGTGGTGAATGGGAGTGGAGTATGTGGGGATAGGATGGGTGGGAGTGGTTTTTATGCTTTTTCTTTTTTCTTTTTTGCTACCTCCCTTGTAAGGGCGAAAAGCCTTTGTTATATGTATGTATTATTATTATCATCATTATTAAAATTACTATTATCATTATTGCTGTTGTTGTTATTATTATCATTATTATTATTATTATAATTATTATTATTATTGCTGTTATTAGTATTATTACCCAGGGCAGTGGGTGAGATGCGGGGATGGCCCGTCATCCAGGAGGAGCCAAGAAAAGAGGGAGGAAGGGGTGGTGAATGGGAGTGGAGTATGTGGGGATGAAATGGATGGGAGTGGATTTATGCCTTTGACTTTGGCTACCTCCCTTGTAAGGGGGAAAAAGCACTTGATATGTGTATGTATGTAGTATTATTATCTTGCTACGTCCACTGTTCCCTTCTCTGGTCCCCTTTCACCACTCTGTTGTCGTCTCTATGGGCTGACTTTCTTTTATGCTTTTACTTTATATTACGTCTCTCATTTTTTAGTTTCTTTTCGCCACTGTCTTTATGTATGATAGTCATTCACCATTTTTCTCTGTAGGAAGCCTCTTTGCTTCCGATCATCCAACTTAGTCAAGTTCCATTACTCTGTATAAGAGAGGGAAATTAAACGGAGCTTAATTTTCTTTCTTTTCTTCCCGAATATTATTACACTTGATTCTGCAAGTTACACGAAGGTACTCCCCTCCGGAATCCTCAGTTTGTTCACTAGATCAGATTGCATTGATGTCATGATTTCTTTATTCCAATGATCTTTACATTTACATCTAAGTACCTCCCCTAAGGGCGTGACTTTACTCTTATGAACCAATTGAATGTTCTCCTCCACCCTTTCTCTAATCAGAAATGTTATAACCTCCATAAGCAATACTGCTTACTCAAGGAATCTCAAAATCAATGCACCACTGACTCAGTGTATATACTGTTACATCAGTATAAAATGAACATTATACAGCAATGAAATTGGGACCCCAACAGCTGTTTGTAAACATTTCGGTGAGGTTGTTTACCAAACATCCAATTCATAAAAATTAAATTCTCTCCACCTACTCCTCTATCTACCTCTCTTTCTACTTGCTTGTCTACCAGCCTCTTTCAAACATTACTATTGTTGTTGTTATTATCATTATTAGACAGAAGATAGGGGTGAGTGGAGAATGGCTGTGTATGGATGATACTGTGATGCATGGAAGGGAGTGAGTGGGGGATGGGGGGTGAGGAAGTATGTGTGAATTATATTTTGACGCAGCCTGAAAGGATTTCTCACCTTTTTCTCTTTTTTCCATGAAGGGACAAAGAGGGAGGGTCACCGATTAAATGAAGCAGCCTTGTTGTGGATATACTGTGTCTTACTACATTGTTTCTGACCCAGGGCAGTGGGCGAGATGCAGGGATGACCTGTCATCCAGGAGGAGCCAAGAAAAGAAGGAGGGGTGGCGAATGGGAGTGGAGTATGTAGGGATGAAATGGGTGGGAGTGGATTTATGCCTTTGACTTTGGTTACCTCCCTTGTAAGGGGGAAAAGCCCTTGGCATATAAATGCATTATTATTATCTTCTGGTCTTCTCATTTTCTGCATGAGGGGACAGAGAGGGGGTCACCAATTAAATGCAGTGGCTTTGATGTGGATGTGCTGTGTCTTGCTGCATTGCTTCTGACCCAGGGCAATGGACAAGATAAGGGGATGACCCATCATTCAGGAGGAGCCAAGAAAATAGGGGAGGAGGGAGGGGTGGTGAATGGGAGTGGAATGGTTAGGGATGAAATGGGTGGGAGTGGAATTATGCCTTTTGACTTTTGCTACCTCCCTTGTAAATGGGAAAAAGCCCTTGGTATATGTATCATATCATCATCATTATTATTGTTATTACTGTTATCATTATTATTATTATTACTATCATTAGGTATTATCATTATCATTACCACTAGCAGAACCCGTGAAAATCTTAAAGCCTGACAATGGTGGCAAACTATGTTCATTTGACCAATATGATACCTCAAAAATCTACCTTCATTTACATTATTTCTTCATTGTCTTATACTGTTCCTCATATTTTTAAAATACTGCCTCCTTTCTTCTTCATTCATATCGTTTCTTCTCTGTAAATCTCTGTTCCTCAAATTTTCAAGATGATTTTCTCTCTCTTGATTGTTCATATTGTTCCTCAATGCTTGCATTCATTCTCTATTACGGTCTTGTATTATTTGTCTTTCTTGTGCTCGTAATCCTTCTCGTCTTCTTCTCTGGAGTTCTCTTGCTGCCTCTCTCTGTTGTCTCACTCTTTCTTCCATGTTTTGGGCTTTAGTTGATATACCAGTAATTTCAAGTTAAAATAACTACGAAGTTTTGTAGTTCGACGAACTATATAGTTTGTAGTATCCGTGATAAAATTAATCCATCCATAAAATACCTGCGTATGTGCAGGAGAGGCATGTATAGACGTTTGAATTATCATCAAGGAACGTATGGATAAACTTTAATAGACGTTTGAATTGTCTTCACGGAACCTATGAAGAAGTGTGACGAACACTAAAAAGAATATATTTACTTACCCATTCAATTATTTATTAATTTATTTGTTTATTAATTTATTTATCTTTATTTTTTATTAATTTATTTATCTGTTTATTTATCTATCTACTTATTTTCGTGAGGCTCTGTCAGGAGCTCAGAAAGCAACGCGACATGACGTCACACGTTACCCGTTGGAAGCGCGGAATGCGCAGCGGACTCTCGAGTTGTCTCTCTCTCTCTCTCTCTTTCTCGTTAGGTCAATCATAAAGGCAATAAAAAATTGAATCGTATATGTCATGTCACAATAAAATTTTATAGACGTTTGATTATCTTCATGTAACCTATGATTAAACTTGTATAGACGTTTGAATATGGTTTATTTATTTATCTACTTATTTTCGTGAAGTTCTGTCAGGAGCTCAGAGAGCAACGCAACATGACGTCACACGTTACCCGTTGGAAGCGAAGAATGCGCAGTGGACTCTCGAGTCGTCTCTCTCGCTCGTTAGGTCAATCATAAAGGCAATAAAAAGATTGGATCGTTTATGTCATGTCACAATAAACTTTTATAGACGCTTGATTATCTTCATGTAACCTATGATTAAACTTGTATAGACAATGGGATCTGAAAGATCCACAAGATCTAAAAGACCTACAATATCAAAAAGATCCACAAGATCTAAAAGATCCACAAGACCTAAGAGACCCAAATGATCTAAAAGATCCAGAAGACCTAAAAGATCAGTGATCTCTAAAGATTCACGAGATTTAAAGGATTAACTGGATCTAAAGGCTTTCCAATGGGTTCCGATCCTGCGTGACACACATAGTGGATTCTGATCATGCGTGGCACACATAGATACATGCGTATTAATATATAGATTATTATTATTATTATCATTATTATTATTGTTGTTGTTATTACTGTCATTATCATCATCATCATCATCATTATTATTATTATTGTTGTTGTTGTTGCTGTTGTTGTTACTATCATTATTATCATTATTATTATTATTATTATTATTATTATTATTACTATTATTATTACTATTATTATTATTATTATTATTATTATTATTATTATTATTATTATTATTATTATTATTATTATTATTATTATTAATTGGGAAGGCTTATGGGATGATTAGGAGGATTATGAGAGGAACAGAGGGAGTTATTGGTGAGGAACAGTGTGGGTTTAGGAAAGGCAGGGGTTGTATAGATGAGAATTTTGTGGTAAGACATATGTGTGAGAAAGCTTTAGGGAAAGGTAAGGATGTATTTGGGGCCTTTATGAATTTGGAAAAGGTTTATGATAGGGTAGGCAGGAAGATACTGTGGGAAGTTTGCAGATATATGGGATTGGGGGAAAGCTGTTAAGGGCTGTCAAGAATTTTTACAATAGTAGAGCCTGTGTTAGAATTAGAAATGAAGAGGGTTAATGATCTGAGATAAATGTGGGACTGTGTCAGGGATGTGCCATGTTACCATGGCTGTTCAACATGTACATGTGTAAGGCCAGGGATTTTATTGAGTATTATTTTTCGTTTACCTCTTTTTCTCAAAGATTCTATACGTGAGATCATGCATAGGCATTGTGGGTATTACAACTCTCACACCACTCCTCCATGACATCATGAGGACGTATTTGTAAGCATAGACTAGGAACCTTAAATTTAGGTGGAGAAAAATCTCCACCCTACAGTTCAGGATTCCATTAGAGGAATATTTTAGGAAAATTTAACAAATAAATGTTACATCACGAAAGAGGTAAGAGACTCTTTGATTTGTATTTTGAAGTGGTAATTGGTGTTTTTGTTCAGATTATTTGGAGATGTGAACATGTTCGCTAGCCATGCTGTGTTTCACATGCGGGCATGGACAGTCTAATTGTATATATTGGACCAGCGTGCCGTCGTTAACCGAATTGGTCGTAAAGCGAAAGTGTATACATATACGTACATGTACTGTATGTACAATGTCCAGGAATACATGTATCTTTATTTTCGTGTATTTTCCCTCTTTTATACAGTACATTAAAGCTTTATTTACTGTTTATTTACGGTGGTTAGGTTCCTGAAATTACCGTATATGACCAAATCCGCGTATGCTGACATTCCATATTGAATACAGGGGTATTTTTTTAGTTTCGACCATGGGCACAATATAGCAATAGAAAATTAATTATTAATTTTGTAAATTAAAATGTATCAACGTAATATGAAATTTTGTGGGCGGAACTGAAGGTAAAAAATATCATGCTACAAGAAAATATGCTAATGAACGAAGTCGGTAGCATAGGATCGGGACGCCATCTTGTCGTCTGCCACAACGAGGACGAGCCGGATGACATTTAATTTGCAGGTAATGATTTATCAAACACAGGTCAGGTTAGTTTAGTTTAGGTTAGACGAATTTATCATCCTTTTATTTCTTCGACATCGGCATCTATCATAACAAACATGGTGTACCATTCGTCCGACATGACTTCGTTACTTACGAAATTTGTTTTAGCACCTTTTTTTTCCGCTCACAAAATTGCATATTACTTTGATACATTATAATTTACAAAATTAATAATTAATTTTCTATTGCTATATTGCCCCCATGGTCGAAACTAAAAATTTACCACTACCGGTATATACTGTACCCCAGGTAGTTTTTGCAGCTTGCAGGATGGTAATGTAGACCTAAGCTTCAGAACACTTTACCTCACAGCTAATATCCACCGTACAAGTTCAATTATAACATCATACAAATTTGCCTCAGCCAACTTAATTATCGTACACGACGTCGTAACTTCGGGAGATTTACGTTAAACGTCTGTCATAAAGCCCGTCGTAACTCCGCGTCGTCGCTAACCGAGTAGGTCGTTAAACGAGGAGTACCAGTATTATAGGATTAGGTTAGGATAGGAAGGTGTAAAATAAATATTTATCAAAGGTGGCAGGACAGATAGGTGCGTAATACCCATGCGTTCTGTTCACGCTATTAAGGTGTTGAATTCTATAACCCCCATACATGTTACCTCTTTTGTTCATAATTGTTTCATAAGTGTATGGAATTTGGTTCATTTATAACAGTTTAAATTAACTTTGTCTATTGTGGCAGAGAATATATATTGCATATATGATTTATTTGATTTTTATTACAACCAATTAGTTCAGTTTATATCATAGATCAGCAAATCAGCTGATTGTAAACTTTCAATTTTCTTTAATTTACCTAACCTGGATTCCGCAAATATAAGTAACACAAAAAGGGCTTTAAAGGGGGGGAAATGGAAAAAATAGTGTTTGTTCAAGAATTGCCTTGTGTTCAAATTGTATATATATATATATATATATATATATATATATATATATATATATATATATATATATATATATATATATATATATATATATGGGTGTTTGGGATGGTGGCAGCGTTATTAATCAAAATAATCCGACTCAACATAGGTTTTTCCCAATCACCATTGTGTAAATATAATTAATTAATTGTCACCCTCATACGTGGTACTCTTGATCGAACACGATGTTATGAAGGCGTAATATACATCTCACCCATCCATTCATTGATATACTCATAGTAGTCATTCTGGCACTACATATTTTGTGGCAGCAGTGGGATTTACGTCATTAGCTAACCTGAAGCCCACTTGCCCGTGCATTAATGGAGACACAACTTGTGCACCTTGTGGATTGGAAGTAATGACATCAAAGACAGAATAGATCCTAGGCAATTAGTAAATAAAATGATAGAAATAGGGGGTGAGATTGAGGGGGAATGTGGAGTGTCAATGTGTATAGTTTTGATAGAACCACATAATTATGAGAATTTAATCAACAATGGACGAAAAAACTGAATGGTGGTTTAAATCGGAAGAAGGAGAAGGGGCATATGCTACAAACGAACAGAAGGTAAATGGGGAAATAGGAGAGACACTAACTGCATTGAGAGATACATTACAAAAATACACACCGAATCCCCAAGACACACCCATAACTCCAGCAAGGGAGGACAAACCAAGGGCACTCACGACACCAAGAGACATTTCCCTACTGACATTGGAACAATTACAGGGACTTGAAGCCACAGCTAGGTTACATTTATTCATTGAGTTAGTGGAACAGTGTAGTGAAGATGACCAGGAAAGGGTTAGAATCACGAAGAGTAGGGTCAGCCTTGAATTAGCCATTCTCATACTCAATAGCCAAAAATAAAAGGAAAGCCATGCACTCGTGGAAATCATTTCACATATTATTACAGACAGAATTTAACGTTGAAATAAACCTCGATCGAAACATGTCAGGAATTGGAGAACATGAGGTATGACTGGATAGAATCACCACAAACATTCATACATAAATTTAAATACCAACATGCAGTAGTCGAGACAAGATTCCCTTACGAAAGACTACTGAACAGAGATAAGACCATCAAAAGAAAGTTATAGAATGGATTACCAACTGAATCAAAAGAAAGGATAGAAGGTTTTCTAGAAGATGGGTATTTACTTGGTAAATTCATGGATAGGTTAGAGAATGAGATCCAACATCTGATCATACAGAACAATTCACTAGTAAGCATGTTTCATACAAGGAAAAAGAAAGACAGCCATTCACGAGACGGGACAACAGGAATAGATCATGGTACAGATAGTAGTGAGATGAATGAACTCGAAGATAGAATCCGTAAGCTAGAACTTCAATTAGAACAAGAGAAGAGAATGAATGTGCAAGTAGATAACAATCGTCTTAGGTACTGTCAGTACTGCCAGACAAATTCTCATTGGTTAAGAGGTTGTTTGAGAGAACCACAACCTAACCATTGTTTTGACTGTGGGAGACTAGGTTGTAGGAAGGGAGATCCGAAATGTCCTGTTAAAAAGGAGAGCCTATACCACACTAGCCCCAAGAAATCGATGTAACTGACAAATAAGAAATCGACACCGGCGATAACCACTGAAGTAGGTCAACATTAATAGACACAGGGAGTAGCTATACTTTAATATTAGAAAAAGCATCGAAGTGGATCAAAGGGGAACTCAACCAATATAGGAATCCACCTAAATTACTGTGAGTCACAGGTAATCCACTTAAGATAGTAGGAATAAGGACTAGTATTAATGTAGGGAGTACAAAGGAGATTATGCAATGGATCCCCATAGTGCTCGACTCATATCTAGTGGCTGATATACTATTAGGTTGTGACGTCTTGAACCAAGTGGATTTTCATTGGAATGCCAAGAAGAAAACGCTATGTTGGGTAAAAGCGTCATATTCATTCAAGAGAATCAAGAGTAGTGCAGGGCAAATACAGCTAATTTCAGTACCGGATTTACCAGTAAAAAACAATGCCGTTACCGGGATTACCAGTATTTTAACGGTAAAAGACTCGTGAGGCAGTAGTGACGTCCCAAGTTCGAGTTGTCTTTATGACTTAAATCTTTAAAAGAAATTTCATCCTACTATGGTGTGAAGTCACAACTCAAATTTTGTAACGTCATCATTATAAAAATCCTGCCTGCATCACGAACAGATGAGGGAAGCACCAACCTACCCCACATGCCTACCGGTGCTATAAGCAAAATCTTAAGGAAAAAAGTATATATATATATATATATATATGTATATAAATATATATATATATATATATATATATATATACATTGTATATACATATACATACATATATATATATATACATATATATATATATATGTATATATATATATATGTATATATATATATATATATATATATATGTATGTATATATATATATCTATATATATATATATATAGATATATATATATATATATAAAGTATATATATATATATGGGCCTTTTCCGTTTGGCGAGACGCGGAATGACACTGGTCCCGTCAGTACCACCAAACCGAGACATGCTTACCGAGACCTTAGCGGTACATACTCACTTAATGGTAAAAGTTTACCAATAAATTAGCGGGACACTAGTCCCGTCAGTACCACCAAGCCGAGACGCGCTTACTGCTGAGTATTATGGTATAGCTTATCGGTTAACGGAACCTTAATGGTACCAGAATTTTTACCGGTAAAGTACCGTTAAGGTTGTTACCGGTTTTACCGGTACTGTACCTGCCCACCACTAATCAAGATTTAACGGGGAGAAGTCAGACAGATATGAGAAAGCTCCATAACGCTTGATGAGAACCCTAACCACCACTTACAAGTTAGTTTGATCACGCCCGTATTTCTATAATCATAGCAAACTAAATACATCGCAACCTCAGTGAGAGAGAACCTCAGCACGAGTCTCATAGTATATCCCCAAGCTAATTAGTCATAACAGTCATCCATACTTAGTAGATGTAAACGAAGAAGGCTATATATATATATATATATATATACATATATATATATATATATATATATATATATATATATATATATATATATATATATATATATATATATAATTAGTTAACAACTCAAAGAAAGTGCAGAAGTATCAAAAGGGAACTATCATGGGCTCATATGAGGTAACTAGGGAAACGACCCCACTCAGAATAAATGTTACCAGAGAAATTCACAATGATTTACTACCAAACCAGGTGGTCCTGGAGCCGCAGCGTCTATGTCGTGGGACCACCCCCCAACCCCAAGAGTTGGGGGCTAAACGGCGGCAACCAGCCCTGGCCACCAGCTCTACGCAGGTGGCACTGATCTCCAAGAGGAGCTACGACTGCCTTGGGGAGTACCACAATCCTTTTTCTCAACATGCAATGTTACGTTTTTTTCTGCACCGAGGGATGATTTTCCGGCGTCACCCCTCTTCTTCTACTTTTAGTCGGAGATGTAGAGAGCAATCCTGGGCCCACCACAAAATACACATGCCCAACATGCTCTAAACCCATTACCTTGAGCAGACAGACAAAGGGCTCAGTTCAGTGCAATATGTGCAAAAACTGGGCCCACCTCACTTGTACAACACTTGCTGACACAAACCAATACACAAACACTTGGACATGTTCTACCTGCCCTCCAGTAACCCCACTCCCACCTCCTCAACCACAGCCAGCACCCTTACCCACTCCCAATTTCCCTTTGCCCTTATCCCCAATCAGTACTCCCCTTCCTTTGTCCCCAATCTCTCCTTTCCCCCTCTAACCCAGATCCTATACCTTCCCCATTAACACCCCAACCTCAACCCCAAACGGCAACATACAACACATACAGAACACACAACATCAACATATTACAACACAACATTGACGGTATTAACACGAAAAAACATGAACTCGAACACTTTCTTAAACAACACAACATACACATTGCAATTATACAAGAAACAAAACTAAGACACTCACACAAAACACCATCATTTCATAATTACACCACCATCAGACAAGACCGGACCGATGGCAATGGCGGTGGACTCATCACCCTGATCCACCACTCCATCTGTTTTGTGGACACAAGTGCCACAACCAAAATTCTCCTCCCTACCACAGATAACACTACAGAAATCCAATCCATTTGAATCCGCACAGGCAACAAATCAACACTGACAATAGTTAACATGTACATTCCCCCCCAATCATCCCCCACAGTTCCAAACACCTTCAGACCTCAATTTAGCCAACTAGCCTCAATCCCCAACCTGATCATGGGTGGTGACTTCAACGCCAAGTCGTCTGCCTGGTATGTTGACAACCCTGACACAGACAGAGGGCTTGATATACAGACTCAGTTTGACTCATTGACTATCATGAACAACACACATAATCATACACATATCCCACACCAAGCCCTCTACACTCCCTCCTCTCCTGATATCACCTTCTGCTCCCCCTGCCTAACCCCAACAACATCATGGAGAGTGGTCGGAATCCTTGGTTCTGACCACCTTCCAATCATCATCACCACCAAAACAAGATGCACCCCAGTTGGCCACAGACACACATACACCAATTACAAGAGAGCTAACTGGGAAGCTTTTACTGAAGAGACAGAACAACATTTTGAAACACTTAACAGTATACAAATCACAAACATAAACAATGCTGTGCACACTTTTAATACAATCATACAAAATGCAGACAAGAGATACATCCCTAGAGGCAAAAGAAAATCACACAACCCCAACTTCACACCAGAAATCCAAGGCCTCATCAGACAACGAGACACACTTAAACACAATACCCCCACACCTATCCCTCAAACATAGCAGACCAAATACAAACACTAAACACTGTGATTGCCAATAAAATACACAAACAAAAAACACAAAATTGGCAAAACTTTATCAACACACTTGATCACAAAACAAACACCAGCAAATTGTACAAAACACTCAACAGCATTACACTATCCAACAGTAACACAACACGCTCTCACGCAGCAATAATCACAACAACAATCTACCCTCAACAGACAACAAGCAAACACACTCATAAATCATTTTGCACAGACAAGCCATCTCACTTCTCACCCTGATGACTGACGCACTATTCGACGTAAGAAAGACTTTCCCACAGACTTAGACTCACCCTTCATAGACAGTCAGACAAAACACATAATACATAATCTCAAGCACTCATCTACCAGTCGAACTACTGAAGGGAAATGAAGATATAGTTAAGTGGCTAACCAGAGTTTTTAACATTGCCTGGAATGAAGGTAGAGTGCCAGCTGATTGGGGGAAGGCAATTATTTGTAAAATTTTTAAGAAAGGTGATCGCACCAAATGTAGGAACTATAGAGGAGTAACACTGCTGTCACAAGTGGGGAAGATATATGAAAGAGTACTAGAGAAGAGATTAAGAATAATAGTTGAGGACAAGCTGGAAGAAGGACAATATGTATTTAGACCCCAGAGAGGAACAACGGATGCAATATTCACACTGAAGATGATAATAGAAAAGAACTGGGAGTGGGACCAACATGTGTACATCGCTTTTGTAGATCTAGAAAAAGCATTTGACAGGTTACCAAGGAATGAAATATGGGATACTTTAGAAGACCCAACATATATGATAGAACCCTCATTAATTAGAGCTATAAAGAGCCTTTACAGAAATAATGTCAGTGTGGTAAGGACCCAGCTAAGAGAGGATAACTGGTTTGACGTAACTGAGGGTGTAAGACAGGGTGGTGTGATATCTCCTTTACTGTTTGTGTTGTGCATGGACAGGAGCATGAAGAGGTTGAGACTTGGGGGAGAGGTACTACATTGGCATATGCAGATGATATTGCGATAATCGCAAAGTCTCGTACAAAATTGCAGGATACCCTGAATGCATGGAATGAAGAATTGAAAAAAGCAAGAATGATAAATGCAAATAAAACTAAAGTAATGATGGTGGCGAGAGAGAAAGATGATATTGAGATAGAAATAGATGGAATACAATTGAAACAAGTGGAAGATTTTTAGTACTTGGGAGTTCAAATAAATGAGAGGTGTTATATGGAGAAAGAAATAACAAGCAGAATCGAAAAATATACAAATAATCTAAGATTAATGTATCCACTACTAGAAGACAGACTCATACTATCAAAAGTTAAAGTCATCATATACAAGACGATACTAAAACCAGTATTAACATATGGCTCAGAGACCTGGACACTAACAATGAGATTAAAGAGCAAGATACAGGCAGCAGAGATGAGAATGTTGCGATTGATAAAGGGAGTAACAAGAAGAGATCGCTTAAAAAATGAGGATATCAGAGATGAACTGGACATCGAATCAATATTAGAATTTGTAGAAAGAAGTAAACTGAGATGGTATGGACACATCATGAGGATGAGTCAAGAAAGGTACCCTGCTGAATATTATCGATGGAATCCAAGAGGGAAGAGGCCGGTAGGAAGACCCAGAAAGAGATGGAGAGATGGAATGAGGGAAGCAATTGAAGCGAGAGGATCAACAGTAGAGAGTGTGGAAGAAGGGGAACTTTATGAGGATCGTACCTGGTGGAGAAGTTTCGTGAGGCAACACAATTGACAGGGCACTGGCCCTACCTGGTGTATGGTGAGAAGAAGACTCATCTGCTTGTGGCCCTGATAACATAAGTAACATCCACCTAAAACACATTGGACCATAAGGTATACATGCACTCACAAACATTGCAAACTACAGCTATTCACACAACACTATACCCGACATCTGGAAGCATGGTAAAATAATCACCATTCTAAAACCGAACAAAGACCCAACATCGCACCACCCAATCACACTTCTCTGCACCCCCTCTAAAGTCATTGAACGCCTAATACTTCAACATGTCACACCACATATTCCCCTTGCTGACTCACAAAACGGTTTTAGGCCACTACACTCCACAAACACTCTTCTGATAAACCTCACACAAAGAATTTTAGATAGCATCAATTCAGATAGGCCCCACCACAGAACACTTCTTATAACATTAGACATTAGTAAAGCTTTTGATGCTATCCCCCGTCACAACCTAACCAATAAAATATATAACACAGACATGCACAATAACACCAAAAGATGGCTGGCCAATTATCTGGCAGGTAGGAATGCTTACGTGTCATATAATTGCCAATCATCACACATCAGAAACATTAAGAATGGAGTACCACAGGGCTCTGTTCTATCCCCCATGCTCTTTAATCTATACATACATGACTTACCCACACCAGACACCTCAGAAATACAAATCTCTTCCTACGCAGATGACATAACAATCACATGCACACATCATAACACAGACAAAGCTGCAGAAATAATCCAGCCATACCTTGATACACTCAACACATGGTTCATCACAAACAGACTCAAAATAGCTCCTACCAAATCTACAGCAACACTTCTCACCAACTGGACAAAAGAACACAAATACATACCTCATCTCTACATCAACAACACTCTAATACCACACACAAACACACCGAAAATTCTTGGTGTAACATACGATACGTCCATGTCTTTCAAACAACACCTCACAAACATAAAAAACAAATGCACACCTAGACTTAACGCACTTAAGTCAATCGCTGGAACAACATTTGGACAAAACAAAGAAACTAATTCAATAATATACAAACAATGCATACACTCAGTGATGAATTATGTGAGTCCTGCATGGGCTCCTAATCTCAGTGAGACACACCACAACACCCTTCAAATCATACAAACAACGCCCTAAAAACAATTACAGGCTGTACAAATACAACACCTATAGACCATTTACACCATGAAACAAAAGTCCTCAAAGTCAAGGACCACCTCGACATGAGAGGCACACAAACACTTGCCGCAGCCACCACAAACACATCACACCCACTACACTACATAGCAGAACACCCACACACACCAAGAAACATTAAAACAACACCCAAAGACCTGTATCACACACAGATACTCTCTTCTCTTCCTCCACAACCACCAAATACCAGCCTCCGGAAACATATTCATAATTATATCACTCACTGCTCCATTAACACACTGAAAGACAACACACTGCTGCATGCCAGACCCCCTGATATCCACCCTTCTGAATCCTCTCTCCCATGAAAGGACAGAGTCCACCTGGCCAGACTGCGGTGCGGCCACCACCCAGCACTTCTAAGCTACCAGAAGAGGCTGGATGACTGCATTGTGAACAGCTGCCCAGGATGTAACACTTCACCCCATACCATACATCACATAATGGAAGACTGCATTACAGACGCTTCTCAACTTACGTTTTAGTTATGTTCCGAATGGCCGAATGTAAGTTGAAAATGAATGTAAGTTGTTACTGTACTATACATCCGTAAATTCTATTACCGTATCTTACAAAACACCCCTAAATCATTAATTATACACATAACATTGTAAAATAATAACATTAATTTCAAATAAATTTTAATTCAAGCAACATAAATTGAGATGGTGGAGGAGGAGGGGAGGAGGATGAGGAGGATGAGGCAAGGCACTTTCAGTCTGTCGTTTGTGCAATGTAAACAATGGACACAGCGTCATGTGTAAGTAAGATATTCAAGAAGATTTAGATCAATTACAGCAATGGTCTGAAAAGTGGCTAATGAAATTTAACACAAGTAAATGCAAGGTAATGCACATAGGTAAAAAATAACAGTAAGTACGATTACAAGTTATTTGGAAATTCGTTAACAAAAGTGGATAGTGAAAAAGATCTCGGCGTAATTATCAGTAACGACCTCAAATCATCCAAGCAGTGTATTTCAGCCTCTGAGAAAGCAAATAAGATTCTGGGATTGATTGCGCGATCTTTTGATTTCAAAAGTCCATCACTCATTAACAAGCTATATAAATCGTTAGTTCGTCCACATTTGGAATATGCTGTTTCCGTATGGTCACCGAATCTCATTAAAGACATTGACAGACTGGAAAAAGTACAACGGCGAGCCACAAAACTGATTCCAAATATCAAAAATAAATCATACGAAAATCGACTTAAGCACATGAATCTGTTTTCCCTAAAAAAGCGTAGACTCAGAGGTGACTTGATACAGGTCTTTAAGATTTTAAAGGGAATTGACAACATCAAAAGTGACCAAATTTTCACATTGAATGAGAATCAGACAAGAAACAATGGTCTCAAACTGTCCGGAAATAGATTCAATTTGGAAGTAGGTAGAAACAACTTTGCCAACCGTGTAGTTAATGAATGGAATAAACTTCCTGCACAGGTAGTGCAATGTAGTTAAGTTCAAAGCTTTAAGAATCATTTAGATAAATACCTAAGTAAGATGCTGTAATGATTATAATTTATGTTATATTATTTGTTTTTTGTTTTGTTATAATTTGTCTGTCTGATTTTCATTTATTATTAGTTATATGTCAATTTATAATCATTTACTATTTACCTGTTTGTTATTCAACTATACCTATGCATTTATTTATGTATTTTATTTTATGTTATTTTTACATTATTATAGTTTTAATTTATTATTAAATATGATATGTATGTATGTGTGTATGTATGTATATGTATATATATGTATGTTTTTTTTTTTTTTTTGCATCCGACCTAGATATGGATCAAAAGGTCTCCTGTCGGCATGCTCCGCCTTTGTAATCCTTTGTAATCGTTTGAACTACGGAGAGTGTGCTAAACTAAAAAATTCGCTCAAATATATA
Source organism: Oratosquilla oratoria (assembly GCF_046742065.1). NCBI lineage: Eukaryota > Metazoa > Arthropoda > Malacostraca > Stomatopoda > Squillidae > Oratosquilla > Oratosquilla oratoria. The sequence goes on along the minus strand of NC_134809.1, from coordinate 38,528,736 downwards.
TTTTTTTACAGTCAGTTCAAACGTAAAATCGAAAAAATGTAAAACGAATGAACGTAAGTAGAGGAGCGTCTGTATACACAATCATGCATGCAAACAACACAACATACACTCAATAAAAGATTTGTGGGAAAACCCAGTTTCGGCTGTGGCATTCCTTGGGGAGACGGGACTGCTTGGACAGACAGTCTAGGGAACGACAACAACAACAACAACCAAACCAAGTAAAACTAGAAGGTACTAGAGTAGAGAAGTTGAGAGAGAAAATCAAGGAATACAGACAGAAAATCCTTTAAAAGGCAAATAGACACACTAGCTACTGGATTGAAGGAACTGAATCAAATCACGGCTAGGCTTGATACGTCAGCACAAATACAAGTGCTAGTCTGTGACAGGAGATTATTTAGTGTTGAAGAAATTCTTTGAAAAAGCAGACTGGGAGGAATTCATGAATACCACAGGGATAATAAGGAAATGGAAAATCTTCCTTGGCATTTACAACTGAGGAGTGAACAAACATGCCAAACGTTAGGGGAAGAAAGAAGCAGAAACAAAACTGGTTCAACAAAAGGTGTGAGATAAAAAAAAAAAAAAAAAAAAAAAAAAAAAAAAAAAAAAAAAAAAAAAAAAAAAAAAAAAAAAAAAAAACCGGGCCTGGGAGATGGATTGGAGAACATGGAGGAAGAGAAGAAGTAATAACTTTTGAAAGAGGTGCTGTTGAAACTGTTTTACAGGTTTATAAATGGTAAATTGAGATACAGGGAAGTAATTATAAAGTTTATAGTGGGTGGTGAGGTCTTTGAGGAGTCCTCAGCTCAGGCAGATATAATGAATAAAAGTTTCCAATATACGAAAGAGAGCAATTTATTGGAGTGTCATGATGTTTCATGATGTGTCACAACATGACACAAACTAAGATATGAAAGGGTAATGCAGTAGCTTATGTAAGTTGTGTTAGGTAATGTTAGTCCACATATACCTACTAGAGTTATATAACATTATAACAGTTATAACTGCCCTTACTAGCTATCTTATGGTGCCAATACATAAACTGATGTTGAATTCAACCACTAATAAGCTATCTTAAGCTGGATAATGAGATATAGGACTATGATATTAGGTAACTTATGATACATGATCAGTTACAGGAAAATTGCTGCAGAGTACGGCAGAAAAGTACACAAATGAATCCATTTGCAGTGAAGGGTCAAGGGTCAATACAACAATGATGGCATAGGAAAGTAGTGCCATCACAAATCACAATTAGTTCTTAGCAAGATTCAGATAGATAGCAAATGATAAATTGTAAACCTTCTTCACTCAAAAATAAAGAAGTGGAAAGATTGTGTGAAGCCAGGTATATAGGAATATAGACTATGTCTATAGATACAGCAAAATGGCACCTGTCATTGGCACTTGTATGTCCCCTACATATAAAAAGAGAGTTGTGTGCTGTGTCAACACATTTGTATCCTTGTTCAAGCCCCTCATATCTTATAAGTTCACTCTGTACATATTTTATATTATGTAAGTAAAGTAGTTATATTTTGTATTTTGCCTTTATTTCATATTTGGTGTAAGAAAGAAAAACTCCCAACAAAAGGTATAAAGCACGTTGGCAATTGGATTGATAGAACTGATTGAATCATGACCAGATTTGATACAGCAAATCAAAAACAACATGCCAGATCATGACAGGAGGAAAGCAAGGGAAGCACAAGGGAGCTATATAGATAGAAGTGATAAAGACCTGGTGGGATCTCAAACTGGATACTTAATGAATATAGGGAACAACTGGTGGGCAAGATTCACAGTCTTATAGTAAGTTCTTAAAAAGAAGCCACAGTGCCACTTGATTGGAAAAGGGCTAATGTGGTGCCAATTCACAAAGGTAGGAGACACCAATACATTACAGGCCAGGATCACTGACCAACACATTAGTGAAATTATGTGAAAATTTTGTGAAAGATTAATTGGACCACATATCTTGAAGAGATGAACATTCTGACAGTCTGTTTGGTTTCAGATCTGGAAAGTCATGTATGCTGTTGAAACTTAAGCTTATATGAGAGTGATTGATGTGTTGAAAGAGAGAGAGGGGTAGGTGGACTGTGTGTACCTCAACCTAAAGAAGGCTTTTGATAAATACCTCATGTATTTTTCTTATGTTTGGGTTAATAAAAGAAGTGTTGTCCCACTTATTGTTTCACTATAGTTCTTCATGCATACATAGTACATGTGAAATGAGGCTTATAAAGTATAACATTAATGTACTGGAAACTGAAATATGAATATAGTTTATAGAGCATGGTCTTTTATGTACCATTCATGAGGCCTTATGCATGGTCAATGATGTCCATTAGGGCAGTGGTTTACACGGTGCTTGGGGCACCGCTGTTTCTAGGTGTACAATGTCCAATATCTGTGTCGTACACCTCTTTACCCCCTTTTAAGCTGATTTGCTCAGCTTATTCCCAGCCTTGGCTCTGAGGCGGCTGGAAAGGCGAGGATTTGGAGGTAGGGGCTGATCTACAACAGGTGCAGAGTCATGTGCGACGAATACTGCTGATCGCAAGTGGCTTCTGTTAGGCCATAGGAGATGGGTGCTCAGTGGGTGAATGTGGTAACGGCATGGCCTGCCGCGCGCTATCACCAAGCCCACTTTGTCGCAAATCTTGGATGTGGGTTCTTGCAGTAAGACCTGCTGGTTGACGTCAAGGACAGGTGGTGTGCGAACGCACTGGTTGTTGCAGGTCGTGACTTCCTGTGCCTGTGCACGGCGGTCACATTCGTCTGGTTCAATCTACCATTCCTAGCTGAATGACGCAGGGTGTGCTAAGACACATGTACGGAAGGGACGCCCATACAAAATTTGAACTGGGGATCGACCAGTGTGGTTCGGGGTGTTCCATATCACAATCAAGCCTCGATCAAACTCCTCGCAGTCAATTTTACCAGAGGGAGCGACCTTCATTATAAGGTATTTGATTTGACCACCGCTTTGGCGTGGTCATTGTGCTGCGGGTAATGGGGTGATGCCACCACATATTTTACTCCCAAGCGTGTCAGGAAGGCGCGACTCAAACTGGGGTCCTCCGTCGGTCATGTGGTGCACGGGGACACCCAAGTCATGGAAGTAGCTCCTGAAGTGGCGTATAGTGGCGGTAGCAGTGTCCCTGCCACTTGGGATGACGACGGGTCAGCCCGACATACGATGACGCGGAATGCCTTCCTCGCTATTGAAAAGTGGTCTGCTGACAGTGACTCGAATGATCTTGTTGGGTTGTTGTCGTTTGAGTATTCCTCCTACTGCTGGCTGGGCAGTAGCGTCTGGGAGCCGTCACAGGCGCGCACGACGTTCGTGATGTCGGCGTTAATGACTGGCCAGAACACTGTCTGCCACGCACGGCGCTTAGTGACCTCGATTCCACGAGGGCTGTCATGCAGGCGTGTCAGCACAGATTTGCGGAACGCTACGGGTACTATGACGCGTGGACCGTGGAGAACTAGGTCGATGTCACAGTAGAGTTCATCGCAAATCTTCCAGAGGGGTAGGGGTGACGAATGAAGGTCGTATCGATGGTTGTGAAAGCCGTGATGCACGCGTTCGAGCAGCCTGGTGTACATCTCGTCTGCACGTGCTTCCTGTTGAACTTCCTCCATCTTGATATCTCCTGCCGCAGGCTGTGCATTGGGCTTAGCGAAAATAGATCCAGAACTGAACAGGTCGTGTCGAATAATTAAAGGTACCCTAAAACCAACGCCATTACATACTATCTACAGACTGGCAGGGATTCCACCTCCCCACATTCGGCGCGAAATAATTACCGAGATAGAAAAATATATACAACAAAATGATCCCAGGCATCCACTATACGGTCACCTTCAGGTTGGACAGAGACTGAAGTCCCGCCAAAGCTTCATGACGGTGGAGGGACTAGATCCAACCCAAGCTGTGGCCCATAGACTAGAATGTTGGCAGGAATATGACAATCTGGGCCAAACGAGGCCATACCATGCCCAAACGAGACCTTGCCCCCAGGAGCAAACCTAACCAGGATGGACTGGGTTACCTTAAACAGAGGAAGAGCCAAGGTGGGCAAAACGAGAGAAAATCAACACAAGTGGGGATACTCCAATAGCCCCCAATGTCCCTGTGGCGAAGTACAGACGATGGTCCATGTCCTCCGGGAATGTCCATTGAGTCCCCATTGCTCCGACCAAGACCTTAGGGAAGCAAATGAAACTGCCCTTATATGGACACGGTTCTGGTGCGACAAGATATGATGATGAGCGAGTGATTACATGGCTCATGAAGCATATCGTCGTTGCTGCTTGGGTGGTCGACTGGGTGACGGGACAACGCGTCAGGAATGCACAGCGTTTTGCCCTCACGCCATCGTGCCATCAACACGTATGGCGACAGTTTTCCCTTGAGGCGCTGCAGGTCAGGGCTCTCCACAGCGTTGAGGGTATATTGATTCAGTATAGGTATGAGCGGGCTGTGGTATGTCACATGTTCGAAGTTCTGAAGTCCTTTCAGGTAGTAACTCTATTTGCACACCGCCCATACCGTCGCTAACATCTCCACCTTGATAGTGACATAACACGTCTTTGCATCAGTTAGGAGACGAGACCCACATTGAACCAGACGGAGGTGACCTCCTCGGAGGTCCTGCAGCAGAGCGTAGCCAATGCCGTTTAAGCGTGAGGCGTCGGTCTGGAAAGTGGTGGGCAGGTGAAGGTCGTACATTGCCAGATGTGGTGAACTTGACAAGGACTCTCTGACCTTGTGGAATTCTTCGTCGTGGTCTGCAGTCCACGTAAATGCACGCAGCGGGTTCATTAGGCATCTTAAAGGTTGGGCAGCTGCGGATATATAAAAAGAAAACGCTAGCTGGTTGACTAAGTCCATAAATGACCTGAGATCAGCAATGTTGGCTGGTATGGGGAAATCCGCGATGGCTCATACTTTCTCTGGGTCCGCGGCAATCCCATTGGTGGACAGGACGAATCCACATGATATCACAATAGGGGCAGAAAGGATGAACTTCTTGGTACTGAGAGTGATGCCACTCGCTCTGCACCTGGCCAACACAGTGTTGACATGGTAAAGGTAGGTGAGTTAATCCTTGTCATATAGAAGGACGTCGTCTACAACCTTCACACAACTGAGGACAGCCTGTAGTGTCATGTCTCCTTGGAGGCAGAAGGCATCACCTGTTGCCGCGAAACCCATTGGACCACGTAAGTACTTGTAGCGGGCTTATGGCGTTATAAATGTATTGAGTGGTTGGTCTTGCTCAGCCAGCTCCATTTGCCAATATCCATGAATGGCGTCAATGGTGGTGAAGTACCGTGCCTGTGGGTCCACGGCAAAGGGTGTGGGTGAGGGGTGGGCGGGGCATGATACCTGACTGTTTAACTTGGACAGGTCGGTGGTAATGTGCACGCCACCGTTAGGTTTAGATACAGCTACGAGTGGATGGCACCATGGTGACGGGTCGTCACCGGCAGGTGTGAAGATGCCCTGAACTACCATCGACTCTAACTCAGTCTTCACATCTTCATGAAAGGCCAGTAGGATCTGTCAAGGGGTATGGATGGTGAATGGCTGTGCATCCTCCCGTAGGTGAATCCTCATTGGCGGCCCTGACATAGGCTTGAGGGGTGATACGTATAAGTCTGCCTTCGTAATCTGCAAGTTGATAAATTCCGTGATAAAGTGTGCCCTGGCTTGAGCAGGGGTCGCACTTGCCGTGAGGGGAAGTGGTGGGACGGAGACTGACGAAGGGGGAGGGGGGTCCGGGTGAGGGGGGTGATGGCAGCTGAGGGGTAACGCCGCAGTCCAGTAGTGTTGCGCCGGCTTTCGTCCGAACACTCCCATGTGTCACCTGCGAAATAGGTTGTGGGAATCGGTTGGGGATTAACGCCTATTCCCTACGGGCCTGGTATGACAAGTGGAACTGGTATACCATCGTGGACGTCCATCCACACTTTCGCAGTCTTGTTCTTCACCGTAACCTTTGCCAGCACCGATCCGAGGGCTGGCATCATAGGTGAGCCATCCGCCGTGTACCTAGAGTCATTAGGCGGTGGGTTATAGTCGCTCACGGATAGGCCAAGGTGGTTGAGGTGTTTAGAACCAATTATCGTCACATCGGCACCCGTATCCGGTAGCATGGATAGAGTGGCCATTCCCTTGTGTGTAACGACGCTGACCGTGATGGGAGGAGAGGGCGATGAGGGGGCACGTGAGGAGGAATGGACTCGTTTAGCTCCACTCACCCTGGAATCTGGAGTCGATCCACTGGACTTGTGCACAGGCTCTTGATTAATTGTACCGCTCCCAGTGGTTCTAAACTCCAAACGACATTGGTCATAATGCCCTTTTTCTCGCAGCTGCGACAGTTGGCGTTTATGACTGGACAACGCGGCGTACGTGCCCAATGGCCTAATTTGCCACAGTTACGACACTTGGAGTTCGTTGCCGGGTAATTTCCTGTTTCATGGGACCTGGTGCAGTTGAAGCATTCGTCCATGGGTGGCATAGGTGTCTCTGATGGATTATGTTTATGCTTCTTTCCATCTTTGTATTGAGACATGGACAGTTTTCTTTGGAGAAACGGTGGCAGATGCTGTGTGACGAACTGCCTCGAGGACATAGCACTGCTGAACAATCTCGTCAAGGGAACGAGAGGAGATGGTACCGATAAGCTTTTGAATGAGTTCTTGGCCGCGCAAACCCATTAGCAGCAATTGTTTCATCTGTGTCTCCTCACATTGTGTGGTCTGACTTCCATATGTCGACGGCCTCGGCTAGATGTTTCACCCTGAAGTGAAAGTTATAAAATGACTCACCTCCTGCTTGCAGCTAAAGAGGTCCCTCCTGCGAAGTGCTTTGTTGGTTTGGTTTTTGACATGGGCCTCTAAAGCGTCTAGTACACCCTCTATAGGAGATGTAGTGTCATCAGGAATCTGGAGGTGGAATTTCAATGTGTGACATACCTCCAGTGAAAGACACAAGCGGAGTTAGATGTACTGTTTCTATAGGCCATAGTAGCATAGTCAGTCCAACTCAGTCTCCACTCAAGAAAACCTTGTAACATTCGGTTGTTGTGGGGCTAGAGTTTGGATGACGACCTTGGTGGGTGGGGTGTGTTTGGGAGTGGGTGTAGTGGGCAGTGATGTCTCTGATGATGCCACCGGTGGCTGCTGACCAGAAAGGGCCATCAGCAATTCTCTCAACTCCTTTCTATCTTCCTGGCATTCCCGTCTCTCCTCTGCACATTGTTCAGCATCTTGACATCATTTCTCATCGAGGTGCTGGAGTAGTTGCATTATGTCTACATTCCCTGCAGCTTCCATGGCAATGGTCTTGCGTACATGCTGTCGAGTGGTAGGTAGGGGCATATACATTCACACTAAGTAGTCCTGCAGAGGCGACAAATGTCGTAGGGTCAAAAAACCCTGTGTTTGGTCATGCATAGGGTGCAGCTGGACAGTGTGGGTGTGACATACTCGGGATTAGTGAAGTACACACTGTCACTATACTGGCGCTAGATGAGTACTGCACTGGACATGAATACTAATACTAAAAATTGATCACTGCATGATACATGGAAATAAAACACCTATGTATGGTATGCTAGTGCACTATTAATATTGCACCATGTATCCTTTTTATGTTTGGATTAATAAAAGAAGTATTGTTCCGTGTATTGTTTCACTATTGTTCTTTATGCATGTGTAGTATATATGAAATGAAGCTTATAAAGTATAACATTAATGTAAGGGAAACTATGTCATTGGCATGATGAAAGGTACATCAAGCTATGCTAACAACTTTGTAGATGATACAAAAATCACGAGAGGAGAGAAAAATGAGGAGGACTGTAAACTAATGCAAAAAGATCTAGACACAATTTTTGCAGGGAGTCAAGAATGGAAGATGAATTGCAATACCATAAAATACAAAGTACTGGAAATGGGCAATAGCTGGAAAAGACCATATTTGAACTATTCTTTGGTATGTGAATCAATTACAAAAGCAAAAGAGAAGAAAGATTTGGGAGTCTTGATAAAAGAAAACCTATCACCTGACAGACATATCAGCAGGATTGTGAGAGAGATATACAGACTGCTGCAGAAGATTAGTGTCTTTTCGTTAAATGGATGATGAGATAATGAAAAAAAAAAAAAAAAAACTCTTAGAAACCCTAACTTGTCCAAGGCTGGAATATGCATCAACAGTAGGGTCCCCACACTGAGTGAAAGATATTAGCAGGATTGAAAGAATACAAAGGGCAGCAAACAAACTGATCCCCAGCCTGGCAGACAAACCATATTTGGGTCTGCCAACTTTGAAAGATTAAAGAGAAAGAAGTGATATACATACATACATATACCAAGGCTTTTTCCCCCTTACTAGGGAGGTAGCCAAAAAGGAAAGGCATAAAATCATTCCCACCCATTCCATCCCTGAAAACACTCCACACCCCTCCACCCTTCCTCCCATCTTAGCACCTTCTAGATGACGGGTCATCCCTGCACCTTGTCCACTGCCCTGGGTCAGAAGCAGTGTTGCAAGACACAGCACATCCACAGCAAGGCCGCTTCATTAAATTGGCGACCCCCCCTCTCCATCCCCCCATATAAAGGAGAAGACGGGGAGAAATCCCTTCGGGCTGGATCAAAATTTTGCTCACACACACTACCTCACCCCCCATCCTCCCATCCATTCCACCTCATGCATCACAACATCTTCCATACACAACAATTCTCCATTCACCCCTGTCTTCTGTCCTCTTCCATCCTTCCTCAACAGACATTCCCCTCTTCCCCAAAGCCCCCTTCACCCCATCCATCCATCTCACCCTAGGACGTCCCCTCATGTTCACTCCCTCCACATCTGCCTTCCATACCTCCTTTACTAGTCTTTCTTCACTCATTCTTTCCATGTGTCCAAACCATCCTAATACTCTTTCATCAACCCTATCTCCCAACTCCCTTTCCACCCCTGTTCTCCTCCTCACTTCCTCATTTCTCACTATATCTAGCCTAGTAACCCCCATCATACTTCTCAGACACTTCATCTCAAACACATTCAAGCTCCATCTCTCTTCCTCTCCTATGTTCCATATTTCTGCTCCATACAGTGCTGTTGGCACAGTCACTCCTTCATACAGTCTCCTCTTAGCATCCATTCCCAAATTTCTATTCCTCATTATACTCTTTAATCCACCAAGGCATTTACTCGCTTCTCTCAATCTACATTCTACCTCCACCTTTACTCCACCTTTTCCTGCCACATTTGCACCCAAGTATCTAAAACTATCCACTTCCTCCAGTCTCTCTCCCTTAATGCTCACTTCCAGTCTACTGCCACTTTCACCCCTTGTACATCTCATCACCTTACTTTTACCCACATTTATCTTCAGCTTTCTTCTATCACACACTCTCCCAAACTCTGTCACCAACTTCCTCAATCCCTCCTCCGATCCTGCCACAAGCGCAGTGTCGTCCGCAAACAACAGCTGGCTCACCTCCCACTTTTCTCCATTTTCTTTAACCATCTCCAACCCCTGACCCACTACCCTTGCATTTACCTCTCGCACTACCCCATCCATGTATAAGTTGAACAGCCAGGGTGACATAACACATCCTTGACGAAGTCCCACCTTTACCTCAAACCACTCACTCTCTCCATTTCTAATCCTGACACAAGCTCTACTACTCTCATAAAAACTCTTGACAGCTCCGAGAAGCTCTCCTCCTATCCCGTATATCTGCATAACCTCCCACAGTGCCTTTCTGTCTACCCTGTCGTAAGCCTTTTCCAGATCCATAAAAGCCCAAAAAACATCCTTCCCCTTTCCTATAGCTTTCTCACATATCTGTCTTACCACAAAAATCTGATCTACACAAAGAAGTGATATAATTATGATTAATAAGGCTTTAGGAGTTCATGAGAACAAATTAAGAAAGTCTACATGTCTAAAGGAAGTGAATAAATGCAGCTTTCTGTATAGATACATAAATACTTGGAATAGCTTAGATGATATAGCCTAAGCTGGAACATTGTATGAATTCAAATCTAGATATGATAATTGAAAATCAAGGATACAGCCTAAACTGGAACTGTACATGAATTTGAGGTTAGGTATGTCAAATTGAAGAATAGGAGACAGGACCCCATGATTTTTGCTCCTTTCCTGTATACTATAATTAGGTACATACGATCTTCACATTACCAAGAATACAGTACAATAAAAAAATTATGTTCAATAGATGTTTTTTAAGGTATCACAAATTTCTAAACTTTGCTGATTTACCTGAGGAAATTGCAGATGACATAGGATCACCTCTGGACTGTAGAGTATCATTTGAAGAAAGGACTGAACCATGAGAGGGAGTAGGGGGTGCAGATCTAGACGTTGAGGGGACAGTTCCATTGCCTGTGTTGCTACCACCATTAGAAATGGTTATAGTGCTACCAATGGTAGCTGTGGTGGAGAGAGGAGGAGATTTTGTAGATCGTGGAGAACTATTTGGAGTAGACTTAGGTGATGCCTGGTGATTCTGAAAAAATGAAAAAAGTAAAATCTTATTTCAGATCATTTCATATACTTTCACACCATCATCCAGGGACACCACCGAAAATATAATTTATGGTGGGTGAAGATTTGGAGGCATAATGACTCCCTGAGATAAATTTGAAAGTCCTTGCACCTGAACTAAACCAAGTCTGTTGTAAAATGTATATGTGCATAAAACTACATATTCTTTCAGATTTCCAAATACCATGGATTAAAGTATTTGGCATATAAGATTCCCAAACTATTATTGAACACAGAAAATTTCTGGGGCGGGGAAGCACATCCCCCTGCATCCCCCTGGCTGTGCTATTGCCATCATCTATACACATATCAAAATCTATGATAAAATAATGCATTCCTGCCTTAAACTCTACCTGTAATGATCTGATGTGTGTAGTTTGTGTGGTGGATAAGTGCCATATAGTAAACTAGGCTTTTTGGCCACAGGTTCAAGAAATAAAGAATTTGCAATTCTCCCACCAAGACCAAACATAGGATGTAAGCATCTTTATGCCAAACCAGGTCAGATACACAGAAGAAAAAAACACAAGAAATAGTGCCAAGAACTCTGGACTGCAGAAATACATGAAGAAATAGACAGGTAGTGGTTCAAGCATGTAGCAACCGCATATGCCCTATATAAAGCGGGTTGAGCCTGGCACTCACTCCCATGCATGCTTAGAGATTCATGTAAATATGTAAATAAAGTAAGCCTAAGTTGTTGCCATGGGTTTGTTTCCACCTTAATGAATTGAGAAAAGAATCTCAAAAATAAGGGAAATATAGCCTACGTGTCTAATAAGTGCCCTCTGATAAACATTTCTATGGTCAAATGGAAACTTTCATGTAACATGGACATGTAATATTATCTGAAACATTACATTTCTCACTTTCCAAATGCAGACACATAACACATTGTGGAAATTCTTATAGCCCTTTTGAAAAGACCTATGAAAATTTAATATGTAAACTTCAAGTTGCCCATTATATCTTTTACATCCAAGAGTCCCACAAACATATCTATTTTTCTTCACAAATCTATTATTCATATATCTAAAAAAATTATACTTGAATCTAGTATCCTCTTCTATTAAAGTGTAACCACTTTCAAAATCAAAGATGCCTAATTTTACCAGAATATATTTCTAGTACTTACCAAAATCAATGATAGCTAAACACATTACACAAAATCTCATCCATTTGTTATTCATTGCGATTTGAAATTATTAATCCTATCCCCAAATTGTTGTCTGCTTCAGCCATTCTCATAAAACCTACCCATGGCCCCACCTGTTTCAGAGTGACATCAAAGATTATGTTCATTCTTCATGCATTGTCATTGTATTTGGTGAATAGTGATTGTGCTGAGTACCACAGGCTATTCAATGTCAAATTTATGTATTATGAAAATGAAGAAAGAACAACTGAGGAAAATGATTGGGAAAATATAGGAGAAAAGAGGCTGAGAATAATGATATACAGTATTAATAACATATAGAATTCAGAGAGAAAGGCAGGAAAGTTTATAACTTCCCAGCAACAGTGATATAATTCATGTACAGAAGCTGTGTCTTGCGACACTGCTTCTGACCCAGTGCAGTGGACAAGATGCAGGGATGACCTGTCATCCAGGAGGTGCTAAGATAAGAGGGAGGGTGGAGGGGTGTGGAGTGTATTCAGGGATGGAATGGGTGGGAATGATTTTATGCCTTTTCCTTTTTGGCTACCTCCCTTGTAAGGGGGGAAAAGCCTTGGTATATGTATGTATGTATGTACAGAACATATACAGGGAGCTAAATGGGCTTTTTAAAGCATTATGCAAAACAAATTATAAGATATATTGTTTTTGGAAATTGGTTAGTAATGAAGCATTTTTATTGGCCACACTTATCTGAATATGTTAAAAGGATAGTTAGGAAATGCATAATGTGTCAGTTATCTGGGAAACCCACTGACACTCCAAAGAAGGTACTCATGTGCCGAGTTCCTGTTGCTGAGGAACCTTTCAGTAGAATACTTGTTGATTGCATAGGCCCACTCCCAAAAACTAAGTCTGGAAAATCATGCCAATCCACATGGTATGCTAAAGTGATACCCCTGCCAAACAATATGGCAAGGACAATCACAGAACCTTTAATGATTTACTTTAGTAAGATAGGTATGCCTCAGAGATACAAAGTGACAGAAGTACTAACTTTTTAAGTGGGATATTCAAAGGAGCCCTGGAAAGCTTTAACATAAAACATGTGGTCATATCAGCATACCACTCACAAAGTCAAGGGAGTCTTGAGAGGTTCCACGGAACTCTAAAATGCATGATCAGAGCATTTATCTTAGAGTTTGAGAAAGACTGGTATGAAGGAATGGATTTGTTGTTGTATGCTACTAGAATAACAATATATGAAGGCCTATGATTTTCTCCTTTTTATTTGATGTTCAGTAGGACTCCACAAGAACCCCTTGCCTCCTTGTATGAGGAAATATTATCTACAGGTCCTGAAGGTGATGCCCCTTACTCAAAGCTTATAAGTAGTAATTCTGAAAATTTGAAGAAGGTTAGAGAATTAACTAGGAGGAATTTAGAAAAGTTACGACAAGTTTATAAAGGTTATTATGATAGGAAGACTGTTAGGAGATAATTCAATGTAGATTATATTTTAGTTCTATCTCCTCAGCCTACCTCACTGCACCCAAAATATGAAGGACCATTCAAGGTGCCTGAAAGAAGAGGTGGTGATAATTATGTTGTAGAAAATCCAAGGAGGCGATCAGGTGTGCAATAGGTGCATAGAAATCTCTTGAAATCATTTCATGGAGAGGTACCAAAGGAAGAAGCAGTTGGTGTGATCGAGACAGGACAAGCTGATGGGAACTTTGATTCAAGTATTGGGAATCTAAATTTCTTTTATGATTTGGACAGATCAGACACAACTGAGGAGCATTAAAAGGATCTCTGTTATCACCAGCAGGAGAAATGCGTAAAGAAGTTGAAGCACTCCTCTAAAAGTATACTATGTTATTTTTCTCATGCCCTACTGTTACTCAAGCCATATCACACATTGTTGTTCTAGAAGATGGAGACAGGCCAGTGAGACAGACCCCCAACAGATTATTACCCCAGAAGAGGATTATGGCGGACAAAGTGAACTGACTTACAGAACAAGGATTGGTGGAGCCTAGTACCAGTCCATGGGCTCCACCAGCTGTGCTAGTATCTAAGCCTGGAGGTGAGTAGAGATTATATGTTGATTACAGGAAGGTAAATGTGGTCACAAAAGCAGGCCCTTACCCTCTTCTTAGAATAGATGTTCTGGTTGAGGAAGTTGCTGCAGCAACATTTTTGCTAAAGGTAGATTTAATGAAGGGATATCATCAGATCCCTACTACAAGCAGAGCCACAAGGGGACTTCCAATACAAAGTGACCCTTTTTGGAATGAAAAATAATGGGGTGTCTTTCCGGTGCCTTGTAAATTGGCTAGTTGAGAGAATACCAGGCATCAGAGCATACACAGACAACATAATTGTGTTTGCTGACACATGGAATGATATGATTAGGGTTTACACGATAGATTGAAACAAGCCCAGGTTACTGTATTTACCTAGTTGTATCTTACAGAAAAGGGAGGTATGCTCGTGGTGTCCCGTCTTTGTATCTCTCAGTGCCTAGTTTGCTCTTAAATTTGTGTAAACCTGAAGAAGAGTGCCTTTGATAGGAGCACCATTGAGTATCTAGGGCATCAGGTCAATCAAAACTGCATCACACCATTGGAAGCCAGAGCAAAGGACATCATGGAACACAAAGTTTCGAAGACAAAAAGAGTTTTGGAAGATTTATGGGTATGCTTGGATTCTATTAAAGGTATTATCCAAATCTTGCAAAGCTAGCTCCTCCTTTAATTCAGATGCTCTCTTATAGTTATTTCAGGTAGGATGAAGGTGCAGATGCAGCCATTGCAGAATGTAAATGGCTTCCTGTGGACTATCCCATCTTGATAGCTCCAGATTATTGTTAGACCTTCTTTATTTTTTGTGATGCCAGTCATGTAGCAATAAGTGCTCTGCTTGCTCAGGAAAAAGGATGGTGTCATGAGACCTATATCATTTATGTCTCAAATACTGAAAGAGTATACAAAGTGATATTCAACCATTGAAAAGGATGCTCTCAGCCTCAAATCACCCTTAAAGAAATTTAAATTTTTTCTTGACAGCAAGTAATTATTTTAAGTGACCATAATCCTCTGAAATGCATTCTAAATGGGAAAACAAAAAGTGACAGATTAGCCAGATGGGTATTAGCACTTCAGGGATATGATTTAAGTATTCAACACATCCTTAGTGGTCTGGGCAGCACCCCATATTTAAACATTACTGCTGCAGCAAAAATGTGTGCAAGCTCACAATAATTTGGATAAATAAAGACTACTATATTATTAGACTTTATTCACAGTAAAATACTGATAAATGAAACAGTGAGATAATTAAAACATAATGAAATAATGTACACAAACTTAAGCCATAGATACACAAATTTTAATCACATACAAAATCGTAATATTTATGAAGAAAAATGTATGAATATCCACATTTAACTGGAATAAATAAAGATAATTAATAGCATTACATTTTAATCTTATGCTACAGAAATAAACTGGTATATGACAAAATGGAATAAATGAAAATAGAATCACTAACATTCACATTCAAATGTTGTCATCAGGTTGCAGTTGATAACCAGGAACAGGATTTCTATACACAAAGCCTGTATAGAAATGTTTATTCTCTCTTATGTGGGATATTGGAAGACTATAAATGGCATTACAATTTATAGGTACATAACTACAAAGTAATGTCAAAACACATTCGTAAAATTCAACAAAGACTCACTATGTTGGATAAGAAGAAATGAAGTAGATGATATCCATATATTTCGATCACAGTCTGTGATCAAAATATATGGATTTCATCTACTTCATTTCTTCTTATCCAACACAGTGGGTCTTGTTGAATTATAGGCATATGCAACAGTAATAAATTGGTAAATTATGTGATGGAATAAAGAAAAATAAAGTCAATAACATTAGCACATTCATGAAGGTATGTATGTAACATAGTTACATTACATTTAGATTAAGAACCTTGAAAAAAAAATGGTCTGTCAATGTCACCAACGTTGTTATGAGGCTGCAGTCAGTATTCTGATGATAAGCAAGGAACAGCATTCTTGAGTGACAAAGCAGCATTGCAACAGGGAACATTTTCAAAGACTTCTTTGAGTGTCATCTGTCTCATTAGCAAAGGTTTCTGCCTGTTCAATCTCTCTGAGCAAACTACCATAATCTCTTGCTCACTGATAAATGGACGTTGTTCAAGGTTAGCAATTAACTGATCACATATTTTCACTGTATCATATTTAGGGATTTTTTGGCTGTGTTCATTATGTTATCATCACACCACATTCTTTTTCAATTTTCTCTGTAGTTAACACAATTTCAGCAATTTCCCCATCACACAAGAAGTCTAGATATGTTAGAAAATTAGAGAATAGGAGATGGGACCCAACAAGTGCTGCTCCTTTCCTGTATACTACAGTTAAGTAAATACAAGGAGTGCACAACAAGTGGATCATTGTCAATGTTTAGCATTTCTTCAATGTCAACTTCCAGTTTATTTACAATTTTGTCTAATACATTTTTGGCATAAGTTAAATTTTATCATCTCCCTGATGATACAAAATCCTTCATAGTTATAATCTGTAGGATCATTTTCATCATGCATTGCTAAAGGCCAAAGTTTGTATTTTACCTATTTACCTAGTTGTATTATATGGGAAAAGAGCTATGCTCATAGTGACCCGTCTTTTTATTTTTCAGCATCTAGTTTGCAGCTGTGTAAATGGCATCCTTAACATTGAACTCTTTCAGGATGTCTTGCAGTTTCATTCCTCTGTTGACTGCAGCAAGCACACAGTTCATAAAATGATCTTTATATTTTGCTCTTCATGGAGTGTAAAATACCTTGATCACAAGGCTGTAAAATAGATATCACATTAACATGGAAGTAACTGCTGAAAACATTACTTTTCACCAGAAGTTCAGCTGAGGGGTGTGCAGAGCAGTTGTCCAGGAGTAATAGAATTTTTCAATTTTCTTCCAGTTCAGTTTTCCTGTAATGAGGTAATGCTGCTGGTACAAAGTGGTTATTGAACCAGTCAGAAAAAAGTTCTCAGGTTAACTATGCTTTATGAATTATATACCTATGCATAATAAAGTGGCAGCCTACCTGCCAAGTATAGCCACATCACACAAGCATGTGTGTCATGTTTGGTTGAATATTTTTCTGCCAAATGAAACTCATTTTGATGCTCTCCATTCTTCACAAAATATATTCGGGATTTAGGAACTTTTCAATTTTCAGAATTTCAGATAAAGGATCGCATACCTGTACTTTATATAGGAAAGGAGAAATGTTCATTGGATTTCATCTCCTCTTTAATTTATCATACCTAGCCTCAAATACATGTACAGTTCCAACTTAGTCTATATCCTTTATTTCCAATTATTATATTTAGACTTGAATACATGTATTGTTCAAGCTTAGGCTATAACACTTTCTAAGGTATTCTACATATTCATGCACCTATATGGATAATTGTATGTCTTTACATCCTTTAGATATGTAGTTTTCCTTAACTTGTTCTCATGACCCCTTACAGCCCTCCCATCCTTAATCAAGAGATCTCTTCTGTCAATATAATCTACACATTTTAGTGAACTGAATACTGTATTCACATCACCTCTTTCTTCTTGACCTTTCAAAGATGCAACCCAGTACTAAAATTTTAGCCTTTTCTAATATGGTTTATCTGCCAGGCTGAGAACCTCTTTGGTTTCTTCCCTTTGTATTTTCTCTATCTTACTTATATCCTTGTCTCTATGTGAGGATCAGGGTTTTTTTTTATTTTTTTTTTCTTATTATTTCTTTATCCATATAGTGAAAAGGTATAATCTTATTTACCAAGTTATATTTACCTAGTTGTATTTTATGAGAAGAGAGCTATGCTCATAGTGACTTGTCTTTGTATCTTTCAGCATCAAGTTTGTTCTTAAATCCTTGTATAGTTTTTGCACTCACTGTTTCCTCATCCACTTTATTCCAGATTCACCACTCTGTGTGGGAAACTATTCTTTTTCAGATCTCTTCTATAACTATCCTTTTTCAGTTTCTTTTCATTTCATGTCCTCTTGTTTTTCTTTCATCCCACTTTAGTAAATCATCTCTATCAAGGACTTCCATACCTTTCATAATTCTGTAGATGGTTAGATCTCCTCTTTCTCTTCTTTGTTCCAGGGTTGGTAGTTTGAGTTTGTCCAATCTTTGTTCGTATGTCAGTTTGAAGAGTGTTGGTGCTATCTTTGTCATTGCTCTTTGAATTCTTTCTAATTTATTTATATTCTTTTTAGCAGTGGGTGTCCATAGTGTTGCAGTGTACTCTAATCTTGGTCTTATCAATGTAACTAATATTTTCTTTACCAATTCTTCATCCAAGTAGTCAAAGGCCACTTTCATTGAGCTTAGTAAATTGAAGGTTCCTCCGACTATTTTACTGATATGTTTGTCTGGTGCCATGTCACTGGTGATAATTACCTGTACTTCTAGGTCCCTTTCCGAGTTAACTTTTTAACTTCCTTTGTCCCAATATTCTATTTTTACTTTTTCCAAATACCATTATACAATGAGTCCTCCTTATACGGTAATTCTTTATCCAGTAAATTTACAGTTACGTTATTTGGTAATTACTACCCTTGATTCTATTTATGGTAAGAAAAATTCACAGATACAGTATCCACTCGTGTTTTGTTTACTCTGTACCATAGCACCACCACACCGTGTGGCCACTACAACAATCAGTCTTTTCCCGCATTCGGTATACGGTAATTTCAATTTGTGGTAAGGTTTTCAGGATCGCATATGTACCGTATAACGAGGACTTACTGTATTACATTTCTTGATGTTGAAATTCACTTCACACTTTTTTCCAAGATTTTATTCAGGTCTTTTTGTAGTGATTTACAATCTACCTCTGTACTTACTCTCTTTAGTAGTTTTGCATCATCTGCAAAGAAGTTCATATAACATTCTACACCTTCATCCATGTCATTCATATATATGGCAAACATTATCGGAGCCAATACAGAACCTTGTGGGACTCCACTTATCATTTCTTCCCAAGTTGAGTTCTTGTCTTTAAGTACCACCCTCATTTTTTTTTCCTGTTCAAGAAATTTTCCATCCATTCCAACAACTTTCCTTGTACACCACCTATTATTTCAAATTTTCTTAGTAGCTTTTTGTGTGGCACTTTATCAAATGCTTTTTGTAGATCTAAGAAAGCACAATCTGCCCACCCGTTCCTTTCTTGTATTATTTCTATTAGCCTCGAGTAAAAGCAAGTTGAGTTTGTGTCACACAATCTTCCATGTCTAAATCCAAGTTGTTTTGGATTTAGTATAATATTCTTTTCCAAATGTTTAATCCATTTACTATAATTAGTTGGATTTTCATTGTCTCCTCCTTTGTATATTAGATATTTGGATTTTTACCAATCTTGTGGAACTTTTCCTTCTTTGAGTGAGAAATCAATCATCTTGTGTATTTTGTCCATTAGTTCATCTATACATTATTTAACATACAATTTGCAATTCCATCTGGCCCATGTGATTTTCTGACATAAAGGTTTTTTATTTGGTCCCTTATTTCCTTCTGTGTCACAGTTATTTCTTCCATGGGGGGGGGGGGATCTTTCTCTCTGTCCTTCCTCCCAATTTTGTGTACTTTTAACTGTGAATACAGATTTACTATGTAGCAGTACATATGTTTCTTCCACAATCCTGTTGATACGTCTGTCAGGTAATAGGATGTCTTTTATCAACACTCCCAAATCTTTCTCCTATTTTACTTTTGTAATGGCTTCACTTCCCAAGAAATAGTTTAAAGATGGTCTTTTGCAGCTATTACTTAATTTCAGTACTTTGCTCTTTTTATATCAAAATTCATTTTCAATTCTTGACTCAAAGCAAAAATAGTATTTTGATCTTTTTGCAATAGCCTACAGTCCTTCTTTCTCATTCTTCTCATGATTTTTGCATTATCTGCTAGCATGATAGCCATAGCCTGTCGTACCTTCCTTCCTACCATTGACATAGACAAGAAATATTATTGGTGCAACCACTGAACCTTGTGGAACTTGTCTGATTACTGCTCTCCATCATCCTTTACTGTCTTCATCTATCTACCCTTCAAAAAACTTGAGGGGCATTCCCTATGAGATTGAGAAATTAACACCCTCATCTCTCCAATTTTGTTGAAATTTGGTATATAGGTAATTTTTGGGCTCTAAACACATTTATGAAATTTTAAGGTCAATCTAATCAACCATTCGGGAGATATGACTTCAGATATTTTGAGGTCATATGAGAGGTCACTAAAATTTGGCGACCAACAATTAAGGTGATAAAAGTAATAGTTATATAAATGTATATATATTTAGAATCAGAGAAAGACAAGGAATCCAAATATCAAATTTTTAGAAGTTCAGGTTAAAAAAAAAAAAAAAATCCCAGATTAGCAAAAATTTGATGTCAAGATTACCTGGGGTAAAAAAAAAAAAAAAAAAAAAAAAAAAAAAAAAAAAATATATATATATATATATATATATATATATATATATATTATATATATATATACATATGTATATATATATATATATATATATATATATATATATATATATATGTGTATATATATATATATATGTATATATATATATATATATATATATATATATATATATATGTATATATATATATACATATATATATATGAAAAAAATGAAGGCATAAGCTTGGCTATTAGAATCAGTAAATAAATAGTTTGTTTATGCTAGTATTTTTCATATAATCAATACATAAGTGAGCACCATATTTATACGATGTCCATCAACTTTACGTATTTTTTACACTTAAGCTCCTAATCTAATTTATTACTTAAATTTTTTTTAAATAAAAGCACATCTCTAGACTATTATAAATAGCCATATAAAGGCTATTTATCTTGGTAATTTTCATGTAATTATAAGTGAACACCATGTATTTACAAATTATTTGTCAATTCATGAGAGTGCTGAATAATCTGGTGATTTTTGCAACATGTTACTACTTGTACAGAATCAGCACAGATAGTTATAGTTTAGACCTACAAGTTAGTACAGGTTCCGCCAGAAATGTGTGTGGTTAGTTGTTATGGTTTTCTAATGAGCCTCACAGAATATCAAGAATTAAAATGTAGTCTATAACTGCATTCTAAAATGTGTCATCTTACTGTATATTTCTTATTTACAGATTTATAGAGATTATTCAGTGATATCTATATCTTGGCTATTAGGCCTTTTCAGCAAAATACAATGGTTTGGCACTTGAAATACTGCCAAGACTCTACTAAAAAGCATAAGCACAAAACAATCAATCTTAGAAAAGCGACTGATGTGCTTATTGAAAAGTGTGATGGAAGATTGGAAAAAAGACTCATTGTTGTGTGTGAACTGTTGGACACTAATAATGAATAACCCCACAATACTTAGAACTATTGAAAACAATGAGACTGAGCAACATTTATTTGAATCATCTTCAAGCAGTGATTTGAGTGACATAATATCTTCAAATCAAGATCTGTACAGTGAATAATCAATTGAAGAAAATCCTTCAACTTCACTTGAACCATTTTTAGCATTTCTGGACCAAACACCAATCAAAAAATTGAGTAATATGACAATTATTTAGGTTTGATCTATGTGGTGTATAATTTTTCTTTATAAAAGCATAATTTTCAATCACTTCACATGTTTAATTACTAGATGTTTTTTATTTCAATGCCATTTTTTAAACTAGTAGTTTTTTGCATAGCAATGTATGCATTCAATTGTTTAGCATTTCTAAAAGTAAATGAATAACTCACAAGGAATATTTATTTCCTCACTCTTGCTCTCTTTCTCTCTCTCTGTCTATATATATACATATATATATATAATATATATATATATATATATATATATATATATATATATATATATATATATATATATATATATATATATATATATATATATATGAGTAATTTGCTAGTGGAGCGCGACATCAATCAGATCATTTTTATGATCGTTATGCAGAGGATTCGAACCTACTGCTCTGGTGCCTAAGAGGCTCCCAAGTCAGTGCCTTAGACCGCTCAGCTATCGATGGTTAAAACTCTTCCAACTTGAAGCACTACTGGCTTCAGAGATTTAGGAAAGACCACTCTCTGCGGCCCCAAATTCCTATTTTTTACAGAAGAGCCAACCACACTCATAGCAGGGGGTAAGGACCGGAACGAATCCCTTTCACGCTATCATCATTGTAACCATATGGTTACAATGGCTCTTCTGTAAAAAATAGGGATTTGGGGCTGCAGAGAGTGGTCTTTCCTAAATCTCGGAAGCCAGTAGCACTTCGAGTTGGAAGAGTTTTAACCATCGATAACTGAGCGGTCTAAGGCACTGACTTGGGAGCCTCTTAGGCGCCAGAGCAGTAAGTTCAAATCCTCTGCGCAACGATCATAAAAATGATCTGATATATATATATATATATATATATATATATATATATATATATATATACACATAGAGAGAGAGAAAGAGAGAGAGGAAATAAATATTCCTTAAGAGTTATCCATTCATTTTAAGAAATGCTAAACAATTAAATCATATATTGTCATAGCAACTATGACATTATTTTTTTTAATCAAATTTTACTCTATATATTAATGTATATGTATGAATTTCTTTATTTCTTTTCAGAAGGGTTGTCATTCAGCCAGAAGAAGTGCAAAGCTCATGGTAAGCTATCAGATAAAAAAAATGCTTGAAGGAGAGCCTAGAGGTCAGTTATGGTGCTCATATTAATAACAAGGCAGAAAATGAGGCTTTGAAACCTGAAACACAATCTGAGAAACATCTACAAACGTAAATGAATGAATTAAAACAGTTATTCATGGATAGCAAATGTCATAATCACAAACTACAAATATTGACTCTCTCTCTCTCCATACACAATTATAGAAACTACAAGTTTTTTTCAAACTACAACATATATGATGAGAAAAAGCCATTTACTAACATCAAAATTTGGAATTCTTCCAACAATTCCAATCATGAGCAAAGAAAAAGTGGTATCAGAAGAGCATAAAGATTTAGAAGATTCTATGAGTCAGATGAGGTTAGTCGTATGTGTCCTGGCCAAAAGGATTGTGTGAAAATCACTAGTGCTGAAGGTGCAATGAAGGTGCAAAAGTGGCTGGTTCTTGGGAATTTAAGAGAGATATTTGAACTATACAGAAATGATAAAAAGAATCCTAAAATAGGATTCTTCACATTTAGTAAATTATGGCCATCATATTGTGTGCTTGATAGTAGTGGTGGTACTTATTCTCTCTGTGTCTGTACATATCATCAAAACCCAAAATTACAGTTGACTGCATTGGGAGAAAAAGGTTTCTCATACAAAGATCTTATGGATTGTAGTGTCTGCAGTACAGAAAAAGAAGCTTGCATGATGCAAATTTACAAAAATTGCCCAAGAGAAGAAGCTGCTCTGAACTTTCTTGACTTGCTTGACAGTGTTAAATCAGCTCCAAATGAAATATCTTACAAGCAATGGGTGAGCACTGACCATTGTAAAATGGAAGACAAAGTGGAGCCACTTCATGAATACTTATCACTAAGCAAGAAAATATCCTGCATGGTTCGTCATCATTTTGTTGCACAGCAGCAATCACAGTACATAAAACAGTTGAAAGGAACACTACCACCTCAGAACAAGGCAGTCATAGTAGGTGATTTCTCAGAAAATTATTTTTTCAATGTCCAACATGCTGTTCTGGGATTTCACTGGGACAACTCACCCTTTCGTCATCTATTATAGATCATCTGAAGACCAAGAACTTAACCATTTCAGTGTATGCTTTTTATCTCCACCACTAAAACACAACACTGTAATGGTTTACTCATTTAATAAGATAGTTCATGGACTATGTCAAATTTAGATGCCCACAACAGAAGAATGTGTACTATTTTTTGGATGAATGCACTGGCCAAAATAAGAATAGATACAACTTCACAAATCTCTGTTACCACAAAGAGGATTTTGGTTTGTCTTGTGAATGGCATTTTTTTGGCACCTCTCATGGCAAAATTTCATGTGACTGGATTAGTGGGACAGTAAAGAGAGCTACTGCTCATGCCAGTTTGCAGAGAACTACAGAGAGGCAAATCCTTACACCAGAAAACATTTTTCAATTCTGTGAAGAACACTTGAGCATGACAATAACATTTTTCTTTGTAACCACATCTGATTTGAAAGATGCAGAACAACAGTTGGAACATCAATTCCATGACAATGTGGCTATTCAGGGAACTCAGAAATATCATAGATTTGTTCTCATAAACAAGGAAGAACTGATGGTGTATCCCATTTCAAGTGGCACTGGAGAGAAGAAATGAATAAAGAAATGTCATATTACTAATGAACCTGCAATGCTTGATAATGTAAAATGTGTCAAGCCAGTAGAATATGTTAGCTGCAATTATGATGATCAAGTCTGGATTGGAATTGTGGAAGAATATTGTACCGTAAGTAATTTGAGGATTATACAGTGAACTTTTTACATCCATCTGGGTCTTCAGGAACAAGTGCATATCATTATCCATCAAATAAAGATTTATGTTCAGTGCCAGGACATTACAGGTACTCCTCGTTTAACGACGACAATTGGGACCAGCGCGCCGTCGTTAACCGAATTGGTCGTTAAGCGAAAGTGTATACATATACGTACATGTACTGTATGTACAATGTCCAGCAATACATGTATCTTTATTTTCGTGTATTTTCCCTCTTTTATACAGTACATTAAAGCTTTATTTACTGTTTATTTACGGTAGTTAGGTTCCTGAAATTACCGTATATGACCAAATCCGCGTATGCTGACATTCCATATTGAATACCGGGGTATTTTTTTAGTTTCAACCATGGACACAATATAGCAATAGAAATTTAATTATCAATTTTGTAAATTAAAATGTATCAACGTAATATGTAATTTTGTGGGCGGAAATGAAAGTAAAAAATACCATGCTACAAGAAAATATGCTAATGAATGAAGTCGGTAGCATAGGATCGGGACGCCATCTTGTCGTCTGCCAACGTCTCTCATGAGGACGAGCTGGATGACATTTAATTTGGAGGTAATGATTTATCAAACACAGGTTAGGTTAGTTTAGTTTAGGTTAGACGGATTTATCATCCTTTCATTTCTTCGACATTGGCATCTATCATAACAAACATGGTGTACCATTCATCCGACATGACTTCGTTACTTACGAAATTTGTTTTAGCACCTATTTTTTCCGCTCACAAAATTGCATATTACGTTGATACATTATAATTTACAAAATTAATAATTAATTTTCTATTGCTATATTGCGCCCTTGGTCGAAACTAAAAATTTACCGCTACCTGTATATACTGTACCCCAGGTAGTTTTTTCAGCTTGCAGGATGGTAATGTAGACCTAAGCTTCAGAACACTTTACCTTACAGGTAATATCCACTGTTTAAGTTCATTTATAACATCATACATATTTGCCTCAGCCAACTTAATTATCGTACATGACGTCGTAACTTCGGGAGATTTACGTTAAACGAATGTCATAAAGCCCGTCATTACTCCGAGTTGTCGTTAACCTAGTAGGTCGTTAAACGAGGAGTACCTGTATATATTATCTGTCATGAGTTGTCCTAGAGTAAGAGGAGGTAGCCAAATTAACTACATTTTTCTTCAGAAAGAAATTCATTAGAATATTAAATATGCCAAAATTGTATCCTATTTTATACTAACCTAATTTATGTTTGTTGTAATTATGCTTATGCTTGTACAAAATATAATGCTTACACTTATATACATTTTGTAAATACATGGTGTTCATTTATGATTTTTTTTATTAAAATAAAGGTAATTAATTAGATTAGGAGCTTCAGTGTGAAAAATATGTACAGTTGATGGACAAGTATAAATGTGGCACTCACTTATGTGTTAATTATATGAAAAATACTATCATAAAAAAGAATATATTGATTCTAATAGCCAACGATTATGCCTTTATTTTTCTCATATATATATATATATACATATATATATATATATATATATACATATGTATATATATATATATATATATATATATATATATATATATATATATATATATATATATATATATATACAGTGAGACCTCTCATTAACGGACGTTAATTAGCTGTGTTTGCGGTGTTTTCGCTGTGTTTTTGGTGTTTTTGGTGCTGTTGTTTAGTGTGTGCAATCACTATGCCACCCAAAAACCACTCCAAATCAACAGATTATTCACATCAACGGACACTGTTACTCCCCTTTTAGTCCGTTAATGAGAGGTAGTACTGTATATATATATATACATACATATATATAACGTGGTAATTTTTTCAACCTAGAGTTCTAAGACTCTGATATTTGGATTCCTTGCCTTTTTCTGGTTTTCATAATATATATACATTTATATAACTGACTTTTATTACCCTAGTTATTGGTTACCAAATGTTAGTGCCCTCTCATTTGTCCTCAAAATATATGAAATCATATCTCCTGAACAGTTGTTTGGATTGACCTTAAAATTTCAGAAATGTGTTTAGTACCTTAAAACTACCTTTAAACCAAATTTCAGCAAAATTAGAGAGATAAGGGTGTTAGGCATTTGTTGATCTGACAGAGGATGCCCCTTTCATCCATAAGGGTATTTTGCGTCTTAATCCTCCAATATACTTCAATTTCCGCATAAGTCAACTTTATCAAAAGCCTTTTCTAGGATCAGGCACACATGGTCCACCCACCCCTCTCTCTTTTGCAGCACATCAACCACTCAAGTAAAAACTTAATAAAAGATTTGACACACATGATCTTAGATATCTAAATCCAAACAGGCTGTCTGTTAGAATGTTCATATCTTCAAGATATTTGATCCAATTGTCTTTCACAATCTTTTCAAATAATTTCACTATTGTGCTTGTCAGTGATACTAGGTTATGATTTAGTGGTGTCTCCTTACTTCCACCTTTGTAAATTAGTACCAAATTAGCCCTTTTCCAATCAAATGGCACATTGCCTTCCTTTAATGAACATACAATAAAACTGAATGTTGTCCACCAGTTGTTTCTTACATTCTTTAAGTATGAGATCCTGTTGAGCCCTGAAGTTTTTGTCACATCCAGTGATACCAAAAGATTAAGCTCTTTCCTCACTTCTACATCTATATCTTCCAAATCTGGATTCTTGCTACCCTTGCTTTTCTCCAAATATCCAAAGAATTGTCAATTACTTCCCTGTGTCTTAATTTACTATTTATAAACCTGACAACACCTCATTCAAATCTACTTTCTTCCTCCCTGTGGATTCTTGCATAGTCACTTCTAGCTTGTTTGTAAGCTTCTTTTGTTTTATTACTTCTTCTCTTCCTCCATTTTCCTCAAGCTATGTCCCTGTGGTTTTTTTTTTTCTTTTTTTTTTTTGCAATCTTACACCTTTTGTTGAACCATTCCTGTTTCTGCATCTTTCTTTCATTAATCTTTGGTACACATTTGTTCACTCCTAGTTTGCAAATGTCAAGGAAGATTTCCCATTTCCTCATTATACTTGCGGTGTTCATGAATTCCTTCCAGTCTGCTTCTTCAAAGAACTTCTTCAATCCTAAATAATCTGCCTTCCTAAAATTGAGTCTCTCTTGTCTATGTGATTCATTCTTTGGCTCTATTTCCTCATCCTCAGGCTGAAATTCAATTGATACATCGTCACTTTTTTCTATGGGGCACAGGTGTTTTGTGTGGAGGTTGTATGTGATATAGGTAGTGTATTTTTTTTCTTTCTATTGGTGGTGCTTGTCCTCACCACATGCATGGTTAGACTGAACTTTGTCATCCAGTAAGCCCCCACATGCCTGCACCTTAGTCTTGGTCCAGGAGACCTTTATTCCTACTGGTCTCACCTATCTTTGTGTAGGACCTTTGCTGACTCCACCAGAAGGACATCATCATCAGCAAAGGCAAGGTCAGTGATCTTTGTGATGATAATAGATGCTCTGCAAGAACATTGATTGACAACTATGTCTAATATCAAGTCCATGCAGGTGTTGAAAAATGGTGGGGCAAGGACACACCCTTGGCTCATTCCTGCATTAACAGGAAAGAAGTTTGATTGCTACTTCCATACATTACAGCATTCTCTGTCCTACAATATAAGCCAGACATCAAGTCAGTAATCCTCTCAGGAATCCCATGGATCTGCAGAAGATCCCAGACCACTCCATGATGCACCATCAAAAGCCCTCTTGAGATTAACATAAACTGCAAGAAACTAATGTTGAAACTCATATTGGTGCTCCACAGGAATATGAAATGCTATATTTTGATCAGTTATTGACTTAGTGCGAACCCAGACTGCTCAAATTTATGAAACAAGCAGATGTCAATGAACATATGTTCAGGGACAGATGGCTAAGCACCCAACCTGGCACACTGAGCAGCACAATACCATGCTAATTGTCAGATGTGGGCAAGTACGTTCCTTTAGTGCGTTCCTTCGTACATATGCACCGCCTTTTTAGGAATGCAAGAATACAAGAAAGCAAAAAAATTCAAAGGAATGCAAGTAAGAGGAATGCACCGCCTAAATTTGAGAGCATTCCTGTGTTCCAAGCATTATGAAACAATATTTTTTCCAAAACATTTTCAATGGAAACAACAAAGATGACATTCACTACACAGCAACATTCTGTCATTTACATTATAGCAAGAAGCTCTCCCATTGGTCAGTGGCAAAGATACCTTTAGTTGTTTATGTTTAGGTGGGAAGCTCTCCCATTGGTCAGCTGCTAAGACTACCAAACGTTTTGTGCACTGTTACGGCAGTATGTACAGACCACTCATTGTGTGAACCCGCCTATACCTGTCTAACAAACAAACTTTGTAATTTTCAAAATTTCATTTACAGTTTCACTGCGACTGTTAGTATAAACATGGACAGATTTGTGAAGAGAGGTCGAGGTGACAGCAGGAGCAGTGGAAGAGAGTGATGGTGAGTGTCCTTGTCAGCCATAACCTCTTCCCCACCCACTACAGGGATGCCTGGCTGGACCTCCTTAAAAAATACAATACTCCTCTTCCTAGCTCAGCTGCTGCAGAGAGGTTTTTTAGCTCAGTGGGAGACATTTTGAGGGCAAAATGGTTCAGCCTGAGCACCATCAACTTTGAAAAGCTGGTGTTTGTGAGGGGTAACATGCACCTCCTTGGGTACAAGAGGTGCAGGAGCGTGACAAGGAGGAGAAAGAAGTGGATTAGGAGGAGAAGTAATTCTAATTCTTTAAAAACTTTAAAATAAAATTTGTAACTTGTTTAGTTGTCTAAAATATACATATATCTTAATGTATGAAGCTCTGATGTATTACTACCTTGTGTTTTTTATTTCTGAGTTGTAGAATATATATTTTTTTATGCAGACAGCAGTGTTTTTTTTATTTTTCAAGTTTTTTGAGGAATGCACTACTTTTTTGAAGGATGCTTTTATAGTTTGGGAGGGCTAATGCAGGAACACACTGAGCAAAAGAATTTGAGGAACACTATTTCAGGAATACACTAACTGTGGCTGGAGGAACACAAGGACAC
The DNA here is from genome assembly GCF_046742065.1 of Oratosquilla oratoria. Lineage (NCBI taxonomy): Eukaryota > Metazoa > Arthropoda > Malacostraca > Stomatopoda > Squillidae > Oratosquilla > Oratosquilla oratoria. Next base: position 38,499,311 of record NC_134809.1, on the reverse strand, counting down.
TAACGCACTACCCAAAATTGAGGAATGCGCCCATCTCTGCTAATCACTGCAGTCCTACTGGTCCCTTACCAGATAGGGACAGCCAGACCCTTTTCAAGTCAGTGGGAATAGTACTGGACTGCCAGACAGCAGACAATACAGCATGCAACCTGTAGATAATGGCTTCACCTTCAGCTTTTAACAATTCTGTACTGATGTTACACATACCAGCTGCAATTCCATCCTTGAACTTACACCATGTTTGACCTGACTTCTGTCAGAGAGGGTGGAGATCTATCTATCAATCGATCAGCAACTGCTACCCGAACACCACTGAGGGGAAGCTGTCTCTTTGAAGGGTCACACATGAGTAACTGCTCATTATACTCAGCACAGGAGCTCACCATCAGCTGTTCATACTATGTTCCTCTGGGTCACAGATTTAGAGTGAATTTTCTTCAGAGCTCAGAAAGAAAGCCTAAGGGCATTCGCATTAAAATGGTCCTTGATAGCCTTAGTGATTCTCCTTATATACCTCTCTTTATCAATTCTCATGAGAACTTTAGTCTGCTGTTTATGAGTCCTGTACTTATCCAGTTCCCCAGCCATTCTGTCAGTATGGTCTAACTCTATACTATCCAGTGCCTCCCATGATGCCACACTACTCCTCAACCTTGGACACTTTCTAATGCACTCCTTAACAGCTTTCAGAGTTTCATGTTCTAAGGTGTCCCAATATTCTTCATGGCCATCAAAGAGTGCCAAGTACTTCAAACCAATTAGAGGTTCCTACTTCATACTCCTGGGCACACACATCATCCTTGAGTTTTTTCAGATGAAACTCAGGTGGGTTTCATCTTGGGATTCTCCTGGACTTGATACACAGCATGGTTTCTCCAAGGGTAAGTCATGCGTGACTAATCTTCTATCCTTTTGCACTCAAATATATAAGGCCCTCTATCACCACTCTGTTCACAAACGTTATGCACAACTCGTGGCACAGTTAGTACAATTCCTGGCTGCCACTATGGAGGTCCAGGCTCAAATCCATCCCAGGACTGAAATAATTTCAGTATTGCTGCGCTGTGGGTTGTTACTCCAACTCTTGTGGGCAGGGAGTTGGGTGTGTGTGTGTGTAAGGTCACACACACATAGATTGGTCATATATGAGCTCTGAACTCTCTTCTGGGAGGGAAATAGCTGTCGATCACAAGTCAAACACGTGATCCGAAGACCATGGTGAAGTACTGGAAGGACTAAAACACACCACAATACCCTTCAGAACATACAAAACAAAGCCCTAAATTACAATTATAGGCTGTACAAGTACAACACATATAGACCAATTTACATCATGAAATAAAAGTTCTCAAAGTCAAGGATCACCTTGACATGAGAGGCACACAAACACTTGCTTCAGCCTCCACAAACATAGCACACCCACTGCACTACATTGCAGAACACCTGCACACTCCAAGAAATATCAAAACATCCAAATACCTATGTCTTCTCTTCTTCAACAACCACTAGACACCAGCCTCCATAATCATATCACTCACTGCTCCATCATCAAACTGAAAGATAATAAATTGTTGCATGCCAGACTCCCTGATATCCATCACTCTGAATCCTCTCTCCTCCAAATGGACAAAGTCCATCTGGCCAGACTGCAATGCAGCCATCATCCAGCCCTTCTAAGCTACCAGAAGAGGCTGGGTGACAGCATTGCAGACAACTGCCCAGGATGTAACACTTCACCCCACATTATAAAACACATTATGGAAGACTGCAGTGTACATAATCATGGACACCAACAACACATTATACACTCTATAAAGGATTTGTGGGAAAACCCTGTTCCAGTAGTGGCATTCCTCAGAGAGATGGACTGCTCAGCCAGACAGTCTAGGGAATGACAACAACAATAAATAATGGAAGGATTTGATAAAAAAAAAAAAAAAAAAAAAAAAAAAAAAAAAAAAAAAAAAAAAAAAAGACCACCAGTAAGAACAACTATGGTTGTATAATAATAATATGTGGTTGACCATTTTTCAGCAGAAAGATAATGCAGAGCAGCCCATAACAATGAAATCTCGAGTAAAATAAGGCTATACAATGAAGTCCCTCATAGTACAATACTTTTACATTTACTGTTGAACTTCTTCATGGGTGATTTCCCAACTCCAGAACCAGAACTAGACACCAATCTTCTTTCACATGCAGATGGCTTGACAATAATAACCCAACACTAAAAAAAGAAGAAAAAAAAAAGCCTACTTGAACAAACTAGAACAATGGCTCAAAAGTATAGATATGGAAGCTTCACCTCAGAAATGAACAGTGATGCTAATCACACCAGACAACAACAAATATTAATAATAAAAAAATATATAGTAATATTAAATGCCCAAATCCTTCTATTGGAGAACCCTAAAGTTCTAGGCTGCATATTTGATACTCACATGTTTTTCAGCCCACATGTAAAGGACCTGACAGCAAAATCAACAAGAAAACTAAAATACTTAAATTTGTCATAAGCACTGATTTTGAACATCAGAAAGAAGCTCTCACGATCTGGCATTGTTTTCTGATTTATTGTCTCAAACCTGGCCATGACTTGAATAATCCCATCAGTCCATTACCAGTGTGCCTATTTACCATTTTTACATTGGTTAATGACTTGTTTCTCTGGATTTAAGAAGTGCAAAAAATAGAACTACTCTTACTTGTTTACAAATTACATGAATAGAATTACGTAATAACATTATAGGGGTGAGAATGAGGGCATGTACCAGATATATAGCATATATCCCTCTTTATATGTGTGGCACTTACATGTGCTATGGGCATAGGTGCCAAGAATCCTATATCTATAAGCCTAATCTATTTTCCTATTCACCTGCCTTCGCACATCTCTAAGTTGTATGTTCTCCCTCGTAAACACCGATTTAAAATGCTTGTTCATAATTTCTGCCATTTCTATTTCCTTTGTGTATTCAACTCCTCCTTGTCATAGTTTCACTAATTCTTGTTTGTTTTTCAGTTTATTGTTTACAAATCTATATTATAGTTTTCATTGATCTTTACATTTTTCTATGACATCCTTTTTGTATTTCCTCTTTCTTTTCTGCGCACTTGTACATACTGATTTCTATAACTAGTATATATTTTCCATTTTCAGGTCTTTTGTCTTTTTCCATTTTATCCAAGCTTTATCCATTTTGTCTTTTAACTCCCTACATCTTTTGTTGTACCAACATATTACATATCATTTTTCTTGTTTTTCTCTTGTAACATACTTTTCCACTCCTTTATAAATTTTTGTGAAATTATTCCATTTCTCTTCTACTGTTGTTTCCTCATTGTGTATCCTTTCCCAGTCTGCTTTTTGAAAGAATTCTCTTTTTTTTAATAAAAAAATTTTCCATACATCAATCTTCCCTTTCTGTAGTGTTCATTTTTTTCATGTACTTTTCCTCATTTAGTTACAGTTCAACTAATATGTGGTCACTTTTACTTATTGGTGTCTTATATTCAGTCTTGTCCACTATTTCGGGTTCTGATGTGATTGTTAGGTCCAGCCTTGATGGTTCTTCCTCATTTCTATACCTAGTATTCTCTTGTTTCCATTGCATCATTGTATGTTCTATAATCATATCAAGCAGTACATTTCCCCATATGTAATCTCCACCCTTCACTGTCATCTCTTCCCAGTAGATTTCTTTACAATTAAAGTCACCCATTATAACTATTCTTCCTCCAGCTTCCATTATCTTATTTAGTGTTATCCTTATGTCTTCTAACATATTTTTGTGTTCTCTCTCTTCCCACGAAGCCATTTAAGGAGGCACATAATTTACCACAAACTTCCTGCTCTTCCCATCCCTGGCCTCTATTTCCATCATAATCATCTGTACTCTATTCTTTCCATATGTAACATTCCTCACATTTATATCCTTCTTAGTCAGGAATATGACTCCACCCCCTTGTTTTACTTCTCTGTTTCTAATCCAATAATTATATGCACCATGTCCTACACTGTTGGGTGGTAATGGACCTTTCAATTTTGTCTCTATATTCCCATTATGTTCGGTTCTTTTTCCTTCAGGTAATCATTCAGTTCATTCTAGCTGGTTATTAAGCCATCTATATTTGTGGAAGACACTTTTAATTTTCTGTTACCTCCATCCTGTTTTCTGTTTCCCTTCCATTTTTCTCTATGAACCATTTCCTCACTTTCATATCCACTACTCTCCAATAGAATTTCTCTTTGTCTCTGTTCTGTTCTCATTTTTTTCCTTAGCTTCTATCTTTTTTTCTCTTCCTCTCTTTCCTCTTTATTCATCTCTCTTTTTACCCATACCTGTTTATACTTTTTGTTAGTTTCCCTGTTTTTGCTAAGATATTCTCTGCTGTTGTTTGTGACCTGAATTTAACCTTAATTGGTCTGGTCTTGTCTATATTGTATTTCCCCAATCTATATATTTCTTCAATTTCTTTCCTTATTGTTCATCTTCTTGAACTACTTTTGATCCCTTGTTTACTTTTTCCTTCTCCTCCTTTACTCTTGTAGTCCTATTTGGACTATGCTTCTCTTCCATTTCTAATATAATTATACATTTTTTTTATCTGCTAAGTCTCTTACTATATTTTCCTTCTCTCTCATCACTTTAATAACTGTGTCCTTAGTTCTTTCATCTGTTGTTTCACTATATCTCTAAATTCAATTTTGTTATTCTCTTGGACTTTTTTCCAACCACTTACCTCTTTTGCTATGGACTCTTTATTCTCTTTATTATTCCTCTTTAATTCCTCATTCTCATCCTTTACTTCTTTTAACTGTCTTTTTAATTCTTCTATTTCTTTAGTTAGGTTTTGATTCTCCTTTAGTTCTTCCAGTTTATCAACTCGTTGTGTAACTAGTGCTAGTTGGCTAAACCTAACCTCCCATGCTTCATTCATTTCTTTTAGTTTCTCCTCTATACTTACTAGTCAGGGGAGGTTATCATCTTCTCCCTCATTAAATCCATAGAAGTAATTATCTCCTCTTTCCATTGGGCTGCTATTACCCGGTATCTATATTCCTACTTTTAATACCTCTGCTCACCTGTTTGACCTCGTCTGTTTCATCTGCACACCTTTTGTTTACACCCCTTCTGACGTCCAAGGCCCATTCCTCCCCTTCCTCATTTTCTTCCATTTTCCTCAATAATTTCTCCCCTTCTCCTTTTTCTCCACCTGCCCACTACAACATAAGCTTTCCCCTTCCCTACTAATACAACACAGGTACTCCCTCATCGCTGAAACCTACGAAAATTGCATTTTTTTCGGAGATCCAATCTTTGCTGTCAATCTGACGGTGTGTGTGTGCGTATTTACCTAGTTGTATTTTACAGGAAGGGGAGCTATGCTCATGGTGTCCCGTCTTCATATCTCATTTTATCTAGACTGTTTTTAAAATTGTGTATCATTTTTACACACATCATATTCTCATTTAACTTGTTCCAAACGTCTATTATCCTGTGGGGAAAGCTGTTCTTATTTTAGGTCTCTTCTATAACTGTCTTTCTTGATTTTCTTTCTATGTCCTCTTGTATCTCTACTATCCCATTTTATTAGATTCTCTCTATCAGTAGTTTCTATGCCTTTCATGATTCTATAAATATTTATGAAGTCTCCTCTCTCTCTTCTTTGCTCTAATGTCTGTTGCTTAAGTTTTGCTAGTCTCTCTTCATATGATAGTTTTGAGAGTGTTGGTGCCAATTTTGTAATTGCTCTTGTATTCTTTCAAGTTTTGTTATACATTTTTTTGGTACTTGGTGACCATGTCCTTGCTGCATACTCCAATCTTGGTCTTATCAAAGTGACTAGTATTTTCTTCACCATTTCTTTGTCCAGGTATGTAAACGCCACTTTGATTGTTCTTATTAAATTATAAGTTTCTCCAAAAATTTTGTTTATATGTTTCTCAGGGACATATTGTTCATAATAATGACTCCCACGTCCTTCTCATTTTCTACTTTCTTTTATTTCTTCCTCTCCCAATTTATATGATCCCACTATTCTTTTGCTTCTTCCAAATTCCATTATACTACACTTCTTAACCCCTTCCATACGGTGCCGCACACGTAGGCGTCATGGACTTAGATCTCGGTGGCAGCAACCAATGCCAGCCGTACGACGTGTCGTAATAATATTCGCATCATAAAATATAGTCACCGCTTATATCGATCGTTCTCTCTTCACCCGTGAATTTTGATAACCATAGAAAATGCGATTACAAAAGAATTAGAAAGAATGTCATTATGGAGGGGCGACTACAATAAATATAATCAAGACGCCGATATGGCAGCCTCGCGAATACACTCGCTCCCCATGACGCCTACGTGTGCGGCACCGTATGGAAGGGGTTAATAATGAATTCCATCTCCCACTTCCTACTCCATTCCCATACTTTATTGAGATCACTCTGTAGCAACTCACTATCTTCTACAGTGTTCACTTTTTTCAACAATTTTGCATCGTCCACAAAGAAGCTCATATAACTTTCAATTCCTTTATCAATATCATTAATATATACAGTATAGCAAACATTATTGGGGCCAGAACTGTTCCTTGTGGAACTCGCCTAATTACTTCATCCCAATTAGAGTGTTTGTCTCTTATCACCACTCTCATTTTTCCTTCATACAAGAAGTCTTCCATCCACCTCAGCAGTTTGCCCTGTATTGCATCTGCAGTTTCTAATTTCTTTAGCAATTTCTTATGTGGCACCTTATCAAAACTTTTTTCAGGTTTAGAAATGCACAATCAGCCCATCCATTTCTTTCTTGTATTACATCTATTAGCCTTGAATAGAAACACATTAAGTTTGTGACGCATGATCATCCTTGTCTAAATCCAAATTGCCTTGGATTATTACGTTGTTTTTTCCAAATGCCTTATCCATCTAATTTTGATGATTCTTTCACAAATTTTAGCTATCGTACTTGTAAGAGAGACCGGTCTATAGTTAGTAGAGTCTTCCTTGTTTCCCCCTTTATATATTGGTACTATATTTGCTCTTTTCCAATCTTTTGGAACTTTTCCTTCTTTCAATAAACTGCTTATTTGACTATGTATTTTGTCTGTTAGTTCATTCCCGCATTCTCTCAAAATCCAGTTTGCCATTTCATCTGGTCCATGCAATTTTCTGACACAGATTCATTATTTCATTCCTTGTTACTTCTATCTCTTTCATAGAGGGGACTTTCTCCTCCCACTTGATATCTCTAGGTCGTATGTTCTCCCTTGTAAACACCAATTTAAAATGCTTGTTCATAATTTCTGCCATTTCAATTTCCTCTGTGTATTCAACCCCTCCTTGTCACAGTTTCTCTAATTCTTGTTTGTTTTTCAGTTTGTTGTTTACAAATCTGTAAAATAGTTTTGGTTGATCTTTACATTTTTCTATGACATCTTTTTCATATTTTCTCTTTTCTGCTCTGCACACTTGTACATATTCATCTCTATAACCAGTACATATTTTCTATTTTCAGGTCTTTTGTATTTTTTCCATTTTATCCAAGCTTTATCCCTTTTGTCTTTTAACTCCCTACATCTTTTGTTGTACCAATGCTTTACATATCCTTTTTCTTGTTTTTGTCTTGGAACATGCTTTTCCACTCCTTTATAAATCTTTATCAAAATATTCCATTTCTCTTCTACTGTTGTTTCCTCATTGTGTATCCTTTCCCAGTCTGTTTTTTGAAAGAATTCTCTTTTTTTTATCAAAATTTGTTTTTCATACATCAATCTTCCCTTTCTGTAGTGTTCATTTTTTTCCATGTATTTTTCCTCATTTAGTTTCAGTTCAACTAATATGTGGTCACTTTTACTTACTGGTGTCTTATATTCAGTCTTGTCCACTATTTCGGGATCTGATGTGATTATTAGGTCCAGTCTTGATGGTTCTTCCTCATTTCTATACCTAGTATTCTCTTGTATCCATTGCGTCATTGTATGTTCTATAATCATATCAAGTAGTACATTTCCCCATAGGTCGTCTCCACCCTTCTTGAGACCAATAAAATGCAAAAGAATCTGAGTGGAAAAACTGGTGGAAACAGATACCTAAAATAGATACCAGAGTATGGCTGGAAACAGATCCATTAAGAGGGATGTGAATTTATTGATTGATGATGCTTGGCACAATTTTAAAAACAACTATAAGAACTAGATCAGTGGCAGTTAGTATGATGGAATTGTGTGGGATAAATGAAGAAAAAGGTTGCTTTTGAGTGGTGCAAGGAAGAAAGACAAGCCATATAGGAGAAGAACAAGGCCTTTAGAGAATGGCTCAAGAACAGAACTGAGATTTCTAGGAGATTTTTTGTGGAGAAAAGAAACTGGGCCAAGGATGTAAGAAGAAAATTTGAGAGATCAGCCTGGGAAAAAAAAGGAGCAAGCCTGAAAAAATCTACCATGGCACATAAAAGCTCATTTATTTGTTGGTCATGTCATACAGAGGTGCCAGTAATGCTACATCTTTCAGTATGAAGACCATAGATGGTAGGGAACTCATTACTGACCCACAAGAAAACAAAGAAAGGTGGAAATATTTTTCAGAGTTATTAAATGTCCTGGATGAAAATACCATAGATGAAGTCATAGATGAAGATGCAAATGAAACAATGAACATGGAAGACAACCTCATTGGAGCTGTTGAACAACCAATTCTGTTGGTGGAGGTCTCTGAGGTCTTGACATGGATGTAACATGGAAAATCAGTAGCCCCTGATGATATCCCTGCTGAATTATACTATCTATGAATTATACTATCTATGGAAATTCCCTTTGAGGTGCTGGGAGGAGGAGCAGACCCCAGGGGACTGGGAGGATACTATCATATGTCCTGTGTTTAAATAAGAGGATCTAATAATAATAATGATAAGTTATTTGGCAATGAATCAATATACATGAAGTGCAGATAATGAGAAGAACACAAAGTTCGAAATAACAATTACAATTGCCGAGGATAGCACAAATGATATTGGGGTATTTCTCTCCTTGGCTAGTCTTAATTTTTATGAGTATGTACTTGAGAGGTATTCATGGATGACAGGTCATGAGGAGCTAAGATGAAAGGAAGGAAGGGGTTGTGGATGGGAGTGGAATGGGTGGGAGTAGGTACATGTCTTTGACTTGGCTACCTCCCTTGTAAGGGGGAAAAGCTCTTCATATATAGACATGAAAGATGACTGTGGGCTATTGTTGAAGAAAGACTTGATGATTGCCAATATGGATTCTGCTCTGGGAGAAGCAGAACAGATCTTATATTCACTCTCCACTAAATGGTTGAAATTAGTTGAGTATATAATTCACATATCCACATATTATCACTGGATCTTGCAAAGGCATTCAACAGGGTCCCTAGAGAAAAACTATTTGCTGTACTAGCTGAACCACACTATAACATTCCACCTACAATCTACTGTAATATTAGAAGATAGTATTATCATTGCTGAAGCACTGTAAGATTAACCCAAAGAAACAGCAACTGGTTTGACATAAATAGTGGTGTTAGAAAAGGTTCCACATCATCCCCATTTTTGTTTATCATATATATGGACTCTATCATCAGGGGGCTTGAAAACTCCACTTCATTTGCTTGTGCTGATGATACAGCTATAGTTGAGACAGTGGAGGAAAGATTGCAAGATGTAGTGGAGGAATGGAATTTGATTGGCTAATGGGGTGAAGATCAATTTGGTAAAATCAAAAGTAATGACAAACTCAAGAGATCAAGTAACTCCCAATATAGCTATTAGTGGAAGTGCTGTGAAACAAGTAGAGTCAATTAAATACTTGGGTGCACAAATCAACCAGGATGGTAGGGTAGGATTGATCATGAACTTATTGCAAGTATTAAAAAGTATTCAGAAAACTTTGGTCTTCTATCTATTTTTGAGGAGTATCTTCATACCAAGAAAGGTTAAAGTAACTATCTACAAAACCATCCTTTAACCTATAATCTTATATGGGAGTGAGGCATGGACAACAACTATAAGAACCTGATCAAAGATCTAGGGTACCGAGATGAAAACTATAAAATTAATCTATGGGATCATGTGGCATGACTGTATTTGAAACAAGACAATCAGACAAGATTTAAAAAAACATTGAAGACATCAATAATATAATTAGCAAAAACCAACTGAGATGCTATGGCCACATCAGAAGAATGGACCCTGTAAGAAGAGCAGTGAATGCCTTTGACTTGATGTCACTTATGAGGAGACTTCTTGGGAGACCAAGGAAAAGGTGGCTCGATAATGTGATGGAGGATATGCATTGCTGGGGAAAAGTATTGTGTACAGGTTGAAGAAGATAGTACCATTTGTGATTGAGAACGATGGAGGAGGCTTATCAACTAGGACAGACCTTATGCCTATTCCTGAGCAGTTGTTTTCTTTTTTGTTCTTTAAGTTATTCCATTTTTTTTAATTTTTTTTTTCTTGAGGAGGCTACTTCATATGTATAGTTGGGGTTGATTTTTCCCTCCTACATGACACAACTTTTTTACATGAGATGTAGTATCAACAAGGGAACAATATATACTGTATAATTAAAATAGAAATCCAGAAAAATTGCAAGATATATTCAAGATCTAAATTACCTTGAGCATCTTCATTAGACCTTCTAATTGCACCATGAGTTGCCTGCGAGAATCTTGCAGGGTAGAGAGGTGAGTTTCCAGCTCCTCCTTATGTGTTCTGAGAGCACGAAGTTCAGCAACCAGGACAGGATTATTAGTACCATCACCTCTTTCCTGCTGGTGTCTGCTTAAAAAAAAAAAGAAAAAAAAAAGTGTCATGTAAGTCCCTCTTGAGCTGAATAAAACTGTTACCAGTTCAGTCAATGATTTTTAAATATAATACCAAGCCTAAGTTGATAATCTATTCAATGCTATGATACATAGTGATCCCTCTTAAGCTAAATAAAATCATCTGCAAGCACAATATCATGTAAGATTAGTCTGACAAAATTGTCTGGTGTTTAGTAGAACAGAATCTTGATGTTAGCAAGAATAACTGAATGGATTTAAAAGATAATTTTTCATTTCTTTAGCCCCCACATATTATTCTCAGGTTGAGTAAGACTATCAGGCAATAGCAAGAACAATGTATTCAAATATAATACTAGGCATTAATGGTTTGAATTATATTTTCTACATGTTCACTGCAAAGTATATGGTACTTTCCACTAATTTACAATCAATTTGTATGAAGAGAAAATTCAAGTCATCACATTACCTTAGTCTATTTATCTCTCTCATAATTTCCTTGTTTTTTGCTTCTAGTGTTTGAATGAGCTCTCTCTGAGCCCGCGAGGCATCAAAGGCAGCACCTGGATCACTTATTCCTTGGCCCTTTAGATAACATAAGGAACTCATAATCTAGTCAAATAAACTCCCTTAAATTTTGTGAATGTAAGCACATAATTTTGTCTTTAATTATGAAATGATGTAATGACCGGTAATCTAGATTTTTGTGTGATTAAAGTGTTTAAGTATTCCATGAAATAGTAGATGAAGCAGATATGATAAGCCATATTTTCAAGAATATGACATTACAAATATTGTTGAGAATAAACAGCTGCTTAACTCTTTACTCTTATGAAGATCATTCAACTATTGCTTCAAGTTTTGCTGACTGGATAACCACAGCCCCACAGCAGCTAACAATGGTTCTTAGGCTATACCATAGATCTCTCAAGGAAACCTTGGAATGATGTCTGCATTTTATCATTGTGGGACTATTTCTATGTCATACATACATACATATACCAAAGGCTTTTTCCCTCTACACAGGGGGTAGCCAAAAAGAAAAAGGCATAGAAACCACTCCCACCCATTCCATTTCCTATATACTTGTATTCCACTCCCCTCCACCCTCCCTCTTATCTTGGCACCTCCTGGATGACAGGTCATCCCTGCATCCTGTCCACTGCCCTGGGTCAGAAGCAGTGTCGCAAGACAGAGCACATCCACAGCAAGGCCGCTTCATAAATCTGACGACCCCACCTTGCAGAAAGGTAGAAGATAGGGAGAAATCTCTTTGTGCTGCGTCAAATTTTTCTCATACATACTATGTCACCAACTGAAAATTGCAGGAAGGGTGCAGTTGTAGGCTATCAACTCTCCTATTTGAAGGTGGAATACAGATGACATTTATAAAAGAGATATATTCAACTCAGTCCAAAGATCAAGTGTCAGCCCCGTAGGGCTGCACTTACTATTAAAAGTAAGGAAGCTGATTGGGTCTGAAGATGGGTGGTAGGGAGATGACTCAGCCATACTTCTCACAAGACCACATTGTACATATACTTGTCATTGGTTCCATAGGGATTATTAATGTCAAAGTAGAAGTGTCACTTACTCAAGCCTCTTGAAAATATAATACAGCCTCTAAATATACATATCAGAAAACTATGGATGAAAAATGTAGTTTTTTTTAATGAACACAGGTAGCTTTTCACTGCATGTAAATGGATTTTGCTTTTATGTAAGTTTGAATCAAGCTGGACTAAGTATTATATCTGTAAATACTATGATTATTTTTTGATTACTGTTACCATATATCTAGTAGTTCATCATCATCTATCTATTTTATATCATAAGGATTCTTTCTCCATATGCAGGAGGTTGCCAGCCAAGATAGGCATCTAACCACTACCCATCCATCATCAATTTCTTTCCCTTTTGTCTTAGGCCCTCCCCATACCCCCAACCTCCACCACTGCCTGGGTCAGAAGCAGTGCGGCAAAATACAGTACATCCAAAACAGGGTTCGACAGCCTAAGCTAATTTACCCCCACTACATCATTTACATGGCCACCCTCCCTCCCCATCCACTCACATTGAAAATATAGAGGATGAAGAGAAATTCTTTCAGGTCATGTCAATTTATTATCCCTTCACAACCATTCTCCACTTACACTTATCTTTTCTCTTCTCCCCTCCCTGCTCAACAGGGCCTCTTTCACCCTATCCATCTCATTCTCAATCTTCTCCTCAACTTCATTCCATCTACCTCTACCTTCCACACTCGTTTTGCTAATCTTTCTTCACTCTTTTCATGTGCCCAAATCATCCTAGAATTTTTCATTAGCCCTACTACTAGCTCTCCTATAAGTAATATAAACCTAAAACACCTCATATCACATGGCATACATGCACACATCAACACTGCAAACTACAGCTATACACACAACACCATACTCAATATCTGGAAACATAGGAAAATCATCACAATCACCAAACCTAATAAAAACCTAACATTTTGAGCATCACAACTCCCAATCATACTTCTCTGCACCCCTCCAAAGTCAATGAATGCCTCATACTACAACTCATCACACCACATATCCCCTTTGCCAAATCACAACATGCTTTAAGACCACTATGCTTCCTACTCCTCTGATAGATCTTACACAAAAAGTTTTCAACAGCATCAATTCAGATAAGCCCCCATACAGAACACTTCTTAAAACACTAGACATTAGTCAACCTTTTGATGCCATCCCTCAGTACAACCTCACAAGTAAAATATTTGACACAGACATGCACAGTAATATCAAAAGATGGCTGGCCAATTATTTGGCAAGTAGAAATGCCTATGTGTTATATAATGCCCAATCACTGCACACTAGAAACTTTAAGAGCAGAGTACCACAGGGCTTCATCCTATCCACCGTGCTATTTAATCTATGCATGTATAATATACCCACACCCAAGATATACAAATCTCTTCTTATGCAGTTGACATAACAATTACTTTCATATGTTGTAATGAAGACAAAGGTGTAGAAATACTACAGCTATACCTTGAGACACTCAACACCTGGTTCAATACATTCAAAATTACCCCAACCAAATCAACAGTCATAGTTCTCACCAACAAGACAGCAGAACATAAATACATACCATGCCTCTTTATCAACAACATCTTCATACCACACACACACAGACACCCAAGATTCTTGGTGTAACATACAACACAGCCATCATTCAAAAAACACATCACAAACATAAAGACAAAATGCACACCTAGACTCAATGTACTTCAATCACCTGCAGGTACAACATTCATTAAAAACAAAAAAACTACCACTACAGTTTACATTGTATACAGTCAGTGATGAATTATGTGAGCCCCCTAGGGGCCCCTAATCTCACTAAGACACACTACAGCACCCTACAAACAAAACAGAACAAAGCACTGAATATAATTACTAGCTGCACAAATACAACACCTACATACCATTTACACCATGGAACAAAAGTCCTCAAAATCAAGGATCACTTTGACATAAGAGGAACACAAACACTTTTCATATCCTCCAAAAAATGTATAACAAAACTTGAAAGAATACAAAGAGCAATTATAAAACTAGCACCAACACTCTCAGAACTATCATATGAAGAAATACTAACAAAACTTGAATTACAGACATTAGAACAAAGAAGAGAGAGAGGAGACTTGATAACTATTTATAGAATCATGAAAGGCATAGAAACTATTGATAGAGAGGATCTAATAAAATGGGATAGTAGAAATACAAGAGGACACGGAAAGAAAATCAAGAAAGACAGTTATAGAAGGGACCTGAAAAAGAACAACTTTCCCCACAGAGTAATAGACATCTGGAACAAGCTGGACAAAAAAGTGGTGTATGCAAAAACAATTCATGAATTTAAAAACAGTTTAGATAAAATGAGATATGAAGACGGGACACCACGAGCATAGCTCCCCTTCCTGTAAAATACAACTAGGTAAATACACTACATGGCAGAACACACTCAAATCCCAAGAAACATCAAGACAACACCTAAAAAAAAAAGAATATAAGGAAAATAGAAAGAATTCAAAGAGCAATGACAGATTGCCCCAACACTTTCAAAACTGATATATGAGCAAAGATTGCATTAATTGGTATTAACAACCCTGGAACAAAGAAAAGAAAGAGGTGATCTATTGGCCATTTATAGAATTATGAAAGACGTGGGAGTCTTTGATAGACAAGATTTATTAAATTGGGATAGAAGAAAAACAAGGGGAAATGAAAAGAAACTCAAAAAGGACAGTTATAGAAGAGATCTGAAAAAAACAGCTTTCCATACAGAGTGGAGGATGTCTGGAGCAAAGTGGACAAAATAATAGTATGTGCAAATGCCATACATGAATTTAAGAACAAACTAGATGTTGTGAGATACAAAGACAGGATACCATGAGCACAGCTCCCCTTCCTGTAGAATACTACTAGGTAAATACATGTAATTCCAGGATTTTCATATATCATTATGTTTTGTAGTGATGTTTATGAAAGATATCTACAGATAAGTCCAGTGTATTAATTCCAACTAACCATAAATCATAAGGTATACCCCTGTTCCTTCTCCAAATTTACAAGACAAATGCACGGTTAGCAACAAGTACATCCCCCTCCTCTTCACACCAAAACTTACCCACAAGCATGGTGGGAAGAAATGTCCAAACCCAAATAGAAAGTTAGGTTATATACAAAAATTTTGCATACAAACAAAAGAAAGAAAAACTATGTAGGATTGTCATGTTCCATGATGTGTCATTGACACAAAGGGGATGTGAATAATGGTGCCACAAGCTACATTCTAGCAAGAGCCATATTGCTGGTCATCCTAAATGGAATGACCATTGATGTTGGATTCAACCAATTAGTTGGTTATCTTAAATTATGAAATAAGATTTTATATGAATTGTCTGTACCTTATAAATGCCCTAGTTGAAGCAGCTTTGCTGCGTGGACAGTGGAGGAGTACAAAATTGAGGCCTTCTCCCCTCAGAGGTCATAGGGCACGTAAACAAAATGACACTATGAAGTAGTATCCTTGCATATATATGTTTTCCCATCTGTTTAGATAGGTAATGATTGAAAATTTGTAAGCCTTCTTCACACACAAATAAAGTAGGAGGATTGTGTGAAGCCAGGCAAATAGGGATAGAATAGGCTTATAGTGGCACACATCAGCACCTGTCCTTGGCACCGATGTTGTGCAGTTATGGTATAAATCTAAGAAGATGCGGGTATTGAGTCTCTCTTACTCCCTTGCTTGCACTCTGTTAATACCCAACTTCATTGTAAGTCAAAATCTTACATTCTTATATCATGTAAATTAGATATGTTTTGCACTTCATTTTTTTTTTTTTGTCCAAGTGAAGATAGGAAACCCATTACAAGGTGAAATACTCACATAGGCCATTGGATTGAAGGAACTGTTCAAATCACAGCCGAGATTTGATACA
This sequence comes from Oratosquilla oratoria, assembly GCF_046742065.1. Lineage (NCBI taxonomy): Eukaryota > Metazoa > Arthropoda > Malacostraca > Stomatopoda > Squillidae > Oratosquilla > Oratosquilla oratoria. Next base: position 38,483,007 of record NC_134809.1, on the reverse strand, counting down.
TTAACTCAAATACAAAGGCTAGTTCGTGACATATAAATGGGGGCCTTTTGTCCAGGATCAATTTTCTTCTTCACTGGGTGAAAAGATTTGCTGCATGCAAAATACTTAAGAGGAAATAGAAAAAAAAAAGTAGAGAAGGTCGTGATCAATCATAGAAACAGATGCACATCCACCATATTTGTTGTTTACATACAGTGTCAGCCATACTTGTGTTCAAAATACGATTGGCCTTCGAATAGTGCATGATCTCATTCAAATAGTTCAAGCAGCTATGAAAACAGCCATGACTTTGAGGGGTTCTTATAGGTTGGAAGGAGATGATAGGAATGAGAGATATTATGATGTAAGAGATGATAAGAATGAGAGGTACTATGATGTGAGAGATTGTAGCGGTGAGAGCAGAATAGATGATGAAATCAATTGGAGACAGAGAGTAGAATTGCACGACTTTGAGGAATTCCTGCAGGTAAGGGGCAGATATCATAGTGGGGAGGATGATAGGAGAGAAAATAGGATAGATGAAGGTTGCCAAGGATAAGAAAGAGATATTACATGGAGGGAGTTAGGCTGGCAAATGAAAGATTTCCACGGGAAATAGGTACATATTATGACATAGTAGATAATATGAGTGAAATTAGAGTAAGTAGGGAACCTAGAACTGAACCATGCAGTGAGGTCTATCCTAGATGAAGAACAGAATCTCGAAGGGGAATGAATAGGGTTGGAGTAGGACAGCCTATGTAATGGACATCTGGGGTAAGTAGAAGGAAGTGTAGTGGATAGTATCATAAAAGTAAGTCATCTTATACCCAAATTTACTGAAAGGACCCAGAATTATTCTTTTTTACATTTGAAGGCACAGCAAAACAAGTAAGATGAAAAAAGGACCTCTGGTCAGCAATGATAAGATTGATCTAGCCTTACCCCATCAGCCTTAAGTGTGTACACAGCCTTTAATAGAGTTGGTATATATGATTATGATCAGATTAAGAGCAAAATATTAACCCTGGACAGGTAGTGTTGTGTCAGATCCGCACCTAGGCGCTGCGCAAAACGCATTTTTTTGTTTCTGCGCATAGACGCATTGCATGATCTCACTTGTATTTCAGGGACCGTTAGTTATTCACCAGCCTCAGTGGAAGCAACATTTGTGTCACCTCTGCTCCGCCACCTTCACCCGCTATTGCCCTCCAAAGTTGTAAATGGTGCATATCTAACACTACGCTACCGTTACTCGGGTAAGTCACGCAATTGCAAAAGTTTTGCATTTTGCATTATTACTTAGTGAAATAATTTTATTGTGTTTATCGGAAAATATCAGTGAATGGTATAGCTACCCGTACCAATCACCATATTGGAACAGAGGGCAGCAAAAATGTGATTTTGAGGCTAATTTCTAATTTTCAATTTTTTTCTATTATCAGATTTCAGCATGGCAAAGAGAAGCCTGATGGAGGAGGAGTATTTGCAGGCCCTTTTCGTGAGTAGCGATGAAGAAGAGCCTTCTATTGTGACTTTTGAGGCATATACCCTCTCTGCCCTTCCTCTTCTAATGCCAGGCCCAAGCTTCTGTGTGCAAAGTGCCATAAACCTGCATGTAACTCACATGTCAACTACATCTGTGACCAGTGCCATCGCGCGTGGTAAGTTTCACGAATTATTTTTTTTTACCAGTTTATACTTACTAAATATAATTTTTTATATTTTTACCCTCATCTAGGGCCATTGTAAATTACTTTTGCAAAATTTCATGCATATCCATCAATTATTAGTACTCTAAATATGCCTTTCTTTTACGTAAATTGTGCACAGTAAGGGTTACATTAAAACTAAGCCTTTTTTTTTAGTTTATAGTCACTAAATATAATTTTCTAAAGTTTTGTCGTCATCTAAGATCATTGTAGATGACTTCTGGAAAATTTCATCCAGATCTAATAAGTGTTACTACTATAGACATAGCCTTCCTTTCACACCAAAAATTTTAGTGATTTTGTACATAAAATTAACTGCTTTTTCTTTTCTTTACAGATTTTGCAGTTTTGCTCCAATCAACAATGTTTTTACATCAATCAACTCAGGAACTCTTCTACTTTCAAGAAAACACTCGTTATTAGTGGAATTTGGTATTCTAAAGTGTACAGTGCCTGTTATTTGACCAAATGTCTATTTTTACAAAAAAAAATTGTAATCATGTAAGTAAAGTGTTATTTTTATATTCAGCATTTTTTTTCTCCTTCACCAGTAGAAAGTAGAGTCTTTATATTATTGAACTATAAAAAAATAAATAAAGGAGGGCATAATGGTAACTGGGTATAAGCGCCCAAAGTGAAAGTAACAGATATGGGACCATGCTACCTGTACCGGGAGAGTTTGTCCACGCTACCTGTCTAGGGTTAAAGGCATATGAGATTCCCCAGAGTATTTCAGAAAGAAATTCAGGGAAGTCAGGAGGGATATCGGTCATGGATATCTGGATCTAGCCAGGAATGTGAGGGCTGACCTAGACAAATGGATGCATGTGGAACATGTGGCAAATCTAGAGATGGCATTGGCAGTGATAGCAATTGAACAATTCCTTGACTTGCTGAACAATGAAGCTAGGCTATATGTAACCATGCAGAAATGTGAGACATTATTACATGCAGTAATTTTTTGGAAAAATTTTGCACTAAGAACAAGTGAAAGTAGGAAGAAAGGCATGATACAAATTCAAAGGTGTGAGAACAGAGGCACGTATGCAATTCTGAGTCAGAGATATGTGAGGCCACAAGCAGGGAATAGTTGGAGAAAACCAGTCAAATGTTTCAGATGTGGGAGATTTGGAGAGAAAACTCAGGATTATCATGCTAGGTTAAGTGAACAAAGGTACAGGTAGGAAATGGGAAACAAGCAAACTAGGCGGGAAGTAATGTGTGTAGAAGGAAATAGAAGGGATGTGAATCAGAGAAGATATTACACCTACAGAGCCTGCAGTCATGGGGTGGAAGACTGCCCCTAGGGAAATGGAAACAAAGAGGACACACAAGACTGGAGACAAGAAAAGGACTATAGCAAGACAAAAGAGAGGGGAGTAGCAGGCAAGAAGGAAGATAGCAATTGCTGTGTAGATGGAAATAGGTTAGACAAGATAGAAAAAATAGGAGTCAGCCAAGAGTGGCTACCTTATGTGAAAGATGCCAAGATAGGAATAGAGGGGAGTGAAAGGAGGCATGCAGTCAAGGTTCTGTGAGATTCAGGGGCATCCTGCACTATTGTGAGGTCAGATGTGATACCAGAATTGGAAAATAAATATGTAAGTCAGTTCACTATGGGATTAGCTGGAGGAGTGATGACATTAGCACCCATAGTTAAGGTGATACTTGAAATAGATGGTCAAATAGCGAGCATTGAAGCAGGAGTAGTGGAACTTCCAGTAAAAGGAATGGACATCTTCCTTGGAAATGATGTAGGTGAAATAGTCCAGGTTAGACTCAAGACAGTAGCTGACCCAATGACCAGACTGAAAGACAACAGTGGAGTCAGTATGGAAGACCCAGTGGCAGTCATCACCAGATCCCAGGCCAAGAAAGTACGAGAGAAAGATGAATGAGGTGATGACAACCTGAACTTGCTTTTTGGAGCAGACACTGCAGACAAGGTCCTGAAGAAGTCACAAAAGGAACATGGCAAGGAAGAGAAGCAGGTAGCAGTAGAAGATGTAGGAGGAGACCAGGGAGGCAACGCTCAAGCAGAAGTGATCTTTCAGAAAAACATAAACAGAGAACAATACATCAAATTACAGCAGAAGGACCCAGAGCTGGAGGAGATGCACCAAGCAGCTGAGGAGGAGGAGCAGGAAGAAGAGAAAGACAGCAAGACCAAGTTCATCCTGGAAGATGGTGTACTTCTGAGAGGGTACAAAGCCTCAGAAAAGGTAGGAGGTGACACTGTCACCCAAATTGTAGTTCCACAGAAGATCAGGGAGAAGATTGTGAGGCTAGCTCATGAGACTTCATGTGCCCACCCACCTTAGAATCACAAAGACTAGATAATTAATCTTGACACATTTCTTCTGGCCTTGGTTGTCAGATGATGTCAAGAAAGTGATTGGGTGATGTGTTGTTTGTCAAGTGACTGGGAAGCCAAATGACACACCCAGGAATGCACCCATGTGCCAAGTTCCTGTCATTGAGGAATATTTCAGTAGAGTTGTAGTTGATTGTGTAGGAACTCTCCCAAAACCTAAGTCTGGGAACTCCTTTCTTTTCACTGTACTATGCAGTTCCATGTGGTCTGCTGAAGCAATACCCCTTCTGAACATAAAGGCCAGGACAGCCACCAAGGTCTTAATGTCATATTTTAATAAGATGGGTATGCCTTGGGAAGTACAAAGTGACACAGCCGAAACAGGATGTACTGGAACAAATGCTCTGAGCCGCTGAACGAATTAATTTAAAAGCGGACCTATTGTTTACATAGTTACGGTGAAGTGATAGTGAAAGCTCTTTGGGACCAAAATGTAAACATCTTTGTATCTCCATTTTAGCTTTTTTTTATTTTTTTATTCTTATTATTATTTTTTTTTAATGGAAAGAAACAAAGAAACTCTGAGAGACAAAGAACAAGCAAAAAGCTGTTTAGAAGAAAGCAGAATAGAGACCCCACTTGGTGTCATTTGAAAGAAGATGTGTTTTTCTCAAACACCAAGGGAATACCAAAGGTTTGAAAGAGTTTTTTTTTCAGGGTTTGAACAAGGGGACAAAGAAGGGGGTCACTGACCAAGTGATCTGGCCTTGCTATAGATGTAGTGTCTTGCTGCATTGTCCAGGACAGTGGGCAGGCAACAGGAATGACCCTTCATCCACCAGGAGCTAAGATGAGAGGGAGGAAAGGGTGGTGGATGGGACTGGAATGGGAGGGAAGGAGTACATGCCTTTTGATTTGGCTACCTCCTTATAAGAAAGAAAAAACTTAGATATATGGATAGACGTAAACAAAGCATGAGACAAAATTCCCAGAAAAATCTCTCTAAAGGGAAGCAAAAACAATACTAGCATGATTGCATTCAGGATAGGCCTGGCCACAGAATCAAGTTGCCCTATATGTAACCACAATGAACAATACAGAGGCCACTGAACACCTTATCCTATATTGCCCCACACAATGAAGGATATAAGCAAGATTGAGAGAATACAAAGAGCAGCAACCAAACTGGTCCCCAGTCTGGCAGATAAACCATATGAGGAAAGACTAAAAGCACTGGAACTGCCAAAGTTGGCAGACCCAGTGCTTTTACTCTTTATCTATATGATTTATTCTTTCCTTATATGGTTTCCTCATATAAGATGAAAGAGAAAGAGGTGATATGATTACAGTATTTAGGTGACTAAAGGGGATAGACTACACTGACAGGAGAGATCTCCTGATTAAAGATGGGAGGGCTTTAAAAGATCATGGGAATAAATTAAGACCACATGGCTAAAGGATGTGAAGATTTTTTTTTTTTTTCCATATAGATGCATAGATATGTGGAATAGCTTAGAAGGTGATATAGTTCAAGCTCAAACAATACATGAGTTGAGAAATCTAAATATGATAATTGGAAATCATGAATATAGATTAAGTTGGAGCTGTACATGAATTTGAGGCAAAGGTATGAAAAAAAAAAAAAAAATAGAGAATAGGAGATGGGACCCAATGAGTATTCCTCCTTTCCTGTATACTAAAATTAGATATTATTCCCAGACAACAACACAATATTTCTTTCTTGAATGACATATGAGTCTGACTGTTGGTTGTTGCTAGCTATTTGGAAGCCATGGGTCTCCCACAAGAGAGACCTGGGACAACAGATTGACTATTTGATTGTATGTCATACATTCTATGAAATACAATATCATAACTGACTGTTGTCATTAGGAAGAAAAATCTATTTTGTGTAGCATGCCCTAAGATATACAGTAGAACCTCTTTATAATGGTACCCATAGTAATGATAGCCCCATATTAACGGCACATGTGCTTGGTCCGACATTTTTGTTGTTTTAGTGTTCTTGCCAAAAGTTTAGGGCACAGTTTGTCTGCCCATACCAAAAAGTGCTCTTTTGTGTATTTCTTTTTGGCCCTAAATATCACTTTTCTCAGCCTCAACCATGCCTAAAGAAATGAAGAAATGTACCAAGAAGGTTTTAACATTGAAACAAAAGCTGGAAGTGATCAAAATACTAGAAAAACATGAAAATCACCACACAATTATGGAATACTACCAGATTTTGTCATCCACCATTTATGATATCAATAAGCAGAGCCTGCACATAAAAGAATTTTTTTGTGAAGAGTGAGACCAACAAGGACATCAATAAGAGGCAGAAGTTGCATGCACCGAATTTGGAGGAGCTGGACTGAGTAATTTATGGATGGTTTAAGCAGAAGCATTCAGAAGGAGCATGTATTTCTGGCCCACTTGTGATTGAAAAGGCCAAAGAAATGTATAACAAATTGGAGATAACCGAGCCATGCATATTCTCTTCTGGTTGGCTTCATAGATTTAAGCTGAGGCATGGAATTTGTGTACTAGATGTGAGTGGTGAGCAGAAATCCACCAATGTTGAATCTGCTGAAGCCTACAAGATCACATTTCAGGAAACTGTCACCAAGTATAATCTGACACCAGACCAAATCTATAATGCCAATGAGACTGGCCTACTGTGGCATTGTTTGCCACATTCTACTTTGGCTTGTGGAAATGAAACAGTAGCCCCAGGTTTTAAACAAAATAAAGACCACATCACCCTTCTGTGTTGTGCCAATGCATCAGGGAAACACAGAATACAGTTGCTTGTTATTGACAATTTAAAAAAATCTTAAGTGTTTAAAGAATGTTGCACATCTCCCAGTTTACTATGATAATCAAGGTAATGCATGGATGATCTGTGATATTTTCAAGGAGTGGTTTTTTAACATTTTTTGTTCCTGCTGTCAAGGAAAACCTGAAAAGATTAGGCCTACCTAAAGATATGAAAGTGTTGTTCCTCAATAACTGCAGAGCCCATCCCCTAGCAGAAGAACTTGTCAGTGGGAACATCTTTACAATTTATCTACACCCTAATGTTACCAGCATGATCCACCCCATGGATCATGGATCAGGGGGTGATCGAAATTTCAAAATGAGTTACAGAAAAGACTTCATGAGGCTAGTCCTAAACACTGACTGTGATATTATGGCTGTGCAGAAGAAATTCACTGTCAAGGATGCATATATTTTGCATCAGATGCATGGAAAAATGTAAAGAGCAAGACCTTGGATCATGCCTGGTGCAAGTTATGGCCTACAGTGAACTAAGACAACAACCAGTTTGACACAGAGGGAGAGTTTGAAGGGTTTGCTGTGGCCCAGAATGAAAATAGATAAACAAATAAATAAATAGATAAATAAATGAATAAATAAAATATATAAGTCAAGTGGCAAGATTAATGTGGAGGCTGATGAATTTGAGGAGTGGACTGAGGTTGACTATGATGTTCCTGTCACTCACACATTGGATACTGATGAATTAATTCCTGTAGTCAGAAGACGAGGTCAGAAAAATGATAAAGAGGAGAGTGAGGAGGAAAAAGTTGATCCCCCAGTATCATGGAATAAGGGTTTGGCAGCATTTGCCACTGCAATAAAATTTATAGAATGCCAGCAGTATCTCACAGCCCAGGATGTTTTGTATCTCAACAGGCTCAAGAATCAGATTATGGGTACCCAAATAAAGTCATCAAAGCAGTCAGATATCCTCATCATGTTCTCAAGGGCTGCAAAGAGGGCCTCTACCTCTAACCAGTCCTGGCCCTCTACCTCTGGTGAATAGATGGTGGTACTCGCCCAGGCGACCGAAGCCCTTCCTGGGGATAGGTGCCACCTGCGTGACACCAGTGGCCAGGGTTGTTTGCTGCTGTTTGGCCCCCAACTCTTGGGGTTGGGGTGGTGGTCCCATGACAAAGATGCACTTAAATCAATCACTGGAACAACATTTGGACAAAACAAAGAAACTTATAGTACAATATACAAACAATGCATACGCTCAGTGATGAATTATGCAAGTCCAGCATGGGCACCTAATCTCAGTGAGACACACTTCAACACCCTTCAAACCATACAAAACAAAGCCATAAAAACAATTACAGGCTGCACATATACAACACCTACAGACCATATACACTATGAAACAAAAGTCCTCAAAATCAAAGATCACCTTGACATGAGAGGCACACAAACACTTGCTGCAGCCTCCACAAACATAGCACACCCACTACACTACATAGCAGATCACCCACACACACCAGGAAATATAGAAAAACACCCAAATACTCTCTTCTCTTCCTCCAAAACCACCAAATACCAGCCTCTGGAAACATATTCATAATCACATCACTCATTGCTCCATTAACACACTAAAAGACAACACATTGCTGTATGCCAGACCTCCTGATATCCATCCCTCTGAATCCTCTCTCCCATGAAAGGACAGAGTCCACCTGGCCAGACTGCAATGCAGCCACCACCCAGCCCTTCTAAGCTACTGGAGGAGACTGGATGACCGCATTGTGGACAAATGCCCAGGATGTAACACTTCACCACATACTATTCAACACATCATGGAAGACTGCATTACACACAATCACGCATGCAAACAACACAACACACTCCATAAAGAATTTGTGGGAAAACCCCGTTTCGGCCATGGCATTCCTTGGGGATACGGGACTGCTTGGACAGACAGTCTAGGGAACAACATCAATAACAATAACCTCTGGTGAGCCCCAGCCCTCTACCTCTGGTGCAGCAATGGTGCTGGGTGAGGATACTGATGATCCTCTATTGCCACCAGTAATACCCTAGTAATACCCCAGTGAAGTTAACTTAGATTGTAAGCACATAAAATCAGAAAACAAGAAAAAATACAAAATAAAAAACAAATAGAAAAAAGTGAATATTCATGCCTTGATTTAATGATAAACATTTTACTGTACCATCAAATGTACCCAAAACTGCCCATACTGTACCTGGATATAGATGTAGCCTATACTGTACAGTGTACAATATGTGTGTACACTGCCACACCTACAACCTACTGTGCTGTACTTCACCTACAGCCGTACTTTGTGAGTATTGTATTACTGAACAAATGGTTCAGTAATACCTTCTAATGTTGTATATTGCATCATTTGTTACTTATTTTCTACATTATGGATCATGTATTTCATATTTAATGCTTGTAAATGTACATAGCATGAATTCTCTGACATCACAAAGAGTAAGCCTCACAATAACAGAATTTCGTCTTTCTCGGCACAGTCGCAGTCCCAAGCATGCCATTATAATAGGGTTCTACTGTACTATGAAGAACTGAAACAAAACAGATATACTATACTGTGCAAGTAATTGTCAAAATTACATGATTAAGTAAACCTACATTTTGCTTTCCTTCTTGTGCAAGCCTTGCAGCATAGTGTGCAATCAGTCGATGCTCTTCATCAAGCTGTGACCAATCTGGCATGCTGGTTCCTCGACTGTTGACAATAAAAGTACCAAAAGTTTAAATGAATTCAATCTAAACTCTATCTTTTCCCTTAATTCATTTCCTTTCCCATATGAATACAAGAAATATAGATAAAATGAGAGAACATCAAGTAACAGTTTGGAAACCTCTTTCTTCATTAAGAGGAGTTACCTAGTTTTCCTTTTTTTTATATAGACAGAACTAATAAAAATAGGAAAACCTTAAACATTTGGTTTGCAAATGGAGTATATTTACATACAATTAAAAATAAATAAAAAAAATTGAACAAAAAAAAAATACCTTCTTCCAGAGGACCTGCTGTCTAAGGATCCCATATCAAAGGAATTGCCTGCCTCCCCTCCAAACCCATTGTGAGATGGCATAGGGGAAGGTGGCCTGTGTTGGGAAAAAGTAGTTGTACCCAACATCATAACAATAAACATTTTAAGGGATTCTATAGAAAAAAATACATTTTTATTCATGCTTAATCTACTCTATGCAAAATTGGATGGGAGCAATATGGGTTGCAGGTCAGTCCTCTGTTGTTTTCAACATGGGAAAATACTAATGAAATATTTTACCAACTCACACTATATGAGACAAGTTGAGAGGTTTCTCTGGTTCCTCAGGATATTTTGGGATTTGCCCTGGAGGTTTTTCTGGTACACAACGGAAGCTCTTGCGTAGGGAGTGACTTATCTGTTTTGTTGGACTCTAGAGAAAAAAGAAGACAAAAATGTTATATATGAATATATATATTTGTAAAACAGTGCATTCTTATTCAAAATATTATATCTCCTACCATGATAGGTGGCACCTTTCCCTTAGTTCTGGCTAAAGGAAGGCTCTTTTATACATTCCTGTAGTACTTTCTTGGTAGTAAAATAGTTATGGCCTATCTTAATCTCTTTTCTAGTAGGTGGCAGTTTTCCTTTAATTCTGGCTGCTGTCAGGGCATCTCAGTGGCATGCCCTCAGTAGTGGAAGGGTAAGGGACTAATAACTGGTGCCTGCACATAGTGGTCCTACAACAAGGATAGTAAACCTGCCCATTTTCAAAGCCTGTCAACTCCCTCACCTCTATCAGGAGGTGCATGCATGAGGGGCTGATACTTGGTCTCTGGAATGGGCCCAAGTTCTCTATCAATTTTAGCTGTCTTTCTTATATTTTGCACACATGGACAGCTAACAAATGGAAACTGCTCTCCTCTCCCTACAGCTTTAGGCCAGTGACATGGAAACAGTTCCACACTATTCGAGAATAATAGATATAATAGATGAGAGAGATGGATAGGGAGACTGTGCCTATCTAGACCTACAAAAGGCATTTGACAAGGTACCACACAAAAATTAATAGGAAAATTAGAATCAATAGGTGGCATTGCAGGTAATTTATTAAAATGGATGGAAGACTTCCTGACTGGGAGAAAAATGAGGGTAGTGATTAGAGACAAATACTTGAAATAGGAAGAAATGATAAGTGGTGTCCCACAAGGGTCAGTACTAGCTCCAATCATGTTTGCCATGTACGTAAACGACATGGATGAAGGAGTTGAATGTTATATGAATTTCTTTGCAGAGGATGCAAAAATATTAAAGAAAGTATCAACAAATGAGGACTGTGACTCATTACAATCAGACCTGGACAATCTGGAAATGGACTCAAAAGCGGGAGGTGAACTTTGATATCAAGAAATGGAGCAAAATGGAATTGGTAAAAGCAAAAACAGAATTTCAAAGAATTACAAAATTGGTGAAAATGAAATAAAAAAAGTGCACTCAGAAAGGGACCTTGGAGTGATAATCAGCAATGACATGACACCAGACAGACATATAAACAAAATAGTAGGTGAAACATACAACCTACTAAGGTCAATGAAAGTGGCATTTGAATACTTGGATGAAGAAATTATAAAAAAAAATATTAGTCACATTGATTAGACCAAAACTGGAATATGCAACGACACTATGGACACCCAGTACTAAAAAAGAATACAGTCGTACCTCGGTACTCGACCATAATCCGTTCTGAGGTGGTGGTCGAGCACCGATTTGTTCGAACACCGAAACCAATTTTCCCCTTATCACTGTCTTTCTTTGGACCCATTATTAAGGGCTAGAGCAACACGAAAAAGTTTAAATCTGGGAAGAAATACTCGAACAAACTGCGTACGTCTTACTCCGCTGGCGGTCTGAGTCGAACTGACGCTTACCCGCTGTTCGAGCTAGTCGAGTACCGAAAATCTGTTCGAGGTCCGATGCATTTTCTACTCGAATTTTTTGGTCGAGCACCGATTTGGTCGAGTATAGAGGCGGTCGAGTACCGAGGTACGACTGTATAAGGAAATTAGAAATAATACAGAGAGCAACAACAAAGTTGGCACAAGCTCTTTCCAAATTAATATACAAACAAAGATTATTGAAACTAGAACTACCAACACTAGAGCAAAGAAGAGAAAGAGGTGATCTACTGACTATATATAGAATCATGAAAGGAATGGAAATCCTTGACAGAAAAGATTTACTAAAACATGACAATGGAAAAACAAGAGGTCATGAAAAGAAACTCAAAATGGACAACTATAGAAGAGTTTTGAAAAAGAATAGCTTCCCACACAGAGTGCTGGATATATAGAATAACTTAGATGAAAAAACAGTGTGTGCAAATACTATTCACGATTTTAAGAATAAACTTGATGCTGAAAGATACAAAGACAGGTCACCATGAGCATAGCTCCCTTCCCGTATAACACAACTAGGTAAATACAATTAGGTAAACACACTCTATGGATAAAGAGATGATGAAAAGAACTCATTGAAACAATGATCTGTCCAAGACTGGAATATGCATCAGTGGTATGGTCCCCACAGAGAGTGAAAGATATAAGCAAGATTGAATGAATGCAAAAGTCAGTAACCAAACTGGTCCCAGACTGGCAGACAAACCATATAAGGAGAGACTAAAAGCAATGGGTCTGCCAATTCTGAAACATTAAAGACAAAGAGGTAGTATTATAGTATTCAGGTTACTAAAAGGGATATATTACATTGATAGTGGAGATCTCTTGATTAAGGATACAAGGGCTTTAAGAGGTCAGGAGAACACATTAAGGAGGACTACATGTCTAAAGGATGTGAAAAAAAAATTCTTTACATTGGCACATAAATATTTGGAATGGCTTAGAAGGAGATACAGCCCAACCTGGAACAATACATGAATTCAAATCCAAATATGATAACTGGAAGAAGGTTATCACTACTCCTTTCTTGACCCTGTTGTCATGGTGGGAGTAGAAATGAATATAATGATTATTGTTTGTGGATTTTCTGTATACTTTAAATTTCAGCTGGTTACCATGTTTTGAAATGTGTGTGTCTAAGAAAGGAAGGGAATCATTAAATTCTTTTCAGTTTTCCCTAGAAGAAGATCGCATTGATAGAAGATATCTCCTGATTAAAGATGGGGGACTTTAAGAGGTTATAGAAGTAAATTAAGAAAGACCACATGTCAAAAGGATGCAAAAAAATAGCTTTACATATAGATGTACAGTATACATATGTGGAATAGCTTAGAAGGTGATATAGCCCAAGCTCAAACAATACATGAGTTCAAATCCAAATATGATAACTGGGAATGAAAGATATAGATTAAGTTGGAACTGTACATAAATTTGAGTCTAGGTATGTCAGAAAATTAGAGAATAGGAGACGGCACCAACAAGCATTGCTCCTTTACTGTAAACTACAATTAGTCAGATATAATTAGGTAAATACACACACACACACACACTTTCGTCGAATGGATGTCGAGAATTGAAGTTCCGAAGAAAAAGCAAAATCTACATGGATTTCAACATCAAGGATGTACCTTATTGTATTTATAAGGAAGGGGAAAGCTCGTGGTGTAGTGGGAAAGTGATAAAAAAGGAGAAGGGGAGGGATTACTGAGGGAAATGGAAGGAAATGAGGAAGGGGAGGACTTGGTCCAGGAGGCCAGGAGTCTTGTAAACAAGAGAAGGACCGAGGATGATTTTGGAGATGAAGGGACTAACAAAAATGTAAAGATTAGAAATATAGATAAGAGCAGCACAGTGGAAGGTGATGATAATAGTTTCCAGGGATTTAAAGAGGGTGGGGGGGATACCAACCTCCCCCGATTAGCAAGACTAGAGGAAAAACTTAATAAGATGACCGAGCATTGGGAAAACAGGTTCGGTAATGTAGCCAAGATTGCGCAGAGAGTTGAAAGATTGGAAGAAGTAGAGGAGGTGAACAAAAACTTAACTAAAGAAATAGAAGAATTAAAAAGACAGTTAAAAGAAGTAAAAGATGAGAATGAGGAATTAAAGAGGAATAATAAAGACAATAAGGAGGCCATAGCAAAAGAAGCAAAGGGTTGGAAAAAAATCCAAGAAAATAGTAAAGTTGCATTTATTGACATAATAAAACAGCAAATGAAAGAACAAACTGAAGACTCAGTTATTAAAGTGATGAGACAGAAGGAGAATATAGTAAGAGACTTAGCAGATAAAAAGAAATGTATAATTATATTAGGAATGGAAGAGAAATATAACCTAAATAGAACCACAAGAATCAAAGAGGAAAAAGAAAAAGCAGTTTACTAGAATTAGTTCAGGAAGATGAACCCAAAATCATGAAACAAATTGAAAAGATGTATAGGCTCGGAAAGTATAGTACAGATAAGACCAGACCAATTAAGATTAAATTCAGGTCACAAACGATGGCAGAGAATATCTTAGCAAAAACAGGGAAACTAGCAGCAAGTGAACAATATAAAAAGGTATGGATAAAAAGAGAAATGAATAAAGAGGAAAGAGAGGAGGAAAAAATGAAAAGACATGAAGCTAAGGAAAAAAACGAGAAAAGAACAGTCAGAAAAAGAGAAATTCTATTGGAGAGTAGTGAATATGAAAGTAAGGAAATACGACATACTAGAGAAAAACAAAAGGGAAACAGAGAATACAATGGAAGTGGCAGAAAACTAAAAGTGTCTTACACAAATATAGATGGATTAATAACAGGATTGAATGAGCTGAATGATTATCTGAAGGAAAAAGAACCGGACATAATGAGAATTGTAGAAACGAAATTAAAAGGTCCACTATCACCCAACAGTGTAGGACATGATGCATATAATTATTGGATTAGAAACAGAGAGACAAAACAAGGGGGTGGAGTTATGTTCCTGACTAAGAAGGATATAAATGTGAGGTGTGTCACATATGGAAAGAATACAGTAGAGATGATTATGATCGAAGTGGAAGACAGAGATAAGAAGAGCAGAAAGTTCGTGATAAATTATGTGCCTCCAAAAACAGCCTCGTGGGAAGAGAGTGAACATAAAAGTATGTTAGAAGACACAAGGATAACATTAAATAAGATAATGGAAGATGGAGGAAGAATAGTTATGATGGGCGACTTTAATTGCAAAGAAGTCTGCTGGGAAGAGATGACAGTAAAGGGTGGAGACGGCTAATGGGGAAATGTTCTACTCAAGATGATTATTGACCATACAATGACACAGTGGATACAGGAGAACACTAGGTATAGAAATTAAGAAAAACCTAATAATCACATCTGAACCTAAAATAGTGGAAAAGATTGAATATAAAACACCAATAAGTAAAAGTGACCACATATTGATTGAACTGGAACTAAATGAGGAAAAATACATGAAAAGAAATGAACAATATAGAAAAGGAAGAATGATGTATGAAAAAACAAACTTTGATAGAATAAGAGAATTCTTTCAAAAAGAAAACTGGGAAGGAATATACAAAGAAGAAACAACAGTGGAAGAGAAATGGAATATTTATAAAAAAGATTATAAAAAAGGAGTGAAAAAGTATGTCCCAAGACAAAAACAAGAAAAAGAATATGTAAAATGCTGGTACAACAAAAGTTGTAGGGAGTTAAAGGACAAAAGAGATAAAGCTTGGACCAAATGGAAGAAAACAAAAGACCTGAAAAATGGAAAATATATACTTGTTACAGAAATGAATATGGACAAACGTGCAGAGAGGAAAAGAGAAAATATGAAAAAGATGTCATAGAAAAATGTAAAGATCAACCAAAATTATTTTACAGATTTGTAAACAACAAACTGAAAAACAAACAAGATTTGGAGAAATTAAGACAAGGAGGAGTTGAATACACAGAGGAAATTGAAATGGCGGAAATTATGAACAAGCATTTTAAATCAGTGTTTACAAGGGAGAACATACAACCTGAAGAGATCAAATGGAAAGAGAAAGTCCCCCCTATGAAAGAAATAGAAGTAACAAAGAATGAAATAATGAAACACTTCAGTAATTTTGATGTCAGAAAATTGCATGGACCAGATGAAATAGCAAACTGGATTTTGAAAGAATGCAGGAATGAACTGGCAGACAAAATACATAGCATAATAAACAGTTCCTTGAAAGAAGGAAAAATTCCAAAAGATTGGAAAAAAGCAAATATAGTACCTATATATAAAGGGGGAAATAAAGAAGACCCTACCAACTATAGACCAGTCTCTCTAACAAGTACAATAGCAAAAATTTGTGAAAGAATTGTCAAAAGTAGATGGGTAAAATATTTAGAAAAAAACAATGTGCTAAATCCAAGGCAATTTGGATTCAGACAAGGACGATCATGCGTCACCAATTTAATATGTTTCTATTCAAGGCTAATATATATAATACAAGAAAGAGATGGATGGGCTGATTGTGCATTTCTAGACCTAAAAAAAACTTTTGACAAAGTACCACATAAGAAGTTGCTTAAGAAATTAGAAACCGAAGGAGGAATACAGGGCAAACTGCTTAAATGGATGGAAGACTTTTTGCAAGAAAGAAAAATGAGAGTAGTGATAAGAGACAAACACTCAAATTGGGATGAAGTAATAAGTGGTGTTCCAAAAGGAACAGTTTTGGCCCCAATAATGTTTGCTATATATATTAATGATATGGATGAAGGAATTGAAAGTTATATGAGCTTCTTTGCAGATGATGCAAAATTATCAAAAATAGTGAACACGGAAGAAGATTGTGAATCACTACAGAGTGATCTAAATAAAGTCTGGGAATGGAGTAGGAAGTGGGAGATGGAGTTCAATACTAAAGAGTGTAGTATAATGGAATTTGGAAAAAGCAAAAACAGAATAACAGGATCATATAAATTGAGAGAAGAAAGAATAAAAAAAGTTGAAAATGAGAAGGACCTGGGAGTCATTGTTATGTCATATGTCACCTGAGAAACAAATAAGATTTTTGGTGAAACTTATAATCTAATAAGAACAATCAAAGTGGCATTTACATACCTGGATGAAGAAATGGTGAAGAAAATACTAATCACTCTTATAAGACCAAGATTGGAATATGCAGCAACGATGTGGTCACCAAGTACAAAAAAATGTATAAAAAAACTTGAAAGAATACAAAGAGCAATTACAAAATTGGCACCAACACTCTCAAAACTATCATATGAAGAGAGACTAGCAAAACTTGAGCTACAGACACTAGAGCAAAGAAGAGAGAGAGGAGATTTGATAGCTATTTACAGAATCATGAAAGGCATAGAAATTATTGATAGAGAGGACCTAATAAAATGGGATGATAGAAATACAAGAGGACACGGAAAGAAAATCAAGAAAGACAGCTATAGAAGAGATCTGAAAAAGAACAGCTTTCCTCACAGAGTAATAGACAGTTGGAACAAGTTAGATGAGAAAGTAGTGTGTGCAAAAACAATACATGAATTTAAAAATAGTTTAGATAAAATGAGATATGAAGACGGGACACCATGAGCATAGCTCCCCTTCCCGTAAAATACAACTAGGTAAATACAGTTGGTGAGTTGTCAATTAGAAGGTAAGGAAATGGTTTCTAAGTAAACAAGAAGGCAGTATTGCAAAGTAAGCTCTACAAGGAAACTTAGAATTGCATATGCTAATGTTACTGGTTTACCATTGGTTAGATTTGAGATAAATAACTACTTAAGGATAAATGAGCTTGATATATTGTGTCTAGTAGAAATTAAACTCCCATAAAATGTTAATATTCACATGGGGAACAACAGATACACCTCCTGGAGAAGAGACAGAGGAAATAAAAAGGGTGAAGGAATAATGTTTGTGGTGAGAAGTGACAATGGTGGAAGAAGCAAATCTGAGTGAAGGCAGGGCTAAAGGCAATTCACCTAAACATCAATATTAAGGACACAATAAAAGAGACTTCATGGTAGCATATGTTCCCCCCCAAGACAAGAGGTTGAGATGAAACTAGATATCAGGATATGTTAAGTGATACAACTCTTTTTCTAAAGAAAAATATTGAACAAAGTAGTAACATAGTCCTTATTAGAAATTTTAACTGTGGTGATGTAAACTGGGAGGAATGGGAAGCAAGCAACAAAGCAGAATCCTGGGGAAATACACTGTTAAGTATACCAATAGAGAACACAATTACTTAGTGGGTAAAGGAAGTGGCTGGGGTAAAAGGAGATGACACTCCCACAAAATTAGATCTGTTACTAATCAAAGAACCAGACATCATCAACTTCTTGAACTACCTTTGCCCAATAGAAAAAAGTGACCATGTTACAATTGAATTTCAGCTGGAGGATAAGGAAACAGAGGAAAGGAATGAATCACACAGGCAAGGGAGACTCAATTTTAGGTAAGCAGATTACTTAAGGTTGAGAACATTCTTTGAAGAAACAAAAAAAGGCCAGGGATGTGGCTTGGGGGAAATGGAAAAAGAAAAGGAGCAATAAAACAAAAGAAGCTTACAAACAAGCTAGAAATGACTATACAAGAATTTGCAGGGAGAAGAAAGCAATTTTGAAAGAGGTGTAGCAGAAAAATGCAAAGATGAACCAAAACTGTTTTACAGGTTCATAAATGGTAAATTGAGACACAGGAAAGAAATCATCAAGTTAACAGTAGATAGTGAAGTCTTTGAAGAGGCCTCAGCTCAGACAAAGATGATGAATGAAGGTTTCCAATTGGTCTTCATAAAAGAGCACAAATTTTTTGGAGAAAAGTGAGGGGAACAAAAAATCAAGTTTAGCAGACATAAATGTAGAAGTGAGGGAAGCGCTCAATCTTTTGGGATCATTGGATATCACAAAAGCTTCAGGACCAGGCATGCTCTCAAACTGGATACTAAAAGAATGTAGGGAACAACTAGCAGACAAGATCCACAGTCTTATGACATGGTCATTGAAAGAAGGCATTGTGCTGCTCAATTGGAAAAGGGCAAATGCGGTACCAATTCACAAAGATGGAAAGGTGGCTTTTACCTATATAAAAGAAGAAATGGTTAAAAAAATATTAGTCATACTAATAAGGCATGCTGCAACACTTTGGTCACCCAGAACCAAAAAGAATATAAAGAAAATTGAAAGAATCCAGAGAGCAACCACGAA
The DNA here is from genome assembly GCF_046742065.1 of Oratosquilla oratoria. NCBI lineage: Eukaryota > Metazoa > Arthropoda > Malacostraca > Stomatopoda > Squillidae > Oratosquilla > Oratosquilla oratoria. Next base: position 38,464,050 of record NC_134809.1, on the reverse strand, counting down.
AATGGCCCCAACACTTTCAAACCTGTCATGAGGAGAGACTGGCTAAATTGAAATTACTGACTCTGGAACAAAGAAGAGAAAGAGGCTACCTACTGACCATCTACATAATAATGAAAGGGACGGAAGTCCTTGATAGAGAGGACTTACTAAATTGGGACAAGAAAAACACAAGAGGACATGGAAAAAACTCAAAAAGGATAGTTATAGAAGAGACTTGAAAAAAACAAAACAAATTTCCACACAGAGTGGTAGACATCTGGAACAAACTGGAGAAAATGACAGTGTGTGCAAAAACCATACACGAATTTGAGAGCAAACTGGACACTGTGAGATACAAAGGCAGGACACCGTGAGCATAGCTTCCCTTCCCAGAAGATACAACTAGGTAAGTAAACACCACTAAATTATAGGCCAGTATCACTAACTAGCACAATAGTGAAATTATGTGAAAGGATTGTGAAAGATTGATGGACCAAATATCTTAAAAAGATGAACATTCTTACAGACGGTCAGTTTGGTTTCAGATCTGGAAGGTCATGTGTGTCATAATAGAGAAGGTAATGATAAAGTACCTCACAGTTGACTTATGTGGAAATTGGAGCATGTTGGAGGACTGAGAGGCAAGCTACTAGAATGGATTAAAAAAAATTATTAGGAAAGATACATAAGGACAAGAATAAGGTGTCAAGCTGGAGAGCAGTAATGAGTGGAGTTCTACAAGGTTCAGTGCTTGCACCAATAATGTTTCATGCCTATGTTAATGACATGATGGAAGGAACAAGCTATGCCAACATGTTTGCAGATGATGCAAACATTAGGAGAAGAGTGAAAAATGAGGATGGAATATTGCAAAATTATCTAGATACCATTTTTACATGGAGCCAAGAATGGAAAATAAAGTTCAATACCAAAAAATGCAAAGTAATGAAAATGGGAAATAGCAATATTCTTAAACTATTCCTTGGGAAGCAAACACATTACAAAAGCAAAAGAAGAGAAAGACTTGGGAGTGTTGATAAAAGACAACCTGTCACCTGACAGACATATCAACAGGATTGTGGGAGAGACATATGGACTACTGCAGAAGATTAAAGTGGTGTTCCATTATATGGATGAAGAGATGATGAAAAAACTCATTGAAACCCTGATACATCCAAGACTGGAATATGTGTCAGTAGTATGGTCCCCACACAGAGTGAAGGATATAAGCAAGATTGAGAGAATACAAAGGGCAGCAACCAAACTGGTACCCAGCCTGGCGGATGAACCATATGAGGAAAGACTAAAAGTACTGGGTCTACCAATTTTGAAAGATTGATGAGAAAGAGGTGATATGATTACAATGCTCAGGTCACTAGAGGGGGTAGATTACATTGAGAGAAGAGACCTCCTGATTAAAGATGGGAGGGCTTTAAGAGATCATGGAAGTAAATTAAGAAAGACCACATATTAAAAGGATGTGAAGAAATAGTTTTCCATGAAGAATATATAAATATGTGGAATAACTTAGAAGGTGATATAGCCCAAGTTCAAACAATACATAAGTTCAAATCCAAATATGATAATTGGAAATCAAAGATGTAGATTAAGTTGGAACTGTACATGAATTTGAGTTTAGGTATGTTAGAAAATTAGAGTACAGGAGACAACATCAACAATCATTGCACCTTTACTGTATACTAAAATTAGGTAAATACACGAGGAGGGCTTTAAGAGGCCATGGGAGCAACTTAAAAAATACTGCATGTCTAAAGGATGTGAAAAAATACAGTTTTCCATATAGAAGCATAAATACTTGGAATAACTTAGGAGGTGAAATAGCTCAAGCTCAAACAATACATAAGTTTAAATCTAGATATGGTAAATGGAAATCAAGAATATAAATTAGGCTGGAACAGTGAATGAATTTGAGTCCAGGTATGATACAAAATTAGTGAATAGGAGATGGGACCCAATGAATGTTGCTCCTTTGCAGTATACTATACTTAGGTAAATACACACGTGTGGCGACGGAGGTAGCAACTCAATGAGACACTCCTAGATTTGCATTTAAAAGGCAAAGCCAGATGGAATACTTCCACTGAGTGGATGGGGGAAGCAAAGTCATGGCAAAATAATACTGGTTCCAACTTTGGGAGAGAGTCAGCAAGGAAAATAATGATTTTTGTTACAATGCAACAGTGGCAATGATGGCAACACAAAGTGACACTGCTAGATTTGCCTTTCACAGGCAAAGCCAAATGAAAATACTTGCCAATTGAGTGGACAAGGGGAAAGCAATGCTTTTTAGGATCACAGTAGAGGCAAAAAATTGCTGATTCCAACTTTTTGGGAAAGTTAGGGAGGGAAAATACTGGTTTTCATTTTCAAAGTCACTCTTTATAGGAAACAAAAAGATTAAAACTAATTTTCATTTGTTTACATTATATATATATATATATATATATATATATATATATATATATATATATATATATATATATACATTATATATATATATATATATATATATATATATATATATATATATATATATATATATATATTGTATTTGTACAAATAATGGCAATTTTTCAAGGTTTCATTAAAAAAAACTGTAAATCCATTGAAAAACTTGATTAATGTAGGGCTAGGAATGAGTTTGAGAGAAAAAAAAAAAAAAAAAAAAAGGAGATAGGTTTCAAGTTAGATACTGTTCTATGGTGGTAAGTCGTATGGGTCATCCCTGCATCTTGCCCACTGCCCTGGGTCAGAAGCCATGCAGCAAGACACAATACATCCATAGCAAGACTGTCCCCTTGTACAGAAAAAGAGAAGATGGAGGAATCCCTTTGGGCTGCATCAAAATATCATTCACGAAATAATTTCAGTATCGCTGTGCTTCAAGTCGTTACTCCAACTCTCGTGGGCGGGGAGTTGGGGGTGTGTGTCCGTGGAAGGTCACAGCATTACCCATAGATCGGTCATATGAGCTCTGAGCTCTCTTTTGGGAGGGAAATAGCTCTTGATCACGAGTCCAACATGTGATCCAAAGACCATGGTGAATACCTGTAAAATTTTTCCCAGAATGCAAATTGGGAAAATTTTTACATGGAAGAGACAAAAGTGGAAGAGAAATGGGATATCTTGATGGATAGTTATAATGAAGGAGTTAATAGGCACATACCAAGACAGAAGCTAGAGAGAGTGTATATTAAATGCTGGTTCAACAGAAGATACAGTGAGGCAAAAGATAGAAGAGACAGAGCTTGGAAAAGATGGAGAAAAAAAAAAAAAAAAAAGGAAAATGGCAAATATATATAAACTATAGAAATGAGTATGTAAAAGTGCGAAGAGAGGAAAAAAGGAACCATGAAAAAGACATTATAGACAAATGCAAAGAGCAACCCAAACTATTCTATAGATATGTGACTAGTAAACTTAAAAATAAACAGGAGATAGTGAAACAACGCCAAGGAAATATAGAATACACAGAAGGATTAGAACTGGCCAAAGTCATGAATAATCACTTCAAGTTTGTTTTGACTAGAGAGAAGGCACAATATTGGGACAAAGGAAATGAAGTGCGATCTCCCCCATGAGTGAGATAATAATAACACAAAAAGAAATAATGGAACATTTATCAAATCTTGATGTCAGGAAATTGCATGGCCCGGACGGAATTGCAAATTGGATACTAAAAGAATGCAAAAAAAGAACTAATGGACAAAATATATAACATAAGTTGCTCACTCAAAGAAGGAAAAATGCCAACATCGTACCAATATATAAAGGAGGAAACAAGGAAGAACCAACTAACTATAGACTGGTCTCACTAAAAAGCACGATAGCCAAAATTTGTGAGAAAATTATCAAGAATAGAGGGGAAAACACCTGGAAGAAAATAATATGATAAACCCAAGACAATTTGGATTCAGACAAGGAAGATCATGCACCACAAACTTAATATGTTTTCATTCAAGACTAATAGACATAGTGCAAGAAAGGGACGGATGGGCTGATTGTGCTCTCCTGGACTTACAAAAAAGCTTTCGACAAGGTACCACACAAAATATTATTAAAAAACTGGAACATATAGGAGGGATACAAGGGAGCCGACTAAAATGGATAGAGGACATCCTGATTGGTAGAAAGATGAGAGTAGTACTCAGAGAAAAATATTTAGATTGGAAGGAGATGATCAGTGGAGTTCTGCAAGGATCTTTATTGGCTCCAATAATGTTTGCTATTTATGTGAATGAGATGTATGATGATATACAATGTTACGTGAGCTTCTTTGCAGACGATGGTAAATTGTTAAGGAAAGTAAAAACCAAATTGGATTGTGAATCACTGCAGGAAGACCTGAATAAGGTATGGAAGTGGAGTCAGAAATGGGAGGTGGACTTCAATATTAAGAAGTGTAGCATAATGGAGTTTGGAAAAAGTAAAAATAGAATATCGGGATAATATAAAATTGAAACTAAGGAGGTGGACTTCAATATTAAGAAGTGTAGCATAATGGAGTTTGGAAAAAGTAAAAATAGAATATTGGGATAATATAAAATTGAAACTAAGGAGGCAAAGAAAGTGGGATCTGAAAAAGATTTGGGAGTAATTATCTCAAACGACTTGTCCTATGATAAACAATAAACAAAATTGTCAGAGAATCCTATAACTTGCTAAGATCAATAAAAGTGGCATTTATATATTTGGACAAAGAAATGATTAAAAAGTATTGGTCACACTGATAAGGCCTAGACTAGAATATGCAGTGACATTGTGGTCACCCAGTACCAAAAAGAATATAAAGAAAATAGAAAGAATCCAGAGAGTAGCCACAAAAATGGCCTCTGCACTTTCAAACTTGTCATATGAGGAGAGACTGGCTAAATTGGAGTTACCGACAATCACCCATTCATACAATCTCCTCTTACTGTCCATTCCCAAATGTCTATTTCTCATTACACTTTTTAATTCCCCATGGGATTTACTTACTTCTCTCAATTTTCATTCTACTTCAATCTCCACTCCTCCCTTTCCCACCACATTTGCCCCCAAGTATCTAAAGCCCACTTCCTCCAGCCTCTCTCCCTTAATATTCACTTCCAATTTGCTGCTATCCTCTCCCCTTCTACATCTCATCACCTTACTTTTACTCATGAAAGAACAGTGAAGGTTATAATAAAAATGAAGATGACTGCAAGAGACCATAAGGACTTTATTAGGCAGTTCTATTTCCATTACCACCTATCATCCCTATCCATTGATAGTATATTTAGGTTAGGTCAGTATGAGAACAATGGTATGTGTACAATGAAAATAATGTTCAAGTCATAAGCCATGGCAAATGAAGTAATCAGCAAGTCTTGGAGGTTAGCGCAGGAGGAAAAGTTAAATGATTTTTGGATTATGCAAGATGTTAATGAAAAAGAACAAGCATAGACACAAAAACTCTTAGAGGAAGCCCAAGCTAAAAATGATAGGACAGAGGATTTTTTTTTTTTTTGAGTTGTCAATGTGAATATATATATATATATATATATATATATATATATATATATATATATATATATATATATATATATATATATATATATATAAACAGGAAGACTGCTAAAAAGGGAACACTACAAGGAAACTTAAAGTAGCCTATGCTAATATTGATGGTTTACCATCAGCCAGGTTGGAAATAAAAAACTACTTAAGATTAAAGATAATTGAGCCTGATATTGCGTCTAAAGAAGACCAAACTCCCCAAAAATTTTAACTCACAGTTGGGAAGAGACAGGGAGGATCAAATGAGTGGAGGTGTAATGTTTGTGGTGAGAAGTGACATAAAGATGGAAGAAACAAATCTGAGTGAAGGCAAAACTGAAACAATCCAACCAAAAATTAGTACTCAAGGGTTAAATAAAAGAGATTTCATGGTGAATATCCAAATATATTATTTGACACAACTCTTTTCCTAAAGATTTTTTTAACAAAGTAATTTAGTCCTTATTGGAAATTTTAATTGTAGTGAGGTCAACTGGGATGAATGGGAAGCAATCAGCAAGGCAGATTCCTGGGGAATTACCCTGTTAAATATAACAATGGGAAACATAATGACTCAGTGGATACAGGAAGTGACCCGGGTAAGAGATGGAATTTCCACAAGATTAGATCTGTTGCTAACCAAAGAGCCAGAAATCATCATCTCATTAAACTACCTTTGCCCTATAGGAAAAAATGGGTATGTAACAACTGAATTTCAGGTGGAAGATGAGGAAATAGAGCCACGGAATGAATCACACAGGGATGGGAGACACAATATTAGGAAAATAAATGACTTGGAATTTAAGAAATTCTCTGAAGAAGCAAACTGGGAGGAATTCCTGAATACCATGGGAATAAGGAGGAAATGGGAAATTTTTCTTGACCTTTACAACCTAGGAATGAACAAACATATGTCAATGACTAGTAGGAAGAAACAGAAAGAGGACTGGTTTAACAAAAAGTGTAAGATTACAGAAAAGGCCACAGACATGGCTTGGGGGAAATGAAGGAAAAGAAGCAATATAACTAAAGAAGCATACAAAAAAGCTAGATATGACTATATAAGAATTCAATGGGAGGAAGAAAGTAATTTTGAAAGAGGTATAGTAGATAAATGCAAAGATGAGCTGGAACTATTTTACAGGTTTATAAATGGTATATTGAGACACAGGGAAGTAATCACCATGTTAATAGTGGGTGGCAAGGTCTTTCATGAAGCCTCAGTTCAGGCAGAAATAATAAATGAAAGTTTCCAATTGGTCTCCATAAAAGAGAGCGCTTTTTTGGAGGAAAGTGAGGGGAGCAAAAAAACCAGGTTTGGAGGATATAAAAGTAGAAGCAAAGTGCTCAATCTTTTGGGATCATTGGAAGAGTGTGGAGTGTAGTGGCCTAAAACTGTGTTGTGATTCAGCAAGGGGAATATGTGGTGTAATGAGTTGAAGTATGAGGCGTTCAATGACTTTGGAGGAGGTGCAGAGAAGTGTGATTGGGCGGTGTGATATTGGGATTGTTGGGTCTTTATGGGGTTTTGGGATTGTGATTATTTTCCCATGCTTCCAGATGTCAGGTATAGTGTTGTGTGAATAACTGTAGTTTGCAATGTTTGTGAGGCATGTATTCCTTGTGGTCCAATGTGTTTTGGGTGGATGTTAATTATGTTGTCAGGGCCACAGACAGTTTAAGCTTCTTTTCATGTCCTCTTGTTTTCTTTTAGCCCACTTTAGTAAATCATCTCTACTGAGGACATCCATCCCTTTCATAATTCTGTAGATGGTTAGTAGATCTCCTCTTTCTCTTCTTTGTTCCAAGGTTGGTAGTTTGAGTTTGGACAATCTTTGTTTGTATGTCAGTTTGGAGAGTGTTGGTGTCATCTTTGTTATTGCTCTTTGAATTCTTTCTATTTTTTAAATTCTTTTTAGTACTGGGTGTCCGTAGTGTCGCAGCATACTCCAATCTTGGTCTTATCAATGTAACTAACATTTTCTTTACCATTTACCCAAGATCTTTACCATTTACCCAAGATCTGCACCATTGTCAGGAGGGTGATGGGTTACAGGACACAACCACCTGGCACAAGCTGAGACGGTGATACTCTTGCAACAAGCTACATTAGAATCACTGATGCTTGACTTGGCTGCAATGACTGCACCATTTTTCAGCAGAACGCTGATCACCTTGGATCACAAGTGTGACATAGGCATGGCCACAGATGACTTTCACTTGTGGCAATGCTCACTTTAGGATTAGATGGCACTCAATGAGGTTAGGGATGTGAACATTGTGTGTTACATCTCCTGTGTACTCCCCTGATTCATAAAGCTTTGGTAACTGGTTCCCCAAGCACAATGAATTTTCATGATTGCTATCACCCTTACCAAGTTTGTACTGAGTGCCTTAAACCAAGCAATGTAGTGGTCAGATTTCTTTGGTGACAGTGGGAGAATACTTTATGTGGTATGTGTAGAAAGACCTAGACAGCAGGTTTCAATGTCCTAGTTGTGATATTGACCTCAGTGATTAAGCATTGCAGTAAAAGTTAGTGGCTGTCCTACACAAGCCATCATTAAAATGTGAAGTGTTTCAGGCATGTGAAAAGTTCAAGGGTGCAGATACTGAGGGTCTACTGTGTGGCATTTGAGGCCATCCAGTGCAACGTTTGGGGTGATATAAACTTGTGAGGACATCTTCTGTCTACTATGATTTTTATCCAAAAATGATGAGAGCAGGTAAGGCACCTGGGTTAGATGGGTGTCATGCAGAGTGGACTGGCTGGTGAGGTTGTTTACTGTGTGTCTAAGGGAGGGTGGAGTGCCAGAGTACTGGAAGAGTGTCTGTACAGTTCCACTTTACAAGGGATCAGTTTGTTGAGTGTAGTTGGGAAGGCTTATGGGAGGGTATTGATTGAGAGGAACAGAGGGAGTAATTGGTGAGGAACAGTGTGGGTTTAGGACAGGTAGGGGTTGTGTGGATCAGATTTTTGTGGTAAGGCAGATGTGAGAAAGCTTTAGGAAAAGGTAAGTATGTTTTCTGGGCTTTTATGGATTTGGAAAAGGCTCATGACATGGTAGACAGTAAGGCAAGAGGTATTACAGATATATGGGACAGAAGGAAAGATAATATGAGTCAAGAATTTTTATGAGAGTAGTAGATCCTGTGTTATAATTAGAAATGGAGAGAGTGAGTGGTTTGAAGTATAGGTGGGACTTCGCCAGGGATGTGTTTTGTCACCTTGGCTGTTCAATTTATACATGGATGGGGTGGTGTAAGAGGTAAACACAAGAGTGTTTGGATATGTTTAAAAAAAAACAAAAAAAATGGGAGATCAGCCATTTGTTGTTTGCTGACAATACTGCACTTGTGACAAGATCAGAGGAGGGGTTAAATAAGTTAGTGATGGAGATTGGGAAGGTGTGCAAAAGAAGGAAGTTGAAGATAAATGTGGGTAAAAGTAAGGTGATGAGATGTACAAGGGAAGAATGTGGCAGCAAATTGGAGGTGAGTACTAAGGGAGAGACACTGGAGGAAGTAGATAGCTTTAGATACTTGGGTGCGAATGTGGCGGGAAAGGGAGGAGTAGAGGTGGAGTTTGAATGTAGGTTGAGAGAAGCAAGTAAATGCCTTGGGGAATTAAAAAGTGTAATGAGAAATAGACATTTGGGAATGGATACTAAGAGGAGATTGTATGGAGGAGAGATTGTGCCGACAGCACTGTATGAGGCAGAAATATGGAACACAAGAGAGGAAGAGTTTAAATGTGTTTGAGATGAAATGCCTGAGAAGTATAGTATAGTAGGGATTACAAGGTTGGATAGAGTGAGAAATGAGAAGGTAAGGAGGAGAGTGGGGGATGGAAAGGGAGTAGGGAGATAAGGCTGATGAAAGTGTATTGGGATGGTTTGGACATACGAAAAAAATAAGTGAAGAAAGATTATGTCATGTTCCATGACACCTCACTGACAAAAGGAGACGCGAATATGGTGCCATAACACACATTCTAGCATGAGCCATATTCGCTCGACATTCTTAATGAAAATGCCTATTGATGTTCAACTGAACCAATTAGTAGGTTATCTTAAATTAGATAATAGTACTTAAACGTGAATTAGGCTTTTTCTCATGTGAGTGTCCCAGTTACAGGGGGACTTACAAACCGGCGGCGGAGGAGTACACAACTCGGGCACCTCTGTCCGAGGTCGGAGGCCGACATGAATGATGACGCGAAGAAATAGCGTCTGCATTATTCTTTTCCTTCACATGATCAAAGCCTGAGATCATCAGAGGCCAGACAACATTCATTGCAACACACACGTTATACTTTGTATCTAAATCAATACGAACACAAATTAAATCACAAGAAACAACCACACAACCTAAACACTAATATGCGGTAGCAAATGCAAATGACTAACCTCCTTGTTATTAAATGTAAATGTAAATGATTGCTAGGCTGTCAACCCCCGGTCAGAAATGTCAGTATTTCTACTGGTATAAAATCAGAAGCGAGCCAAGGGACCGACAGTAGGTGAACGTAGAGTAGGATCAACGAAGTATATTTATATATGCAATATAAGCAAGAAAACAGCCACATGTGTATAAATACCCACCGAACGCTTAGAGTGGTGCCACAGGCAAGTTTATTTGCCATTAATGCACGACCTACTGAAACATTTAAATGGTGGGAGCGGTGGGATTGATAATTGTATAATGTTAAAAAACAAATTTGTCAGAATGTCACACAATACAAGGTAACAAAACACAGCCAGAAACCTGATTGCGTCCATTGACCAGATCTTTATGAACCTTAATAACACAAACGGGGCTAAGGACGACACAACTCAAAACCCTACCAAGAACCATGACTTGAACCCCCCTACCCCCCAATACCCCTTCCACCATCAATACTACTCAAGCTTCAAATCAAACTCAAACTAACAAAATTACAGTTCAAACCACTAGCCAGCCCAGTACTTTCAAACAACCATCCATTTTTCCAAGACCAAACATACCACCTCCGAGTCCCCCAACCCTAGTTTATAACCATTATATTCTATCAACAACATTCTCGAAGCCAGTGGTATACCATCTCTGACTATATCGTGGCATGCGATGTTCATTTTTCTAACAATAACATGACCCAAGACAAACATAAAATCACAGTTCTTAATCGACATTTCGATCCTCACGACGATTACCGTCAACTTGCCCGCCTCTTGGAATCCAAATTGGAATCTGGTCTCTCATATGTGGAGTATTGCTCAGAACTCAGGAAATTATTCAGTGACAAAGCAACCAACAACTTCCATTTCCTATTTGAGTTCCTGGAATTCATGCATAACCCCGCTCCACCTCCTCATTTCACTACATTGTGGCACAAGTCACGGAAATGCCTAAAACAATCCTATCTTCCCATAACAGCCCGTCCCCATGGGTCACAACGAACACCCACAGTGTAAACTATGTCAAGGGAGAAGACGTGGCAAGTTTCCTTGAGCTCTCCATAGTTTTCATGGCATTGACCATAAAGGGTAAGAGAGAGGCCCAAAGAGTTGACATCGACATAAATAACACCTCTCCCTCTAAATACATCCTTGACATAACAGATAAGTGCGTAATAGATAGATTCTGCAAAGCCCAACCAGCTAGGATAAATACAATCTCTTCCATAAACAATACACCAACTCACTCAATCGCCCGTAACACAAGGGCACCCTTCAACAACCTCCCTGGCACTACCTAGTGTGATTATCACCAGTCAGATTCCTACAATACTCAGGATTGCAGGCAACGCTAAGAAAAAATATGTGCTCTATTCACAACACAACCTCACACTCCGATGCCGAGTGTAGAGTTCAACAATCAAACCAGGACACCCCCCATACAACATACAACACAACCAACAAGTCCTACAACTACTCAGCTAATGTAGGTGTCAAATAGACAAGACCCCAAAGGCCATCAGGCAACTAAGGGTATACATACTGCTCCTTCCATAACTCCTGTAATCAGTCAGATAGAAACTGCAACCAACAAAACCATCGAACCATTCCCAGACCCAACCTCCAAGCTAGACCATGCTCAATTCACAATACCTTTACTCACTCTGATAGCGAGTGCCGCGTCCAAAACCCCCACCAGCTAACAACCACACTGAGTTCACGACCCATGACACAACATCAGAGAACACAATCACCATCTACAACACCACGACCACAACCCTTCAATCAACAGCAGAGACGCCCTTCAACTTACAATATGAACCCACGACCAATTAATAATCCTCCCACACGCAACTCCTACAAACAAAATAGATAGTCGAGGGAATGCAAAACAGCCTCCCGTAGCAGGATCCCATAACGTCACCCATAGGTGAACCTGAGGTCCTATGCTTCAAGAGCACAGTAGGGAACACCCCAGCACATTCCTAGTAGACACAGGCACAAAGATGAATATACAGTATTATCACAGTCAATATGTGCACAATTAGGTGACAACTACCCTACAGAGATATTACACCTTTGAGGGGCCATGCTAGGTGGTGATCATCTAGACTTCACCTCAACTATAAAGATACCAATAAGTATCGAAAAAAATACCTTCCCACCCACTACCTTTTATGTAGACAAAGATTATACCCTCGAATGTGATGGTATACTAGGTCTAGAGTTCCTAGCCAATCATAATATGTTAATAGACATCAACTGCTAAACTTACGTTAGGTAACATTGAGATTCCTTCCTCTCCTAACCCGGCACTTTTAGGTGGCCTGGTAGGCATACTCACCTCCACGCCTTGTATCACCCCACCCGAGTTTTACAACATCCTTCTTGCGACCAGGTTTGCCTGCCTCAGCATCTGCTGACATCAGCATTTCACAAAATGCTGTCGTAAAGCCTTGGGTCAGCATCACTCGATGCTACCTCTCTTAAGACACCCTTCCCCACCTCCACAGGAAAATCCAGTCAGACAACCCCACACCACCCCTCCCCCCTTCCTCAACACATGGATTCTCATCAACACCAAGGTGACGATCTTACCTGGTAAGAGCAGGGTCATCACCACAACCATACCTGGTGCACTTCCAAAGCAAGACAATATTTTTCCCAGACACATGTAAGAAAAAGAATCTCCATATGCTTGTTGTATGGGATAGTTAGGGGAGGTGAACTAGCGATAATTCTACTAGAGAACATCTCACATACCCCAGTTAAACTGAAGAAACAGATAGGTATGGCTAAGCTATACATAAATCCCACTGAGGAAGCATTCCCCACACCTATAAACACCATCACCACCATGACACCCCTCCATTCCTTTTGAGGATATCCCGGTTGTAGACTTCCTACAAGCCAAAACGAAGTTTAAGAATCTTCTTCAATCCCATCGAAAGCCGATCGCCTTAGATGGTGAACCATTGGGAAAAACCTCATTGGTGCAACACCACATCAACACCCCTCCCAACACGAGCCCCGTTTACACACCATCATAAAGGATCCCTCACAGCAGGAGGAAAATAGTTTCAGATCAAATTGAGGAAATGCTAGAACAAGATGGCATACGAAACTCCCACTCCCCGTGGATTCCCCCTTATTCCTGGTCCCCAAAAAAGACAGTACATTCAGACCTGTGATAGACTTCCGTAACATGAACAAAAACAAGATAAAAACGCAACGCCAATGCCAATTATGGGCGACATTTTACAATCATTGGGAAACGGGAACACAGTCTTTTCAACACTTGACCTAAAATCTGCCTTCTGGCAGATTGAAATGTCACCACCTTCAAAACCCCTCTCAGCATTTAGCACTGACAAGGGTAATTTCGAATTTAATCGAATGCCCTTCGGGCTGAAAATGCCCCTATTGCACTACAACGCCTAAAGAATAGCCTTTTTAAAGACAAACTAGGCAAATCCTTTTTCGTCTACCTAGACGACCTAATAATATTTTCTCTACAGTAAAAGACCAGCTTGATACCCTTCGGTACGTCTTACGTACTATCAACAATACTGGCCACAAGATTCAATTGGTCAAGTGCATATTCTTTAAAAAGAAAATTACTTTCCTTGGCCATATTGTGGACAAGGAAGGAATCCACACAAACTCAGATAAGAACAGAGCCATTGCTGAATTCCCCACTCCAAAGAACGCTGACCAACTCCTTTCTTTTGTTGGCATGGCAGCATACTACAGCCATTTCATGAAAGGTTTTCGTGAAATGACTGCCCCACTTACCAAATTCACACGTAAGAACGTACCTTTGAAATGGGACTCTGAGGAAGAAGAATGTTTCCAGAGAGTGAAACAAGCCTTATCCAGGGCACCTACCCTGGCATTCCCTGATTTCACATAGGAATTCTTTCTATTCACGGACGCATCCTCTCTTGGAGTTGGCGCCGTGCTACAAGTAGGTTCAACAGGGAAACATAGAGTGATTGCATACACAAACCGCGTATTGAACCCTGCAGAGCGTAACTACTTCACCACCCACTTGGAAGCCCTAGCAGTTGTCTGGACTCTGAAACATTTCCAAGAACTCCTGGGACACAAGATCACGGTCATAACAGACCATCAACCACTGACAGAGTTTTTCAAGGGAAAACCTTTGCAAGGTAAGATTGGTAGATGGTACATAACCATTTTGGAGTTCAACCCAGAGATTGCCTACATAAAAGACAAAGCCAATGTTGTGGCAGGCGCTCTTAGCAGAAACCCTCTGATTGCAACAGTGCTAACCACCTACTGTGTTTTCCCTCTAAGAACTTCGAAAGGAACAGAGAAATGACCCAATTTGGCCACAGGTAATTCTCCACCTGGAAACGGGAGTCACACGTCAAAGAAAGCCTCTTGTCCCCCTTCAGAAATTGCATCTGAAGGATGGGGTACTTAGGAGAGGCACTACTGGAACATTCAAAACAGTGATCCCGAACTCCCTGATTCCTAGAGTTCTCTTGATGGTCCATGATAGCCTCATCGCAGGGTATCCAAGTGGAAACAAATGTTTGGCAAACACTAGGCTTGTTTTTTTCTGGCCTAAGATGCGCACCATCACACGACACACAAAACATTGCACTACCTGTAGCCAACTTTGTGGAACGGACCCCAGATCACTTCAGATTGGCGAAGTATCCATCCCCTCAGAACCTTGGGATACTATGGGTATAGACCTATTGAAGTTACCCCCAAGCCATCAAGGTTCCTACTATGCCTTGGGCGCGGTAGACTACTTCTCCAAGTACACCATCATGGTACCCCTACCAGATAAATCGGCAGAAACAGTGGCTCAAGCCTTAGTGGACCACATATTCTGCAAATACAACATACCTCGTCAGATACTCTCAGACAATGGCACTGAATTTCGAAACAAGGTTCTCCAAAACGTAGCTAAGCTGTATCATATTAATAGGATATATTCTACAACATATCATCCCTAATGAAACGGACTTGTAGAGAGGACGTACAGAAAACTCATCGAAATGCTCCGTCCTCTACAAGAATGTCTTTGCGACACATGGGAGGACTGGCTTCCACAAGTACAGGCCAGCATTAATGGCTCCATCAACTCAGCAACTAAGAAATCACCACACTCTCATATCTAGTCAACCCCTCCGTATGCCTCACCATATACAGGAGACACCCCCTCTCTCACTATACACCATAGGAGACTACTCAAAGCGCGTAGAACTCGCTATGTACTTAATCCACGAGGAAATCAGAAAAAGTCTAAAAAAAAAAAACAGACATGGATGAGACAACACAGGCACTCTCGATCACTGACGCTCACTCCAGGTGACGCTGTCATGTTTAAACACCACAATAGACCAAACAAACTCACACAAAAATTCTTGGGCATCCGTGTGGTAGCGGAAACCCTAGGTAACAACAACTACCACTTAATAGACCCGTCCGACGATGCCCTCGTCACAGCACATGGGGAGAAACTAAAACCAATAAAATCATCTCTTGACACCAACACCATCCTAGGCAGACACGGTCTATTTCCAGACCAACCTTCACCTACCATCCAGCATTACTCATCTACAAATAAGAAACCACAACCCACCCTACTTTTCACATGTCACTAAGCCCCAGACAGTAACTCATTCCAACAAACTCATATCTCGTTTTATCTCGACTGTTTTTAAATTCGTGTATTGTTTTTGCACACACCACTTTCTCATCTAACTTGTTCCAAACATCTATTACCCTGTGGGGAAAGCTGTTCTTTTTTAGGTCTCTTCTATAACTGTCTTTCTTGGTTTTCTTTCCATGTCCTCTTGTATCTCTACTATCCCATTTTATTAGATCCCCTCTAGCAATAGTTTCTATGCCTTTCATGATTCTATAAATAGTTATCAAGTCTTCTGTCTCTCTTCTTTGCTCTAATGCCTGTAGCTCAAGTTTTGCTAGTCTCTCTTCATATGATAGTTCTGAGAGTGTTGGTGCCAATTTCGTAATTGCTCTTTGTATTCTTTCAAGTTTTGTTATACATTTTTTTATACTTGGTGACCACGTCGTCGCTGCATACTCCAATCTTGGTCTTATCAAAGTGACCAGTATTTTCTTCACCATTTCTTTGTCCAGGTATGTAAATGCCACTTTGATTGTTCTTATTAAATTATAAATTTCTCCAAAAATTTTGTTTATATGTTTCTCAGGGGACATATTATTCATAATAATGACTCCCAGGTCCTTCTCATTTCCTACTTTTTTAATTTCTTCTTCTCCCAATTTATATGATCTCACTATTCTTTTTTTCTTTTCTTTTTTCCAAATTCCATTATACTACACTTCTTAATATTGAATTTCAACTCCCACATCCTACTCCATTCCCATACTTTATTGAGATCACTCTGTAGCGACTCACTATCCTCTACAGTGTTCACTTTTTTCAACAATTTTGCATCGTCCGCAAAGAAGCTCATATAACTTTCAATTCCTTCATCCATATCATTTATATACATAGCAAATATTATTGGGACCAGAACCGTTCCTTGTTGAACTCCACTAATCACTTCATCCCAATTAGAGTGTTTGTCTCTTATTACCACTCTCATTTTTCTTTCATGCAAGAAGTCTTCCATCCACTTCAGCAATTTGCCCTGTATTCCTCCTGCAGTTTCTAATTTCTTTAGTAATTTTTTATGTGGCACCTTATCAAAAGCTTTTTTCAGGTCTAGAAATGCACAATCAGCCCATCCATCTATTTCTTGTATTACATCTATTAGCCTTGAATAGAAACACATTAAGTGTGTGACGCATGATCGTCCTTGTCTAAATCCAAATTGCCTTGGATTTAGTACTTTGTTTTTCTCCAGATGCCTTACCCATCTAGTTTTGATGATTCTTTTACAGATTTTAGGTATCGTACTTGTAAGAGAGACTGGTCTATAGTTTGTAGGGTCTTCCTTGTTTCCCACTCTATATATTGGTACTATATTTGCTCTTTTCCAATCTTTTGGAACTTTTCCTTCTTTCAATGAACTGCTCATTATTTTGTCTATTAGCTCATTACTGCATTCTCTCAAAATCCAGTTTGCCATTTCATCTGGTCCATGCGATTTTCTGACATTGAGTTTACTCAAGTGATTCATTATTTCATTCCTTGTCACTTCTATCTCTTTCATAGGGAGGACTTTCTCCTCCCACTCGATATCTCTGGGTTGTATGTTCTCCCTCGTAAACACCGATTTTAAATGCTTGTTCATAATTTCTGCCATTTCTATTTTTTCTGTGTATTCAATTTCTCCTTGTCGCAGTTTCTCTAATTCTTGTTTGTTTTTCAGTTTATTGTTTACAAATCTGTAAAATAGTTTTGGTTGATCTTTACATTTTTCTATGACATCTTTTTCATACTTTCTCTTTTTTGCTCTGCACACTTGTACATATTCATTTCTATAACAAGTATATATTTTCCATTTTTCTGTTCTTTTGTTTTTCTTCAATTTGGTCCAAGCTTAGTCTCTTTTGTCTTTTAACTCCCTACAACTTTTGTTATACCAGCACTTTACATATTCTTTTTCTAGTTTTTGTCTTGGGACATACTTTTCCACTCCTTTTTTTTATAATTTTTTGTCAAAATATTCCATTTGTCTTCCACTGTTGTTTCTTCTTTGTATATTCTTTCCCATTTTTCATTTTGAAAGAATTCTCTTATTTCATCAAAGTTTGTTTTTTCATACATCATTCTTCCTTTTCTATATTGTTAATTTCTTTTCATGTATTTTTTCTCATTTAGTTATATTTCTATCAATATGTGGTCACTTTTACTTATTGGTGCCTGGTATTCTATCTTTTCCACTATTTCAGGTTCTGATGTGATTATTAGGTCTAGTCTCGATGGTTCTTCTTCATTTCTATACCTAGTGTTCTCTTGAATCCATTGTGTCATTGTGTGGTCAATAATCATCTCAAGTAGAACATTTCCCCATGAGTCTTCTCCACACTTTACGGTCATCTCTTCCCAACAGATTTCTTTGCAATTAAAGTCGCCCATCATAACTATTCTTCCTCCATCTTTCATTATCTTGTTTAATGTTATTCTTGTGTCTTCTAACATACTTTTATGTTCACTCTCTTCCCACGAGGCTATTTTTGGGGGCACGTAGTTTATTACAAACTTTCTGCTCTTCTTATCTCTGTCTTCTACTTCTATCATAATCATCTCTACTGTATTCTTTCCATATGCGACACTCTTCACGTTTATATCCTTCTTAGTCAGGAACATAACTCCACCCCCCTTGTTTTATCTCTCTGTTTCTAATCCAATAATTATATGCATTGTGTTCTATGCTGTTGGGTGGTAGTGGACCTTTTAATTTTGTCTCTACAATTCCCATTATGTCCGGTTCTTTTTCCTTCAGATACTCGTTCAATTCATTCAGTCCTGTTATTAATCCATCTATATTTGTGTAGGACACTCTTAACTTTCTGTTATTTCCATTGTATTTTCTGTTTCTTTTTTGTTTCTCTCTGTTATGGTCCATTTCCTCACTTTCATATTCACTACTCTCCAGTAGAATTCTTGTTTTTCTGTCTCCGTTCTGGTCTCGTTTTTTTCTTTAGCTTCTTTCCTTTTCATTTTTTCTTCCTCTCTTTCCTCTTTATTCATTTCTCTTTTTATCCATACCTTTTTATATTGTTCACTTGCTGCTAGCTTCCCTGTTTTTGCTAAGATATTCTCTGCTGTTGTTTGTGACCTGAATTTAATCTTAATTGTTCTGGTCTTATCTGTACTATATTTTCCGAGACTAAACATCTCTTCAATTTGTTTCATTATTTCAGGTTCATCTTCCTGAACTAATTCTAGTAAACTGTTTAATTTTTCTTTCTCCTCTTTAATTCTTGTAGTTCTATTTTGGTTAAATTTCTCTTCCATTCCTAATATAATTATACATTTCTTTTTGTCTGCTAAGTCTATTACTATATTCTCCTTCTGTCTCATCACTTTAATAACTGAGTCTTCAGTTTGTTCTTTAATTATGTCAGTAAATGTAACTTTACTGTTTTCTTGGATTTTTTTTTTCCAGTATTGTACTTCCTTTGCTATGGCCTCTTTATTGTCTTTATTATTCCTCTTTAATTCCTCATTCTCTTCTTTAACTTCTTTTAACTGTCTTTTTAATTCTTCTATTTCTAAAGTTAAGTTTTTGTTCGCCTTCTCTAGTTCTTCCAATCTTTCAACTCTTTGTGCAATTTTGGCTACCTTTCCGAACTTGTTTTCCCAACGCTCGGTCATCTTATCAAATTTCTCCTTTAATCTTACCAATCGGGGGAGGTTGGTACCCCGCCACCCTCTTTAAATCTCTGGAAACTATTATCATCACCTTCCACTGTGCTGCTCTTATCTATACTTCTAATCTTTACATTTTTGTTGATCCCGTCCTCACCAAAGTCATTGTCTTCAGTTCGCCTTTTGTTTACAAATCTCCTGGCCTCCTGGACCATGTCTCCCTCTTCCTCATTTCCCTCAATATCCCTTCCCTTCTCCTTCTCTATCACTCCCCCACTACTCCACGAGCACTCCCCTTCCCTATAAGTACAATAAGGCACTTCCTGGACGTTGAGATCCACGTAGATTTTCCTTTTCTTCGGAACACTAATTCTCGCCGTCCATTCGACGAAAGGGTGTGTGTTTGTGTGTGTGTGAGAGAGAGAAACTCAAAGTTAATAAAATAATAGGGGCTGACGGTTAGCACCCAAGAATCTTAAAAGAAATGAGAAAATGAGGTTGTAGTTCCATTGAAAATTATTTTCAAGAAATCCATCATATAGAGAGATGTCCCAAGAGAATGAAAGCTAGCTAACGTTACTCCCATATTCAAAAAAGGTGACAAAAAGAAACCAAATAACTACAGGCCTATAAGCTTGACTTCAATCGTAGGAAAAATTATGGTAAATGATAAATGATAGCCAGCATGGATTCAGACGAAAATGTTCATGTGTGACTAACTCGAATTCTACAACACTGTCATCTCGAATTATGACAAAAGAAACAATATAGATTTAATATACCTAGACTTTGCAAAAGCTTTTGATACCGTCCCCCACGAAAGACTACTTACTAAATTAGTTTCACACGAAATAAGTGGTAGCCTATTAAATTGGACTAGTAATTGGTTGAATGATCGAAAACAGAGTTGTTCTAAATGGCAAAACTCTTGGATAGAAGGATGTTACGAGTGAAGTTCCTCAGGGTTCCGTTTTTGGCCACTTCTATTCATAGTATATATAAATGATACAGACCACGGACTGAAATTTATTGTCTCCAAATTTGCTGATGATACAAAACTGTGGGGAATAGCATATGATCACTTAAACCAAGTAGATATTCAAGAAGAAATAGACTACAGCAATGGTCTGAAAAGTGGCTAATGAAATTTAACACAAGTAAATGCAAGGTTATGCACATAGGTAAAAATAACAGTAAGTACAATTACAAGTTATTTGGAAAATTCGTTAACAAAAGTGGATAGTGAAAAGAATCTCGGGATTATCAATGACGATCTCTCAAATCATGTGAGCAGTGTATTTCAGCCTCTGAGTAAGCAAATAAGATTCTAGGACTGATTGCGCGATCTTTTAACTTCAAAAGTCCATCTTTCATTAACAAGTTACATAAATCGTTAGTTCGTCCACATTTGGAATATCCTGTTTCCGTATGGTCACCGAATCTCATTAAGGACATTGACAGATTAGAAAAAGTACAACGGCGAGCCACAAAAATTATTTCAAATATAGAAAATACAGTAAATCACACGAAAACCGACTAAAACATATGAATCTGTTTTACCTAAAAAAAAGTAGGCTCAGAGGTGACTTGATACAGGTCTTTTTCTAAAGGAAATTGACACCATCAAAAGTGACAAAATTTTCACACTAGATGAGAATCCGACAAGAAATAATGGTCTCAAAGTGTCAGGAAATATATTTAATATAGAAGTGGGTAGAAACAACTTCACCAACGGTGTAGTTAATGAATGGAATAAACTTTCAGCAGAGGCAGTTCAATGTAATTCAATTTGAAGCTTGAAGATTCATTAAGATAAACACCTAAGCAAGATGCTGTAATGCCTGCCAATTATTTTTTTATTATTTGTTTGCTATTGTTTGTCTCTGTTTATTATTATTTGATCGATTATCATTTATTATTATTTACTATTTATCTGTTTGTCTATTACTTGACTTTACCTATTTATTTTATTTATTATTACTTATATCATTATAATTCTATTTATCTACTTATTTATATTTATTTATCATTATTATATTTTTTTCGCATCTGACCTAGTTATGGACCAAAAGGTCTATCTTAATTCTAAACCTAACCACTTATATACAATACACAAACAGAACTTCTACATATACTGCACACTTGGAACTCCTACAACTCCGTATCTTAATCCACAGCCAACCAGTGGGCAACCAGAGGCCACAACTGTACTAACACTAAACCTAACTACTCTGTTTTCGGTTGGGGACGCTTGGCATTCTGCATGGTAACCTGTACAGCATAAAGTCCGGCTTATAATCACTTAAATTTATGACTAGATTTCCCAGTCTTCCACCAAAAGCACTAATATATACAGTCGAACCTCGAAAGCCCGGACCCCGAATGCCCGGACCCTCGTATGACCGGTCGAAATGAACAAAGGGTGGACTTTTCAAGCAGAGTTCCCTATTTGTCCGGTAGGTGGCAGCGACGGCCGTACACGTGTACTCAAACCCGGCCCAGTCAAGCCGCCACCAAGGCTGCCGTTTCGTAGAATTTTGTACCAAAACGTAGTAAAATAGCGGCATGTGGCAACTACTAAAGGACATGAGGAAATATTTTCTACATATCAGCGGGCTGTTAAAAACATTAAAAAATTCAAACTTTTGTTTAAATATCATAGAACTAGTTATCAAATGATAAATGGTACATCAAAATATGACTTTTATTGGTAATTGTGTTACTTATAAAATATTATACCCCAAAAGATACGTTTTTACCGTGTAGAAAAAAATGTACGCTAAAGTTTCAGCTTTCTTTTAGCGATAATAATATAAAAATAATAATTTTTATATCTTACTGAATATGTTAGGGGATGGGGGCCTTTTATACATTCAAGAATAAAAAACTAGAACCAATATTTTGTCAGTTTGACAAGTATATCTTGCTATGAAAGTCTGCACACGTCCGAGAAAAATGTATGCCCCGGTATGGCAACACTCCCATTCTACACGGTAGTGTAGAAAACGCGGCAACCCTGGCCGCCACCACTGTCCCGCGTATACACCTTCCGATATTCACAGTGTACGTAATAAAAAATACAGTACAGTACATTGTATATACAATACATTGATGTGCCTGTATTACAGTTATTATTACAGAATTATTAGTATTATTATTACAGTATTGTTATTATTAGTGTTAGAGAATTATTCTTATATGTTTCTATGCCATATCATACATTACCTATACGTACACCGCTACGAAAATCTACGGGTGTTAGGGCGATATGTTCGATGACTGGACTTTTGGCATGCCCGGACCACTCTTCCCCCCAATTAGTCCGGGCTTTCGAGGTTCGACTGTATATATATATATTTCTAGGGCACAGGTTTTCACGTAGACAATTTTGATTGAAGTCAACTGCGCTAATAGCTTTAGCTATCTTAAGATTCAAATTCTTCAGTTTGAAGAATAATTTTTTTGTCTTCATAGTTCAAAGTATGAACATAATTATTCATTATTTCAAAATTATGGAGAAGACGGTGCAGTAAAAGGCGCTGCTGAATACCAATGGTTATAATGGCACAATGTAACAGTACAAAAGTTGTTGACACAAACATCGAAAACTTAAGTCTTTTCGCCTCTCACGGAGGCTTCTTCAGGGTGAGAAGAACTATAAATTCGAAGACTAACTAGGTCTGCTACCGACGAAGATGAAGCAAATGATAATGGTCTCTGGCCGACTGTCAGTCTTTAAAAAGCAGGGCGGTAAGGGTATTGGGAGAGGTCATCGCAAAGTTTTTGGGAGAGGTCACTGGAGGAAGCAGGGGAGGTTAAAAGAAGTTTCTGGGTGAGGTCACTAGAAGGAGGAGATGTCAAGTGAAATCTCTGGGTGAGGTCACTAGTGGAAGGCGAGGACGACGGGAGTCTCTGGGGGAGGTCACTTGGAGAAGCGGGCGAAGTCGGAAGGGGGCCCTGGGTGAGGTCACTAGGAGGGGTAGGGAAGGTCATCAGTCTTATTCCGGAGCTTGTGGAGGAAAGTCTCGCTCGACTTCTGGTTTTGGGTCCTGTGGGCTGGGAATTTTGATGTTGCTGAGGGTTTTGGTAAACGTAACGTTCTAGTAGGGGTTCGGATGCACCTTGATCTTGTCGTTTTTGTTGGGCATGATGTTCCTGGGGGCGGGCTGAAGGGAGGATGAAATCTGCAGCTTGCTGTACATTGATGGGGGCCCGATGAGTAGTAATAGCAACAGCTTCAGCAATCTGCAGTCTTTTGAAATTTGTTTCTTTGTGGAGTATAATTGCATTGTGTACTAATGTGTTAAGTGGTGGCTTCATGTCGTGGTGGTCAATGAAGTGTTGGAAGATAGAGCCTTGGTTTCGGTGGTATTGGAGACGTCTTCTTATTATGTTCATACTTTGAACTATGAAGACAAAAAAATATTCTTCAAACTATATATATATATATATATATATATATATATATATATATATATATATATATATATATATATATATAAAACAGTATATCACTATTACAGTATCGACATATTACATTTTTCCTCTGGGTAAGGAGCACAAAAAGGAACTGACCTGTATAGCAACAAGCCCGGCTTGTAATGACACCATCTCAAGCCTTCCCTCTAATCTATTTCCTATCCTTTCCCATGGAACTGACTTCGTCCCTCTAATTAATTGTATATTGAAAATACTCATCAAATCCCTTAAATTGGGGTCTCCTAATTCCCTATATTCTCGGTGTTGTATGATTACCACAATTTCCCCTCTTTTAGTTTAACAATGCGGAATTTTTGTAAATGACCAATCTCTAGTTCTATCTTCATGGATTTGGACTGTCTAGCCCCCACCCCCAGCGTGGGCATACTTGGATGAAGAATCACGTACACATTACGTAAGGGAGGTGCCCAAGTGGGGTGATACATCCTATGGTCTACATCTAATTAGATTACTGAATACTCTCATTCATGATAAGCTCCTAACCCTCTAAACATACATAAATAATCCCAGAATCCCGTCATTACACACTGAAAGAAGGCATAGTGTTGATTGGAAAAAGGCAAATGTGGCACCAATACACAAAGGTGGAAGTAAGGAGACACCTTTAAATTTTAGCCCGGTATCACTGATTAGGACATTAATGAAATTATGCAAAAGAATTGTGAATGATCGACTGACCAAATATCTTGAAAAGATGAACATTCTGCCAGACAGTCAGCTTGGCTTCAGATCTGAAAGGTAATGTGTGTCAAGCTGTGATGTGTGTAGTTTGTGAAATGGTTTTAGGTATATGGTATTAGAATAGGATTATCAGTCACAAGTTCAAGAAACATAGGATTTGCAGTCCCACTAAGTATGCTAAGGAAGGGGAAGCGAGCATCTTCATGCCAACCTGGACCAAGCATAGGACGTATGTGTCTTCACAACAACAAGAAACACAAATGAGTTACCAGTAACTTTTTGTAAGCCGTGTTTACACAAAATTAAACAATGAGATGTATGTGAATTCGGGCAAATAGGAGAATTTAGAAAATACTAATTAAAGAAACAGATGCCACAGGGCAATCATGCGTTGCACCTGCTCGTGCCCTATATAAATGCGATGAGCTTGGCGCCACTTAAATTACGTATTAGATGAATGCGTTGTTGAATGATGGAAATCCGACGCACGTGTAAGGTGGACGACTTGATCTGACCTTGGCGACGGCCACTCTCCTCCCTAGGGTAACCTGGGAGGTGCATCCTATTGTCACTAGCGATCACTTCGGTGTCTCTGTGAACATACGGGATACACCACCCATACCAGCTGTATTACCTGTTCCCAGGTGGAAGACAGCTTTGGGAAACTGGCCAGTATTTGAGAGGTCTGTTGAAGAATGGGCAGCGTCCTACGTTCCACCATAGGACGTGGAAACGTTAGAAGCTGACTTTTCTGCAGCCGTTCAGGAGGCTGCCAACAGAGCCATCCCAAAGACTCGCCAATCCCCCAGAGAACATAAGAACAGCTAGTATTATACCCCCGAGATGAGAGAGGCCAACCATCGGGTGAACATGCTTAGGTGTGTTTTCCGACGGCGCCGAACTCAGACCAATTTGGCCAACTTGCGCGCTGCAGTTCATGACGCTCATGTCATAGCTGCAGATGCCAGAAAAGCTAAATTTCTTGAATGGTGTGAGGGCTTTAACGCTCACACCTCCCTAGCAGAGCTGTGGTCTAAGCTCCGTAAAGCTACTGGCAGGACTCAACTACGACGCACTCATCATGCCCCTGATGCTGAGGCGCAGCGGCTGGTGCAGGAGTTTGTCTCTCGCTCCAGCAGCACCTCACTCCCGCAGTGTGTTCAAGACACACTGCAGGACCCCCAAGGAGTGAGGCGTCATAGTGTCGGGGACATGATGAGTCAGTCGGATGATACTGACGCTAGCTTTACGCTTCAGGAGCTACAGGTAACACAAGACCAGCTCAGACACGGCACCTGGAGAAGACCTCGTCACCTATTCCATGCTGACCCATCTTGGGCCAGCGGGTGACGAGGCACTTCTACGGGTGATAGACGCGTCTTGGAGGACTGGCAAGCTACCAACAGCCTGGAAGACGGCAATCATAACGCCAATTCCAAAGCCAAAGGAACCTAGTGCTTATAGCTCCATCAGCCTGACAAGTTGCATGGGGAAGACAGCGGAGAGGATGGTGCTAAACAGGCTGCTGTGGAAACTGGGCCCAATGCATGAGCATATCCATGTTTACTGCAAGGGCACTGGCACAGCAAACAGTATAGCAACACTCCTCAATGCTGTCAGTGGCACACCGTCCATCGTGGTCTTTTTGGACTTGGAAAAGGCGTTTGAGCTGGCCAGTCCACTTGTGATATTAGACACCCTTGCTCGCAAGGGCGTAAAAGGCAAGCTGCTTTCTTGGATTGCTGACTATCTCAGTCACCGGTCTGCGAAAGTACGCTTTCAGGGTCATATATCAGAGGCCAGAATGCTGGAAAATGGCACTCCACAAGGGGGGGTCCTCAGCCCCACTTTGTTCAATGTGCTCGTCTCCAACATTCTGGAACTACCTCTACCACATGGGTGCAAAGTCATCTGCTATGCAGATGACATTGCGCTCATAATTACTGGGAAACGGCAGTGCTTCAACAGGGCTCAACGTTGTTTAAGCGCTGTGGCGACAGAATGTTGCAGGTTAGGCTTAAAGATCTCCCCTACAAAATCGAAGGCCATGGCATTGAGACTCTGGAAAGAAGGGAAGCACCTCACCATCCAGGACCTTAGGCTGGACTGGGTTCACCAGTATCAGTACCTGGGGGTCTGGATTGATGAGAGGCTCACCTTTCAGAAGGAACTAGCCTATCTCAAGGAGAGACTGAAGGCAAGAACCACAGTTATGAGAGCAATGACGGGGAAGGCACTTGGTGCCACGCATCAGGTCCTTCGCACATTCTATGTGCAAGCTTTCCGCAGCTTGGTGGACTACGCTGCCCCAGCTCTCATAAATGTGGCGACTGCCAAGCTTGAAGACCTGGAGCCTTGCCAAAATGCCGCAGCAAGGATTATCCTGGGAGCTCAATCTTGGACCAAGATTGTTAACCTCCAGATGGAGGCTTCATTGCCTTCATTAACGTCACGGGTCAGAAGGCTGAAGGTCGACTTTCTTGCCAAGATAGTCCAGAGCCATAGGATAACAGAGCTAAGTCAGAGCCTTGTGATAGCTCTGGGACGGGTGGGTACTCTTATCCACTCCGATACCTGGCTATCACAAGCGGCTGGACTTCTGGACTCCTTCAGGCTCACCAGCGTTCTCCTTAAGAAGGGTAGGGACTCTCCACACCCAGAGTTCAAGCCTCCACCACCATGGCTGTCGATACCTGCAACCTTCTTTGTCACAAAGCTTCCCAGTAAGAAGTTATATGACCAGGAAAGAGTACGAGCGCAGGCCCTACAAGGCGTCCGCGCAATGTCGGAACCTGGAATGGCGGTCTATTATACAGATGGCTCCGTAGACCCCAACGGGCCCCGTAGTGCGGGGGCTGCCTTCGTGACGGATGGTTTGACCTTCGGCAGGAGAGTACCTGATCACGCGTCCACTCTCCAAGCTGAGGCCATAGCGGTCCAAGGAGCGTTAGAGCATGCTCTAATATCACGAGCTGGTCCTGTGGTGATCCACACGGATTCACAGTCTCTGCTAGGCAGCTTAGAATCGACACAGCCCAGCGACAATGTACGCCTACTGACCTCCATCCTAGCACTTCTACTGAAGCTGCATCAGCAAGGCAGGAGTGTTACGCTCAACTGGGTGCCAAGCCACGTAGGTGTCCCAAGTAACGAGCTAGCCGACGCCGCAGCAGAAGCGTTGCGCCAAAGACCCAAAGTCAGTGTTGTCGTCCCTCTTAGCAGAAATCAGTTGCGCCTACGCACCAGGGCTCTTAACCAGGTACAACAGTTCCTTCAGCACAGACTGGAGGCAGAGGTGTCAGAGAGGGCGAAGTGGTACAGGGCAGTCACAGACTACGAGCCCCTTGTTCTTCCTCGCTCCACACCTAGAAAAGTGGAAACTCTGCTTTTCCGTCTGCGGCTGGAGGACCGTTGTTTCTGGCAAATCAAGAACAACTCCAAGCCAGAAGAGAGATGTCGACATTGCCGCCACCCTGAAGCCACCCTTGTCCACTACCTCAAGCATTGCCCCGCAACTGCTTTTCTGAGGAGAGGGCCTCCGACAACATCTGAGGGTCTTGTGCGCCGCCTATGCAGCCACTTAAGCGTATACGAACTGCGTCGGCTGGTGGAGTGTCAGCCCCCCTTTAAATCCTTTTCTTATATTATTATGTGCTCCGTTCATGTCAGGAAGGGTGAATTCACCGAGATGTGCGTACATATTTAACGTAGGTATGCACATCCGGTAAATGTATGAGTGGGTGTGGCCAAGCCACACACACTCATATATTGAATCACCCCCACTTTTTCTAAATCTTATTCACACCACTTGCTACACAAACCACCATCACTGAACACACAGCTAATGTTAGGAAGGGTGCATTCACCGAGATGTGCATACGTATTTCATATACGTATGCACATCTTATGAATGTATGAGTATGTGTGGTTGGGCCCACACACACTCATAAGTCAAATCACCCTCCAAACGGGCTCACACAAAGCCCGTGGGAATATTTTTCCCAAATTTCACAGAACAGAACAGAACAGGCACTCACCCCACATATTATTATTATTCACCGACAGCAGTCGCAGTATCAACACCTCCAGCTCCGTAGTAAGCAAGAGTAAGAAATTCCCTGCACCCAAAATAATTCTCGCTCTCCTGAGAACTCGCTCTGCCGGAAGATACATGTCCTCCTTAATTCTTCTTACGACCACCATTGCCCTTGAGGTCTTAAAACTTGGTGGCTCTGCAGAAGAGGGAGGAAAGCCTTCCCGGTCTCGTACCACTAGAGTAAAACAGGCATAGATACGTGCGTGCTTGGCCAGTATTACCAGCGACAGTAGCCGCCCCCCTCGACGATCGCGCATCAAGACCCGTCCTCCTAAACGTTCGTGCGTCTAAAGGAAAGTCCATCCCTCTCCTTTCTCGCTTCGTATAACTAACATTCACTGCCCCGCTGTCTATCCCCCACAACAATCGCTCTATTATCACAACTCCATCTTTTCATCATTACGCATACACAACCAACCACCAAGACACAAGGACACCTAACCCATTGCGCTTAGCGCAATGAGCAGAGTCAGGATCCGGGACTCGCGTCCCAACACAAAGAAAAATAATTTAATTTCAGCCGCTTTCATGCCTTTAGCAGTAAGAAAACGAATCACATCGCGTATTTCACAGTCGGCGGCATTCTCAATCGGAGGAGGCATTTCAAATACTCCCAAACAAACTTAAACACGGTCAGATGATTTCGTAATTATGTTGAAAAGTAGATTACAGTACAGGCTTTCATGTAGAAATAAATTTGTTACGAAAAGTCTACTTGTTTAATTTTTATTCCAAAACGGTACTTAAAAAACACGCCTCGTAGTAGTACTCACCCCCACACACATACTTTCACCCTTCTTACCCCAATGTAGTATGTGTAGGTAATAAATTTTAGTTTTATATTTTGCCTTTATTTCTTACTGGTGAAGGAGGAAGGTCCAAAGAAGGGAAATTAGTCACAGAAATCTATGCTTGCACTCTAAGATAATCTCGTATGTGGCCAAATAACTTTATAGTAGAACACACTTGATACATGATATAAACGGGCCCTGACTGTCTGGGATTTTTCTCACTTCACCAGAGTGAAATATTGCGTGTGTACAAAAGAAAAAAAAAAAAAAAAAAAAAGTAATATCTTAGGTGGGAAAAAATGTTGGAGAAGAGAAGAGGTTAGGCAAGAAATATAGATGAGTCAGAGAGTGCAGAAAATAACAGAAAAGATAGGTAAAGTGAGGAATGTGTAGACAAGTTAATGGGAAACCGATAACACTGGGGAACACTCATTTTGTTGCATTTAAAAAAAGACTTTTCTATAGTCAACTTGAGTGTGCTGATTTCAAATCTGAAGTCGGGTTTTGTCTGCAAGCTACAGATTTTATGCAATTTGACATTTTTATTTATTTTTTAAATTTTCGTTATTATAGGAAATTGCAATATCAGCCACAATTCTTTTGTTCACTTGAATCTTAAAACAGTATGAAAGCCATTTCTGTACATTTATTAAGGCAAAAGAAACAGAACATTAACATAACATCTATCCCAAATTTATATTATCATCCTTCATAACATCACCACAGCTTATGGAAGCTTATCAATTTCTTTGTGTATTTTTTTCAGGCAGGAATTTGCGTTTGTAACTTTTGCGTTTGTACATTTCATCTGGGCAATTTCGTTTAATGCTCCAGCAGTAGTCAGCCATCATACTTTTGTCCCAGCGCCCTTGGTAGCGTTCTTCCATGATCTTTAGGTCTTGGTGGAATCGTTCTCCTTGTTCGTCACTCACAGCTCCCAGGTTGTCAGGGGAACTGATTCAAGGTGGCTGTTCAAAAAATGAAGCTTGATGGCTCATGTTGCACCCGAGATCACGAAAAGCGAGGAGCATTCTTTTCACATTTTCACTGTAGTTCTCCGCCTTATTGTTTCCATGGAAGTTCTGAACGACTGCTACTAAGGATAACCATGCTGCCCTTTCTAAAGCGGTCATCTTAGCAACAAAGTGATCATCACGAATTAGGGTTCGAATCTGTGGGCCATCAAAAAGACGCCTGCTTTGATCTCCTCAAATGATAACCCTGGTAAAGCTGTGATGATGTGTTGGAAACATTCACCTTCGGTTTTCCAGTGCCTTGACAAATTGTTTCATCAAAACCTAATTTGATGTGAAGAGGAGGAAAGATGATCTTATCTCTGTTTACAATTGGGTCTTGTATGATATTTGGCATGCCCTGCTTCAAGGGTGTCACGATTAGGCCAGTCCTTCTGGACCCAATGTCTGTCTCGTGCTCGGCTGTCCCACATACAGAGGAAACATGGAAACTTGGTGAAACCTTTCTGTTGTCCAAGAAGAAAGTTGACCATCTTTAAGTCTACACAAATTATCCAATTGTGCTCATGACACTTTAAATAAGTCCATGACCATTCTCATATCATCATAGTCTTCCCGCAAATGCACTGAGTGACCGACAGGTACTGCTCCATAAACATTGCCATTATGTAAAAGAACACACTTTAGACTGCGTTTTGAACTGTCTAAAAAGAGTCTCCATTCAGCAGGACTATAGTAAGGTACACCCAGTTCTTTGAGAAGCCCTGGGATGTTCATGGCAGTAAACAAACTGTCTGTCTTTTGAAAAGAAAGTCACAAAAAGCTGGTCACGCTTTCTGAAATATGATACTTTAACAGAGTGATCAACAAGATTTCTGCCTTGTAATCTTGATGCCAAAAAGCTCTGCTGCTTTCTTTGAAAAAGACCTAAATCCCGCACTAAATCATTCAGTTCAGCCTGGGGAAGAGGCTTAGGGACGGGGAAAGGTTCAGTGTTCTGAAGAACAGTCCTCCGATTGTGAACACTTTTCTGACAATTCACTGTCACAACTGTCTTGCTGGCTTGTATCATGTCCAATGTCTTTATCGTCCAATGAAGGCAAGCCTTTGAAAACTGGAACAGGTACTTCTTCAGAGTGCGGAACAGGCCGAATAGCTGAGGGGAATGTTCGGATACGTAATCTTATGTCGGTTTTTCTTCCCAACACCCGTTGTGTTTACCATGCAGAAATAAACAGTCAGTTACATGGTTGGTGGGTTCGCGCCAAATCATTGG
The DNA here is from genome assembly GCF_046742065.1 of Oratosquilla oratoria. NCBI lineage: Eukaryota > Metazoa > Arthropoda > Malacostraca > Stomatopoda > Squillidae > Oratosquilla > Oratosquilla oratoria. The sequence continues at coordinate 38,432,487 of NC_134809.1, read as the reverse complement.
AAACTCCAAAAGGCAGACCTTTGCGTTTTCCTTTGGTCCAGTCTCGAAGCATTTTCCTCACAATTGTGGCACACAACATGAGGAGCCCATTGCTTGTCTTGATCACCAAGATGAACTTCAAAATATGCCTTGTAGACACGCTTGACGAACGAGGATATGTTACGTCTCTGACGATTGAGTGTGTAGCATCCACATATGTAGCAGAAGGCATCAGGCTTGTTTTCTGCAATGATGTCCTCATTCTGGAAGCCATGTTTGAACTGAAACAAAAGAAGAATTATCAAAATATTAGAAGCTATCTATATATATGGACGTTAAAAATGCTTATACATGGTTTACGCAAGTTCACATATGTACAATTTCATTAACCTCAAATTGCATACAAACTAGAGCTTGTAGAGAAAAACTAATTTCAGATTTGAAATCAGCGCCTAAAACTCTTTCAAAATCCATTAAAATATTCAATGCAACTCAAAGTTACTGAAAAAGTGTTCCCCTGTGTAATTTGTCAAAAAAAAAAAAAAAAGTTCACTCAACTGAATTACAAAAGTGCAAAACTTCACGCATGACACGATTGTCCAGTAGCTCAAATAAGTAGGGAAGTAAATATTGGTAATAAGATAGTCAAGACCTAAGAACTCATCCCTAAATTCGATAAGAATGAACCTGAATCATTCTTTTCAACATTTGAAGGAACAGCACAGGAAATGGAGTGGGATACTGATCTGTGGTGTGTGATAATCAAACCTAACTTATCACGAAGGCATAAAGTGTATACTCTGCAGTGGACAATAAATCTAGACAAGATTATGAAAAAGTCAGAGATGAAATATTATATATTACCCCCAGAGTATTAAAGAAAAAAAAAAAATCAGAGAGGCTAGAAAGAAATTTGGATGCAGATGTGTGGGGTATGCTAGGGCCATTTGTAGGAACTTGGATAAATGGGTGCTTTCAGGAAATTCAATACCTGCTGTTAGGATAAGGGAGGTATTCGTGATTGAGTATTTTCTTGACATGCTAAATACCAAAACTACATTATATATCTACTCAAAATCATGAGATATTGATGCAGGTGGCAACCCACGAGAAAAATTACACATAAAAGGCAGATAAAGCTATGATAAGTATGATACAGATCCCTAGGTTAGAACAGAAGTGTGTTTGGGATATCAAACCAGATATGTGAGACCACAAGTAGAAGATAGTTGGAGATGGCCAGTTCAGTGCTTTAACTGCAGTGGATTCAGGCATAGAACTCAGCATTATTATGCTGGGCAAAACAGACAGAAGGATAGGCAGGAAATAGGAAATAGATTAGTTAGGCAGGAGATAATGTGTGTGGAGGAGTGCAGAAGTGAAACAGATCAAAATAGGAGATCACCTGCAGGGAGTATTGACAGTATGGTAAATTGCCCCAAAGGAAATGGAAACAGGGGTAATACACAACACTGGAGACAAGAGGAAGAACCGAATAAGACAGAGAAGAAGTAAATAGCAGGAGAATATGCTGCTGGTAATTGGTGCATAGGTGAAGGTAGGTTAGGCAAGGTAGAAGATACAGAAGTAGGTTAAGAGTGGTTACCATATGTGAAAAATGCTGGGATAGGAATGGAAAGAGGTGAAGAGGAATATACAATCACAGCTTTATGAGACAATGGGGTACCTCATATAATTTTAAGGCCAAATCTAATACCAGAATTAGAATATACATAGGCCAGTTTACCATGGGATTAGCAGGAATAGTGACAACATTAGTGCCAATAGGTAGGGTGTTACTAATAATAGATGGTAGGACAACAAAAACTGAAGTGGGAGTAGCAAAGTTGCCAATAAAAGGGACTGATGTCCTTTGGAATGATGTAGTTGAGATAATCCAGGTAAGACTGAAAACAATAGAGTCTTGACACAGCAATCACACAACTCTGACGAACATGAGATTTTTACAGTTATCACCCAGTCCCAGACTAAGGAGGGAAAAGAGGAAGATGAGTTGAAAGAAAATGAGATAGGGCGCCTGTTCCAAAACAAGGGAGAAGAGGAGGTGGAAGTGACTGAGAAGGAAACTGGAGATGGAGCCGAAAATAGTAGGAAGGAGTAGCAGAGACTGGCGAAAGATGTAGGAGGAGATCAGGAAGGCGACCTCCAAGCAGAAGATGTCATCCTCAAAGAAAATATAGATACAGAGAACCTCATTTGACTTCAACAGCCATGGAGGAGGGGCAGGAGGAAGGAGACTACAACAAGACCAAGTTAATTATGGATGATGGTGTTCTTCTAAGAAGATACAAGCTACTGGAAAATGCTGGAGGCAACATCACCATGCAACTCATGATACCTAAGAAAATCAGGAGATTCATGAAGATGGAGCATGAAGCAACATGTGCTCACCTGGGAGTCTTCAAGCCAAAAGAATTGTTCAGACAATTTTATTGGCCGTGCCTAGCTGAATATGTTAAGGATTTAGTAAGACAGTATATTGTGTGTCAAGTGGTTGGAAAACCCAGTGACAACCCAATTATTGTGCCAATGTATAGAGTTTCAGTCATTGAGCAACCATTTAGTAAAGTAGTCATAGATTGTGTGGGCCATTTGCTTAAGACAAAATCTGAGAAATTGCACTTGTTTACCATCATGTGTTTTACATGGTATGCTGAATTAATACCAAATATTAAGGCAAAGACAATCACAAAAGCCTTAATGTCTTACTTTAGCAAGGTGGGCATACATCGGGAGATTCAAAGTGATAGGGGCACAAACTTTTTAAGTTTGATACTCAAGGGAGGTATAGAAGGCTTCAACATATGCCATGTCACATCAGTATTTCACCCACAAAGCCAAAGGATTCTTGAGAGGTTTCATGGAACCCTTGGACACATGATTAGAGCATTTGTTTTAGAGTTTGAGAAAGAGTGGGATAAAGGCATAGATTTGTTATTGTATGCCACGGGAATGAGGGCTTGTATGCCACTAAGTATGCCACAAAGCATGAGGGCTTAGGATTTTCTCCTTTTTACTTAATGTTTGGTAGAGCCCCATGAGAACCCCTTGCCTCTTTTAACATATACTGTACATACATATACCAAAGGCTTTTTCCTCCTTACACGGGGGTAGCCAAAAAGAAAAAGGCATAGAAATCACTCCCACCCATTTCATTTCCCATATATTCCACTCCCCTCCACCCCCTCCCTCCCTCCTATCTTGGCACCTCCTGGATGATGGGTCATCCCTGCATTCTGTCCACTGCCCTGGGTCAGAAGCAGTGTCGCAAGACACAGCACATCCACAGCAAGGCCGCTTCATAAAATTTGGCGACCCCCCCTCTCCGTCCCCTCATGCAGAAAAGGAGAAGACGGGGAGAAATCCATTCAGCCTGCGTCAAATTTTTTCATACATACTTCCTCACCCCCCATCCCCCACCCACTCCCCCTCATGCATCACAGCCTTATCTTTACAAAACCCTTCTCCATTCACTCCTATCTTCTGTCCTCTCCCGTCCTTCCTCCATAGACATTCCTCGCTTCTGTAAAGCCCCTTTCACCCCATCCATCCATCTCATCCTAGGACGCCCCCTAATATTCACTCCTTCCACCTCCGCCTTCCACACTTCTTTTACTAATCTTTCTTCACTCATTCTTTCCATGTGTCCAAACCATCCTAATACACTTTCATCAACCCTATCTCCCAGCTCCCTTTTCACCCCTGTTCTCCTCCTCACCTCCTCATTTCTCACTCTATCTAGCCTAGTAACCCCTATCATACTTCTCAGACATTTCATCTCAAACACATTCAAACTCCTTCTCTCTTCCTCTCTCATGTTCCATGTTTCTGCCCCGTACATTGCTGTTGGCACAATCACTCCTTCTTAACCTCCTCTTAGCATCCATTCCCAGATGTCTATATCTCATTATACTTTTTAATCCACCAAGGCATTTACTCGCTTCTCTCAATCTACATTCTACCTCCACCCCCACTCCTCCCTTTCCTGCCACATTCGCACCCAAGTATCTAAAACTATCTACTTCCTCCAGTTTCTCCCCCTTAATGCTCACTTCCAGCCTACTGTCACTCTCTCCCCTTGTACATCTCATCACTTTTGCCTCCTTTAACAAATGCTCTAAACAGGATCTGCAAGTGAATCTCCATACTCAAAAGTTTGTAGGCACTAAACTCAAATAATTGAAGGACGTTAAGGAATATGCTAGAAGGAATTTAGAGAAATCTCAATAAATCACAAAATATTATGATAGGAAGGCAGTTTGGAGAAAATTTAATGTTGGTGAACATATTTTAATTCTAACAGCTTACTCCACTGCATCCAAAATAGGAAGAACCATTTAAGGTGCTAGAGAGGTGGTGATAATTATATAATAGGTTACCCAAATAGGAGATCAGGAGTCCAACAGGTGCATGTAAACAGAGAAGGCTTTTCATAGAAAGGTCCCGGAAGAAGTTTGTGTGATCAAGACAGGATGAGTTGATGGGAAATCTGATTCAGACATTGGGAATTTTAACTTCTTTTATGATTTAGACAAGTTAGATATGAGTGAGGCATTAGAAGGAACGCTGTCGTCAATCACAGGAGAGATGCATGAAGAGGTTCAAGTGCTCCTCTGTAAGTATACCAAAGTACTCTCCACATGTCCTACTGTTACCCACACCATAACTCACGTCTTCCTATAAGGAGTGAAGCCAGTGTGACAGATTCCTTACACATTGTCACCCCAGAAAAGGAAGATCATGACAGATGAAGTGGATCAACTGATAAAGCAAGGACTAGTAAAACCAAACCTGGTACTAACCCTTAGGCTTCATTGGCTGTGCTAGTACCCAAGCCTGGAGGTGAGTGGTATTTATGTGTTGATTACAGAAAGGTAAATGCAATCATGAAGGCAGACCCTTACCCTCTCCCTAAAATAGATGACTTGATTGAAGAAGTTACAGCAGCAGTTTCTCTCCATGATAGACCTAATGAAAGGGTATCACCACATCTCCCTTACATGCAGAGCCATGGAGATCTCTGCCTTTATTACTCTACACAGCCAATTTCAATACAGAGTGACCCTATTTGGCATGAAAAACAGCAGAGCATATTAATATAGGAAATTATCAGTCAATGGTTCAAGAAACAAAGGATTCACAGTCATGTCAAGGACACTAGGTAAGGGGATGTAAGCATCTTTGCACCAACCCAGACCAAGCATAGGACTTGCGCATCTTAACAACGAGAAATAGCGCCAATAGTCAAGACAGCAGAAAACTGAAGAAACACAGAAGTTAGCTGTAACTTTTTGTAAGCTGTGCTCACACAAAATAAAACAATGAAATATTTATGAATTTATGCAAATAGGAGAATTTAGGAAAATTTAATTTAAGAAACAGATGCCATATGGCACTCATGCATGGCACCTGCACATGCCCTATATAAATGGGATTAGCTTGGCACTCACTCCACATGCACACTCTCACTCCTCTTACCCCAAAGTAGTATATGCAAGTAATAAACTATAGTTTTGTGCCTTACCTTTACTTCTTCCTGGTGAAGGAGGAAAGTCCAAAGAAGGGAAATTAGTTACAAAAATCTTTGCTTGCATCCTAAGAAAATCTCCTATGTGACCAAATAGGAGTTTTTCATTAGAATACGCTAGATACATGACACAAACCTTTTAAGCTTTTACTCAAGAGTGATTGATGTGCTGCAGGAGAGAGGGGGGTGAGTGGACTGTGTGTACCTAGACCCAGAGAAGGCTTTTCATTTAGAACATCACAGTCAACTTATGTGGAAATTGGAGCATGTAAGAGGAGAAATATTTGGGAGTGTTTGTGAAAGATAACCTATTGCCTAACATATCAGCAGTATTGTGGGAGAGATATATGGACTGCTGCAGGATATTAAAGTGGCTTTCTACTATAGGAATGAAGAGATGATCTATAAACTCATTGAAACCCTGTCCCCATACAGAGTGAATGATATAAGCAAGATTGAAAGAATACAAAAAAGGCAGCAAACAAACTGGTACCCAGCCTGCCAGGTAGACCATACAAGGAAAGAATAGGGGCACTGGGTCTGCCAATTTTGATAGATCAAAGAGAAAGATGTGATAGAAGAGATATCTTGATTAAGAATGGGAGGGCTTTAAAAAATAATGAGAACAAATTAAGAAAGACCATATATCTAAAGCATGTGAAGAAATACAGTTTTCCATACAGATGTATACTTGGAATAGCTTAGAAAGTATTATAGCAAAAGCTCGAAAAATACATGAATTTTAATCTAAACATGAAAATTGGGAATTAAAAATATAAATTAAGTTGGAATTGTACATGAATTTGTGGCTAGGTTTGATAAATCGGAGAGTGGGAGATAGGACCTAATTAGTGTTGCTCCTTTCCTGTATTCTGCAACTAGGTAAATACACCCACAAACACAACAAAATAAATACAGACTTTAAACAAGCTAGAGATAAACAGAAATGGGCTCACCAACACAGAACTACTCCACTTCCTACAAAAACATACACATTCTACTTATACAAGAAATAAAATTGACACCACAATTAACAGTTCCCTCATTTACAGATTACATGATGATAAAAGATAAGACAAGACACAAAGGTGGACTCATAACACTAGTACATAACAGTATACCCTTCTCCAGTGAAGCAGATTCCTGAGGAAATACACTGTTGAGTATAGCAATGGAGAACACAATGTGACCTGGGTAAGAGGAGATGACATTCCCACAAGATTAGATCTGTTACTAACCAAAGAACCAGACATCATCAGATTGCTGAACTACATTTGTCCCACAGGAAAAAGTGACCATGTTACAATTGAATTTCAGCTGGAGGATGAGGAAACAGAGACAAGAAATGAATCACACAGGCAAAAGAGACTCGGTTTAGGAATTTTTTTTTTAAGAAATAAACTGGAAGGATGTAATGAATACATGTAACCATTACTAACCATCACCAACCACGCAGGTGATCCACAGACATATGACATGGTACTCCCCTTGAGAAAGGCCTGTAATCTTGCAAACATCATCACTTTCCCAATCCAAAATATCTAACCAAACATCTGACTAAATGCAGAGTACGACAACAGCCACACCCCACAATATTACAACACAAGATGCCTAATGTCACCAGACAGACCCATTGAACCCCTTCTTATACCTACCCCAATTACATTTCCATAACTTAAAGTACACACACCATGTCTAACCACACCCACCAACCATACAACTAATGCCTACATATGGAACTAACACTTGTGCCAATAATTATTAACTAACATGTGTCACATACGACAACCCACTAACCCCCTTTATTATTGGGTGGCTATGCCTCTGAGAGTGCCAGGGAGCTAGGTCACAAGCCTGCTAGACACAGATCTGCCCAGGTCGTGCACCTGGCAGTGGGCAGGCATCTTCTTAGGGCAATGTCGAGGTCAAGGCCTGGCACTTACAGTATTTGGTCAAAGGACCAATTCATAATCTTTGCAATCCCAGATCATATTGTTAATGAATAAAAGAAACTCCGGAAGAGACTTTATCTCACCCGCAAAACCACCATTGCTTGTACTACAGCTGGTTACACTACTACATGAATAAAGAGGAAATGGGAAATCTTTCTTGACACCACTTTGGTATGATGACGCCTACGTATTTACCTACCTAGTTGTATCTTATGGGAAGGGGAGCTATGCTTGTGAGTCCCGTCTTTGTATCTTGCAGTGTCTAGTTTGCTCTTAAATTTGTGTATAGTTTTTACACACACTATTGTTTCATTCAGTTTGTTCCAGACACCCACCACGCTGCACCTTCTATTAAACCAGCACTTGATATACACCTTTTCCTGTTTCTATCTTGGTATGTATTTATCCACTCCTTCACTATAAATTTTCATCATTTCCATCAAAATCGTCCAGTTTTCTTCCACTTGTGTCTCTTCATTGTAGAATTTTCCCCAACTCACATTTTGAAAAACAAAAAACAAAAAACGAAACAAAACTTAAGTTTCCCACAGTCTGTTTTACTATACATCAGTCTTCCTTTTCCATATTTCTCATTTCTTTCTATATATATTTCCTCCTTTTGTTCAAACTCTATTAACACATGATCACTCTTTCCAAGTGGTGTCTTGTATTAAATTTTATTCACATTTTTGGGTTTTGATGTAAATATATAATCTAGTCTCGATGGTTCATTACCTCTATATCTGGTATTTTCTTTTACCCATTGTGTCATTGTATGTGTCATGTCAAGTAATATATTTCCCCATAGATCCTCTCCACCTTTCACTGTCATCTCTTCTCAGCACATTTCTTTGCACTTAAAGTCTCCCATAATTACCAGGTTTCCTCCATCCTTCAGCATCTCATTTAACAAATGCCTTGTATCTTTTAACATTTTAGAATACTCCCTTTCTTTCCAAGAGCCCTTTTTTTTGGGGCACATAAATCACTACAAACTTTCTATTCATGTCACTAACTACAATTTTCATCATGATCATTTCCACACTGTTTTTACCATCTGTAACCTTCATCACATTTAAGTTTTTCTTAGCCAAAAAATTACTCCTCCACCCTGTTTCTCATCTCTATTTTTAATCCAATGATTATATGATCTATGCCCAACACTATTTGGTGGTAGTGTACCCCTTATTTTTGTCACCACAATTTCCATTATGTCTTTTTCTTTTGACAGGTAATAGTTTAGTTCATTTAATCCTGAGATAAATCCATCTATTTTAGTATAAGTCACTTTTATTTTTTCCTTCTCCATTTCATTTTCTGTTCCTTTCGTTTCCCTTACCTGAATATACCATTTTCTCAGCTTCATATCTAACACTTTCTAATAGAACTCCTTTTTTTTTTATCTCCATTCTTTTCGCTTTTTTTTTTCTTTTCAGCTTCACCTCTTAGTGTCTCTCTTTCCCTTTCCTCAACAATAATTTTTCTTTTTATGCATATATTTTGATAGTGTTCACTCTTTGCTAACTTTCCTTATTTTGCTAATATATCTTCTACTACCATCTATGACCTTAATTTTATCTTTAGGGGTCGATTTCTTTCTTTAGTGTATTGTCCCATTCTATACACTTCATCTATTTCCTTTTCTATTTCCTGATCTCTGTCTTGTACTTCTTTTAGGATTATTCTTGCTATTTTTTTTCTCTCTCAAATACCTAACAAGACCATGTTTTTCCTTTAGTCCATATACTACAATACACTTTTTCTTATCCACTGTATCTCTAATCCAATTTGCTTTTCTTTGATTACTTCAATAATTGTGTCTTTTGCATTCTCCTGCATTTGTTGTTGTACTATTTCTTTAAAAGCTGTATTTTTGGTTTCTTGGTTTTCTTTTAATTCTTTTTTAATCTTTAGCAAATTCTCTTCTAAATCATTCTAATTTTTTAGACATTGCCTGTATTTGATCATTTATCTCTTTTTCTTAAGTCACACTGTTGGTGGTATCTTTGTTTTTATCCTTTCATTTTCACATTTTACCTCAACTGATTCTTTTTTTAATTCACTTATCTCACTATTTATTTCAGCATTCTTTTTCTTTAGATCACACACCTCTGTTTATTTTGAGGTATTCTTTTCTTAGATTCATAATCTCCTTCTTTAGATCCATGATTCATTATCCCATGAACTCTTGTTAAAACTCATCTCTTTTTCTATGTCTACAATTCAACTTGAGATTTTTCTCTCGTATTTACCAAATCTAGAAAAAGGTTCATCATTACATATTTTTTAGAATCGTCTTGGAGTTTCAAAGCCTCTGTTTACATTAAGCTCTGGTTTTGCGCTGCTAGAAGACTCTGCACTCGTGTCAACGATTGGTTCAGTCTCCCTGCCATTTTTCCTTGTTTCGCCCTGATTCCCTTCCATTTTTGCTCGCTAGACACTAATAACACTGCACTAGATCATCTTGGACAACCACAAGCATTCCCATTCCCACTCAATATAACCCAGGCCTCTTGCTCTCCTTGCACTATTGAGAATTTTCATGTTTTGAATGTAGCCTACTGAAACACTTGTTGAGAGTTCAACGTAGGCATCATGAGGCGCGAATGGGTACACTATGATGCCAGCATCTTGATTATATATATATCTTTTTGTAGTTGTACATGAGTTATCCCCAGATTCTGTGAACTCAGTTGATCTTCTTTTTTGTGTTTATTGTTAATCAGAGTAAAATAGAATGAGTAATACAGCAGTGACCTTATATTTTGTAATGCGATAAGTGTGATGCATTGTTCATATGGCAACCAATGCTGCGCACATGAATATGACTCGTACTAAAGTGGTTAACAACGGGGGAGCAAACAAACACGTGACAAAGACTAGTGAAAGGAAGAATCTCGTAACACTAATACATAACATCATATCCTTCTCCAGCAAGGCAGATTCCTGGGGAAATACCCTGTTGAGTATAGCAATAGAGAACACAATGACCCAGTGGGTAAAAGGAAGAAACTGAAACAGGACTGGTTTAACAAAAAATGTGAGATTGTGAAAAAGGCCAGGGACATGGCTTGGGGATATTGGAGGAAAAAAAGCAATAAAACAATCGAAGCTTACAAACAAGCTAAGAATGACTAGACAAGAATTTGACTGGAAAAAGAAAGCAGTTTTAAAAGAGGTATAGTAGATATATGCAAAGATGAACCAAAATTGTCTTACAGGTTTATAAATTGAGAGACAGGGAAGAAATGACCAAGTTAATAGCAGGTGGTGAGGTCTTTGAAGAGGTCTCAGCTCAGGCAGAACTAATGAATGAGTTTTCAATCAGTCTTCACAAAAGAGAGCATTTTTTTGTGAAAAGCAAGTGGAGCAAGAAACCATGTTTAGCAGATATGAATGTAGAAGTGAGGAAAGTGCTCAATCTATTGGGATCACTGGATGTGACAAAAGATTCAGGATATGACTGGATCTCAAACTGGATACTTAAAGAATGTAAGGAACAACTAGCGGATAAGATCAACAGTCTTATTACATGTTCAATGAATGAAGGTATTGTGCTGCTGGACTGGAAAAGGGCAAAGATGGTCCCAATTCACAAAGGTGGGAACAAGGAAATCCTACTAAATTATGGGCCAGTATCACTAACAAGCGCAGTGGTGAAATTATATGAAAGGATTGTGAAAGATCGATGGACCATTTATTTTGAAGAGATGAACACTGACAGACAGCCAGTTTGGTTTCCAATCTGGAAGGTCATGTGTATCAAACCTTTTCAGCTTTCAGCTTTTACTAAAGAGTGACTTATGCACTGAAAGAGAGAGAGGGGTTGGTGGACTGTGTGTACCTGGACCTAGAGAAGGCATTTTATAAAATACCTCACAGTCAAGTAATGTGAAAATTGGAGCATGTTGAAGGACTGAGTGGCAAACTACTAGAATGGATTAAATACTTTTTTAAAAGAAAGAATCATGAGGACATTAGTAAAGAATAAGATGTTAAGATGGAGAGTAGTAATGAGCAGAGTTCCACAAGGTTCAGTGCTTGCACCAATTATGATTCTTGTCTATGTCAGTGACATGATGGAAGGAACAACAAGCTATGCCAATATGTTTCCAGATTATACAGAAATCATGAAAGAGTGGAAAATGAGGATGGCAGACTATTAGAAAAAATCTAGACACTATTTTCGCATGGAGCCAAGAATGGAAAATGAGGTTTAATAATAATAATAATAATAATAATAATAATAATAATAATAATAATAATAATAATAATAATAATAATAATAATAATAATAAAAAGCAAAGCACTAGAACTGGGAAGTAGCAGCAAATGGCCATCTAATCCCTAGAATATGATGACACCTATGTAGGTGTCATGAGGTGCAAGTGAGTATACGTGGATGCTGGCATTGGTGTCCTGGTTATGTTTATTTTGTAGTTGTAGCTGAATGACCCCTGTATTCTATGAACAATCTTGATTGCATCTCTGTGGTTATAAACACTCTGGGTGAAAGAGAATGAGTGTAACAGCTGTAACTTTATATTTCATAATGCATGTATTGTGATGCATCATTGTGCGTCAGGCAGCCTAATGTGTGTGCGACTATTTGACTTGTATTGAAAAGGATATACTATTCCTTGGGAAGTAAACCCATCTTAAAAACAAAATAGGAAAAAAGATTTGGGATTCTTGATAAAAGACAACCTGTCACCTGACGGACATATCAGCAGGATTATAGAAGAGACATACAGACTACTGCAGAAGATTAAAATGGCATTTCATTATATGGATGATGACATGATGAAAAAAACTAATACATTCAAGACTAGAATATGTGTCAGTAGTATGGTCCCTACACAGAGTGAAGGATATAAGCAAGATTGAGAGAACATAAAGGACAGCAACCAAACTGGTCCCTAGCTTGGCTGATAAACCATATGAGAAATGACTAAAATTACTAGGTCTACCAACTTTGAAAGATTGAAGAGAAAGAGGTGATATGATTACAGTATTCAGGTCACTAAAGGGGATAGATTGTATTGATAGAAGAGATCTCCTGATTAAAGATGGGAGGGCTTTAAGAGGTCATGGGAGTAAATTAAGAGAGACCACATGTGTATGGGATGTGAAGAAATATAGTTTTCCATATAGAAGGATATGTGGAATAGCTTAGAAGGTGATACAGCCCAAGCTCAAACAATACATGAGTAAATCTATGTATGATTATTCAAAATCATGGATATATATTAAGTTGGAACTGTACATAAATTTGAGTCTAGGTATGTTAGAAAATTAGGGAATAGGAGACAGGACCCAACGAACATTGCTCCTTTTCTGTATATTACAATTAGGTAAATACATGAAAACAGTCATAGACATCATCAATGAAATAATTATAATACAAGCACAATACAGAAAGCAACCTACAGTATCACAAACATTCACATTCCTCCAACTACATTAACCCAAATGGCTATATCCCACAACTCCAATTTTATAACCCAATATCAAAACATATACCAGTAGGTGATTTAAATGCACACCATCCAAAACAGCTTGTTACATAAATAGCAGACCAAAGATAACACAAATTCTTGAACAAATCCCCAACCTAAAAATAATCACCACCAGCAACAACCCCACAAGACAACCTCTCCAACACAATCAACAAGCAACATTACCAAGCATAACAATGTGTTCACCCTCCATACAAACCCAAACCACAAGGGAAACCATGTAAGACCTACCATCCAATCACCTCCCAATTAAGGTCACCAAAGAACAAGAAGAAAAGCTGCAACCCAATATCAAGAGGACTTTCATAAACTATAAAAAAGCGAACTGGCAGAAATACTCAGAAGACAGTGAGAAAGAGCTAAAACACTTAATAGAAAAATTCCCAACCCCAGATAAAGCTGTAAATAAAATAGTTACAACTATCCAGAAATCAAGCAAGAAACATGAAGCAGTCAAAATACCATTACAAAATATGTAATATCATAAACATGCACTTTTCAGAACTAGTTTCAAGTTCACAACACCAGAAAACAGAATATCTAAATTAGTGCATAAAATCAATCCTAACACGAAAGAAAAATCCCCTTCCCACAGTAAAGGCATAGAAGAAACAAGAAACTAAAAAAAATTATAGCAGAAGGTCCCAACAAGAACTCATACACTTGGGCCGAAATGCCATATGGGCTTTAACTAATATATTCAACTACAGGTTAAACAACATCACAAATATCTGGAAAAGAACTCGTATAATACTAATCTTGAAACCATAGAAGCCACCAGAGGACAACCTCACCCCAATGATCATAGTTTCAAACAGGGCCCCTCTAACAGTACTCTGCTCACAAACACCATATAACAAGAACCAGAAGGATTCAATAAAAAAAGACCCCGGAAACATATTCATAATCACATCACTCACTGCTCCATTAACACACTAAAAGACAACACATTGCTGCATGCCAGACCCCCTGATATCCATCCCTCTGAATCCTCTCTCCCACGAAAGGACAGAGTCCACCTGGCCAGACTGCGATGCGGTTACCACCCAGCCCTTCTAAGCTACCAGAAAAGACTGGATGACTGGATTGTGGACAAATGCTCAGGATGTAACACTTCACCCCATACTATTCAACACGTCATGGAAGACTGCATTATACACAATCATGCACACAAACAACACAACATACACTCGCCATAAATGATTTGTGGGAAAACCCTGTTTCGGCCGTGACATTCCTTGGGGATACGGGACTGCTCGGACAGACAGTCTAGGGATCAACAACAACAGTTATGGTTCCTACTGATACAAACAAGGCTTTTGAGAAGGTCTTCATACACACCATCCAAAACGATCATTACCACATATATCCATAACAATGACAAAAAGTGGTAAACCAAATTCATAGCAGGAAGACAATGTAGCAGATTAACCTAAAACAACAGTATCAATCTGCAATATTTTCACCATTACTGTTCAGCCTCTTCATGAATGACCTACTAACTCCAGAAAACTGAACACCAACATTCTCTTCTATGCAAATGATTTGACAATAATAATGCACCACAGTAAATACAAAATAGTGGCAAAGAACACCCAAGTCTACTAGTATAAGCTGGAATAATGACTAAGAAATAACAGAATGGAAGCTTTACCCCACAAATCAACAGTAACATTGCTCATCCCAGACAACCATGAATACAGACATATACCAAGGGTTTTCCCCCTTACAAGGGAGGTAGCCAAAAAACAAAGGCATAAAATCCACTCCCACCCATTCCATCTCCACATACTCCACTCCCATTCACTCTCCCTCCCTCCCTCTTATCTTGGCTCTTCCTGGATGACGGGTCATCCCTGAATCTTGCCCACTGCCAGAAGCACTGGGTCAGAAGCAGTGTTGCAAGATACAGCACATTCACAGCAAGGCCACTTCATTCAATTGGCAATCCCCCTCCGTTCCCTCATGCAGAAAAAGAGAAAATGGGGAGAAATCCCTTCACCCTGTATCAAGTTGTTTTTTCACACATACTCCCTCACCCACTCCCTTTCATGCATCACAGCATCATCCATACACAACCATTCTCCATTCACCCTTATCTTCTGTCTTCTCCTGTTCTTCCTCGACAGGCATTCCCCTCTTTCCCAATGCCCACATTCTAGCATGAACCATATTCACTCACCATCCTTAATGAAAATGCCTATTGATGTTAAATTTAACTAATCAGCAGGTTATATTAAATCAGATAATGATATTTAAATGTATATTAGGCTTTTTCTCATGTGAGTGTCCCAGGTGCAGGAGGACTTATGAACCAGCGGCGGAAGAGTACATGATTTGGGCACTTCTGTCCAAGGTTGCCATGAATGATGACGCGAAAAAGTAGCATTCACATTATTATAGAATGTGTTCTCCCTTTTTTGATAACTAGAAATTAATAAATTGTAACTCCTCTTCATATAAAAATAAAGAAGTGGATAGATTGTGTGAAGCCAGGCAAATAGATGTAGGTTATGTTTATGTTTATAATAAACTGGCACTTGCCGCTAGCACTGTGTTGTGCGGTCTTGGTATAAATCTAAGAAACGCAGGGAGGAGCATCTTTCTGACTCCCTCGCTTGTGCCCAGCATGTATCCCATATACAGCAGGCTAAGCTAAATTGTATATTTTTATATCATGTGAATTAAATATTTTTGCACCTCACCTTTTCGTTGTCCTTGTGAAGTGGAAAAAATTAAAAGGCAAATTATCATACTAGCTAGTGTATTGAAGAACTGTTCAAATCACGGCCGAGATTTGATAAGCAACTCAATCACAGAGGCTAGTCCATGACAGGATCCATTCCCAAATGTCTATTTCTCATTACACTTTTTAATTCCCCAAGGCATTTACTTGTTTTTCTCAATCTACATTCTACCTCCCTTTCCTGCCACATTCACACCCAAGTATCTAAAACTATCCACTTCCTCCAGTCTCTCTCCCTTAATACTCACTTCTAGTCTGCTACCATTTTTTCCCTTTATGAATAAAAAACAGAAATCACTCTAATAACCATTTATTAATAATTCACAAGAACTACCTCATAGTGATTGACAAAAGTACTGTCTGCCTGGGGTGAGACAGACAGTACTTTTGTTGAATCTGGAAAGACCCATATGAGTGGCACGGTTTTATGTAAAAAAAATTGTCTGCCTACAGTGAACATGGAAGGGGTGGAGTTTATCAGTGAGCCAAGAATTAATCACATTAGTCATTGTTTTGTTGGTGATGAGGTAAGGTGTATGCTGCAACCCCTCTGTCCTGGGCTCCCTCTTGAACCTAACCACAATATCTTCTGAGCCACCTTATGTTACCTATTCTGAGTGCAGAAACCATAGCCCAGATAGTTGCCCTCAAGAAATTTGGCTGGCAAACGAAGGAAATTACCTCTGCTTAGGGGTCATAAGAGGCTTCTTCACCAGGCGGTGGCTCATGAACTCCAAGTACAGCAGTTCTCACTGGACACTCTCTGAACAATTCTGGGTCCTTTTCCTTCACTTGTATGGCTGTCACACAAGGATTAGACTCTATTCACATTTCACAATATTTTTAGCCCAATCCCCTGTCTTTTTTGGGCCTCCCAGACCTCTTAGCAATGGTAGGAGTCTGGCTGCCTCCCCTATGGGATCTGGCAACCCAGCAGCGGACAGTATGAACACAATTTGGTGAGTTCCTTCATTTGCCAGCCAGACTTCTTGAGAGCAACTATCTGGGCTATGGTTTATACACTTAGATCCTTAGTATTGCTCACATTAGTAACATAGGGTGGCTCAGAAGATGTCATGGTCGGGTTTGAGAGGGGGCCCTGGATGGTGGGGATATGACACACAACCTCCCCCTTCACCAACAAGACAATGACTGATGTGACTGATTCTTGGCTTGCTGATAAGCTCCGCCCATTTCATGCTCACTGTAGGTGGACAGAATTTTTGGCATGAAACCATGCCACTTGTGTAGGGCTTTCCAGATGTAACAAAAGCACTGTTCACCTGACCCCTGGCAAACAGTATTTTTATCGAGCACGTTGAATACATCTCTGGTGTGGCAGCGTTTTCATCATGGAACCAACTCCACACTTCAAGCATTGGGGGCCAACCAGCCACAAAATACCCCTGCCACTAGTTCTCATGTAGGTGGCACCGTTCCGTGAGAGCAGTTTCAGTTACCAGGGCGAGTACTACAACCCTTTTTACAACAATGCACCTTCACGTTTTTTCTGCACTGAGGGATGATTTACCAGTGATCATCCCTCTTTTCTGACTATTAATCAGATATGTAGAGAGCAATCCTGGGCCCACCACAAAATACACATGTCCAACATACTCCAAACCCATCACCTTGAGCTGACAAACAAAGGGGTCAGTTCAGTACAACTCATGCAAAAGCTGGGCCCAACTTACTTGTGCAACACTTGCTGACATAAAACAATACACAAATGCACAAACACCTGGACCTGTTTTATTTGCCCAACCATAACTTCACTCCCATCATCCCACTCCCAGCCTGTACCCTTATCTACACCCCAACCCTTGCCATCCCCTTTCCCCCTGCCCTTCTCCCCAAACACTCCTCTTCCTCCTTCTGACCCTGGTCCTAATCCTTCCCCACCAGTATCCCAACCATGCAGAGCAACCTATAACACACACAGAATACACATCAATATCTAACAACATAACATTTATGGCATCAACATACACACAGACACACAAAACATGAACTCAAACATTTCCTCAAACAACACAACATACACATTGCTATCATACAAGAAACAAAAACTATGACAATCCCAAGAAACACCCTATTTCATCACTTCACCACCATCTGACATGACCTGACCAATGGCAATGGCATTGGACTCACCACCCTGATCCACCAGTCCATCTGCTTCATGGACACAAGTGCCGCTACCAAAACCCCCTTCCCTACTACAGACACAGAAACACAACCAATACAAATCCAAACAGGTAACAAATCCACAATGACAATAGTTAACATGTACACCCCCATCATCCCCGTAGTTCCAAACACCTTTAGCCCTAACCTTAACCAAATTGCCACCATCCCTAACCTTATCCTGGGTGGTGACTTCAACAACAAGTTGTCGGCCTGTTGTGTCAACAACTCTGACATGGATAGAGAGTTTGATCTACAAATATAACTTGACTCATGGACAATCTTGAACATCATCTATTATCACACTGTTACCTCTGTCACCACTCTTCCCTTCTCTGGTCCCCTTTCACCACTCTGTGTTGTCTTCTCTATGTGCCGTCTTCCATTCGTGCATTTACTTTCTTATATTACATCTTTCACTTTCTACTTCCTTTTCACCACTGGCTTTGTTACGTATGATTAGTCACTCACTATTTTCATCTGTAGGTTGTTTCAGCTAGTATTACTCTGTCTAAGAGAAGGGAATTAAACGGAGCTTAATTTTTCTTTCTTTTCGTCCCGAATAAATGCACCTGGATCTTAAAGTTACACCAAGGTACTCCTGTCAAGAATCCTCAATTTGTTTACTAGGTCAGTTCTGCAATGACGTGATGATTTTAGTCCAATGATCTTTACTTTTATATTTAAGATCCTCCCCTAAGGGCGTGGTTTTACTAACGTGAACCAATTGAATTTTCTCCCCCTCCACCCTTTCTTCAACCAGAAAGGCTGTTACAAACCCCGTAGGCAATACTACTTACTCAAGCAATCTCGAAATCAATGCACATCTAACTTATACACTTATAACCCACTATAGGAGAAATAATATCAGAAGTACAGGAGATCCGTATATTTTGACTACTATCTGTAGGGACTGCTGGAGAGGACTACAGATAGTAGTCGAAATATACGAATCTCCTGTACTTCTGATATTATTTCTCCGATAATGGGTTTTAAGTGTATATTTACAAATGTATTATAACATTACTGTTTCCCACATCTGACTTAGTTTACATATTGTCACATTAACATAAAAATTAACATTATATAGCAATGAAATTGGACCCTGGCAGCTGTTTGTAAACATTCAAGTGGGGAGCGGGGTTGTGCAACTCCTTCACCTTCTCGCCTTCGGTATTATGTAAATACATAAGCTATAAAATATAACGCTCGTAATCTACTTCCCTTTTCTACCCACTTGTCTAACAGTCTCTTACAACACACGTATCTCCCATCAAGCTCTTTACACTCTATCCTCTCCTGATATCAAATTCTGTTCCCCAGCCTTACCCCAACAACTTCATGAAAAGTGGTCGGAGCCTTCAGATTCAACCACCTACCAATCATCATCACCAACAAAACCCGATCCATCCCAGTTGGCCACAGACATATATACCAAGAGAGCAAACTGGGAAGCTTTCACTGAAGAGACAGAACAACAATTGAGATGCAAAACAGTACATTAATCACATAAGAACATAACACAAGAATGAACAATGAAGGAGACTGCAAGAGACCATGAGGCCTACACTAGGCAGCTCCGTATCCATCACCACCTGTCATCCCCATCCATAAAGTTGTCTAATCGTTTCTTAAAACAACTGATAGTTTCAGCGCTTACTACATGGTTATTAAGTTTATTCCATTTGTCAACCACCCTATTAGTAAACCAATTCTTGCCTATTTCCTTTTTAAATCTAAATTTATTCAGTTTATAACCATTACTGCGAGTCCTGCCCTGTTGTTTTAATATGATGACGTTTGAATCACCCTTGTTAAATCCTTTGATCCACTTGAACACCTCTATTAGATCACCCCGCACTCTGCGTCTTTCCAGAGAGTGTAAGTTAAGGTGCCTAAGCCTCTCTTCGTAAGGCAAATTTCTGAGTCCATGTATCATTTTGCTCATTCTTCTCTGTACTGATTCTAGTGCATTGATGTCCATTCTGTAGGACGGAGACCAAAACTGTACTGCGTAGTCAAGGATGGGTCTAACTATCGCTAGATAGAGTTTAATAATTACCTCTGCATTTCTATTCGTTACCGTCCTAGCAATGAAACCTAATGCTCTGTTAGCTTTATTCCTGGTGCTAATGCACTGTTTCCTGGTTTTAAGATCCGGACACACTAGAACTCCCAAGTCTCTCTCGCACTCAGTTTTCTCTAAAAGCATGTTATCTAAGCTGTATATATTTTCGGGGTTGTGTGGCCCTACGTTTAACACGCTAAACTTAGAGATATTGAAGTTCATTTGCCATTTCACCGACCATGTGAACAATTTGTTAAGATCATCCTGCAGAATATCTGGGTCGTTTCCTGACCTAATTAGGCATCCTATTTTAGTGTCGTCCGCAAACTTACTAACATCACTATTTATCCCGCCGTCTAAGTCGTTTATGTACATAATGAACAACAAGGGACCCAAAACCGAGCCCTGGGGGACCCAACTAGTAACATTGCCCCACCTAGATTTTACTCCATTTATAGTGACCCGCTGTTTTCTGTTACTAATCCAAGCTCTAATCCATTCTAACACTTTTCCTCCTATGCCATGGGCTTTGATTTTATTTAGTAGTCTCTGGTGTGGCACCTTATCGAACGCTTTGCTAAAGTCAAAGTAAATAATATCGTAATTATCACTGTTACCTGACGCCTTATATACTTTAGTGTAAAAGGATAGAAGATTAGTCACACATGACTTACCCTTGGAGAAACTATGCTGTGAATCACGGATTAAATTATGTCTTTCGATGTGTTCTCTGAGTCTATTTACTATTATTGATTCAAGCATTTTTCCTATAACCAATGTCAAACTGATTGGCATATAGTTGCATATACACGATCTATCTCCCTTCTCAAAAACAAGAACAACATTTGCTTGCCTCCAAGAAGTAGGCACAAAACCAGTATTTACTGATTTATTAAACATTTCAGTTAACTGGTTGCAGATTTCTAATTTACACTCCTTTAGCATTCTCGGAAAAATTTCGTCTGGACCCGGGTATTTTGTAGCTTTAAGTCTTTCAATCTGCTTGACTACTTCTACTTTACTAATGCTGATATTAGATAGACTACTTTCTTCATCCCCTCTGAAAATCGGATCGCAGTCAGGTACTATATCTAACCTCTCATTAGTAAACACCGATAGAAAATAATTGTTAAACTTCTCACTCATTTTTTCCTCCGATTCTATCATGATATTTTCATCTTTTTTAATTGTTCCTATTCTTTATTTTTTGTTCTATAGAGATGAAAGAAACCCTTTGGGTTGGATCTTGATTGACTAGCAACCTTAATTTCATAATTACGTTTCGCTGTACGTGTATTCTTTTTAACTAGCTTTGCCATTTCGTTATATCTTGATCTAAGGTGTGTTTCCCCGTTTTTTATTTTTACGTAAAGTCCTCTTTTCATTCCGATCTCATGTTTCAATCTGTCCGTCATCCATTTTGAGTATTACTATTTTTCTGTATTGACTTCAGGGGGATAAATGTATTTTGTACATTAATAATCAAATCAGTTAGATTGCTATGCATTTCATCCAAATCGCTGATCTGTCTGTTGAGCCCTCGCCCCCAATGACCTGACCCAAGGTATGCATATTACCCTCCGTGACCCGACCTCTAGTCATGACCTGACCCCCGGTCACGCCACGAGACTCACTAATGTCCGAATCGTCAGCATGACATTTCATATTCAATTTCAAATAGTTTTTTATATAGTCAAAGTTTGATCTCCTGAAGTCTAGTACTTGGATGTTATTCGTACTTTTTAATTCTTCCCATATAATATTAAATCTTACTTCTTGATGATCGCTAGAGCCTAGACGTTACTCATTAAAGGCTCATTATTAGTTAAAACTAAGTCCAGATTATTTACTCTTCATTTTCAATACAATCATACAAAATTCAGATAAGAAATACATCCCTAGAGGTAACAGATAATCACATTACTGTACCCAAATTTCACACCAGAAATCCAAGGCCTCATCAGACAACGCAATACACTTTAACACAACAACCCCCAAACCTATCCCTCAGAAAATAGCATACCAAATACAAGCACTAAACACTGAGACCAACAACAAAATACATAAAATAAACACAAAATTGGCAAATATTTGTCAACACAACTATGAAACAAACACCAGAAAATTGTATAAGACACTCAACAACATTACACTACACTGCGTAAAAAAAAACTCACAAAAGTTTTGTTTCTCTTTTTTATTATCATTATTATTATTATTATTTTTAATGCAAATTTTTATGCTGGTTCCAAATATGTACTTGTCTCTTACCTTCGACCATTTTAGTGATATAAAATTATACTAATATGAATAAATGTATGGGGTACAGTAAACACACAATTGTTGTTTAATTTTTTTTTTTTCCCAGGTTTATACTTTACCATGGATGCGGGAATTCACCAGATTCATTCTGTTATATGTGTGGTTTCTATGTTGGCCCTAAGCATATATCATAAAATTGCGAAAGGTTCAAAGTACTGGACTGCTTATAGACTGTACTTTGGAATGAGCATGGGTGACAAAAAAAAAAAAAAAAAAAAAAACCCTCATGTGATATGTGGTAGCTGTCGATCAAATTTAGATGCATGGCTGAGAGGTGATATGATTATAGTATTCAGGCCATGAAAGGGGATAGATTGCATTGATGGAAGAGATTTCCTGATCAAAGATGGGAGGGATATAAGAGGTTATGGGAGTAAATTAAGAAAGACCACAAGTCTAGGGGATGTGAAGAAAAATGGTTTTCTATATAGATGCATAAATATGTGGAATGGTTTAGAAGGTGACATAACCCAAGGTCAAATGATACATGAGTTCAAATCTAAATATGATAATTCGAAAAAAAGGTCATAGATTAATTTGGAACTGTACTTGAATTTGAATCTAGGTATATTAGAAAATTAGAGAATAGGAGGCGGGCCCAACGAGCACTGCTTCTTTCCTGTAAACCACAATAAGGTGAATACTACAACTCGTCACGCCACATACCCCTCCTTGCTGAATCAAAACACAGTTTTAGACCACTACACACCACAAACACCCTTCTAATAAATCTGACACAAAGAGTTTTTGATGGCATCAATTCAGACAAGCCCCCACACAGAACACTCTCATAACACTATACATCAGCAAAGTTTTCGATGCCATCCACTGTCACAATCTCACAAACAAAATATATAATACAGATACGCACAATAATACCAAAATATCTATCTATATACCAAGGGCTTTTTCCCCCTTACCAGGAAGGTAGCTAAAGTCAAAAGGCATATACCCACTCCCACTTATTTCATTCCCACCCATTTCACTCCCATCCACCATCCTTTCCTATCTCTCATCTTAGCTCCTCAAGGATGACGGGTCATCCCTGTATCTCGCCTACTGTCCTGGGTTAGAAGCAATTTAGCAAGACACAGCACATCTATAGCAAGGCTACTTCACTTCATCGGCGACCCCCCTATCCATCCCCTCATGCAGAAAATAGATGGTTAGAAATTCCTTTGGGCTACATCAAAATACCATTCACACACAGGCACTCTAACCCATCCCTCCATCCCCTCCCTACCTTGTATCACCAAAAGATGGCTGGCCAATCACTGAACACGAGAAAGATTGAAGAGAAAGAGGTGAATGTAGAGAATGTGGTACAGACGGGGGTGCGCGGTTGGCACCCCCGGCGCGGGGTCAAAAAAGGTCACAGTGATGGAGGAATGCCGCTGGTACACGACGGCGTCGGGGCCCCTGGGTGCGTGCGTGCGTGAAACGAGGGGAAACAAGTGGAACTGTACTAAGATTAGGTTTACAAATAGGCAATGTTTATAGGTAAGCTAGAATAGGGAAAGAGATAATTGTGGTGCGAACGAAGGGGGGTTAAAGAGTGAAAAAGAAGCAACCGAAAAAACGGGATTTCCACAGAAATCAGGTAAGTGGCTGTCACGTCACACCGGGTTCATACTCGTGATGTGACATATTCATTCCTGGAGCATGACTACACTGTGTTGTGCAACCCCTCGGTGTGACCTATAACACGGACCAAATATGGAGCGGCGTAAGTCCGACGGTGGTGAAGACGGCGTCCCCTCTCTTGACCACCTTAGCCCTATGGGGTGAGAATGAACAATGACTCCTTGTCCGCTTACACTGTTGACCTAGAACGCGCGCGAAAGCTCTCGTAGGCAAGCGGCGGAGTGGTACGAAATCAACGCCGCCCGCAAGCTGAGGTCAAGGGACGCATTAACCAAGAAGAAGGAGGCGAATTAGCGCCTCCCCTCCTTTTCTACCTCACTGTCTTGTAGGTTAAGGTATAAGTTAGGGAATCATTGTGAACCTCCCCATTTATGTCATGCCCTAAGCTCTGTTTTTGTGTATTACATCAAACTCTAAAACAGAGTTTGAGTAATTCCTACAATCCAGAGTCTCAGAGAAGAATCGCCCCTTTATAGATACATCCAACACGCCAGGATAAAGAAAGAAGATATACAAAATCACTGAAATATTTACTAACACAACTAGTGAGAATATCTCTTACTTACAAAGTACCGACAATGTGCAGAGGTCGAGTGCGGAGAGAGCAGCATGGGTGTCTGCACCCCCCCAATTTATACCCCAGCCGCACAACACAGGTGCTACTGCCCAAATGCCAACTTATCTTAATACACATTTTCCTATCCCTATCCACCCAACTCCACACACCCATTACTTCCTTTATTTAAGCATGGAGAGGGTTCACAATAATTCCCTAGCTTATACCTTAACCTACAAGACAGTGAGGTAGAAAAGGAGGGGAGGCGCTAATTCGCCTCCTTCTTCTTGGTTAATGCGTCCCTTGACCTCAGCTAGCGGGCGGCGTTGATTTCGTACCACTCCGCCGCTTGCCTACGAGAGCTTTCGCGCGCGTTCTAGGTCAACAGTGTAAGCGGACAAGGAGTCATTGTTCATTCTCACCCCATAGGGCTAAGGTGGTCAAGAGAGGGGACGCCGTCTTCACCACCGTCGGACTTACGCCGCTCCATATTTGGTCCGTGTTATAGGTCACACCGAGGGGTTGCACAACACAGTGTAGTCATGCTCCAGGAATGAATATGTCACATCACGAGTATGAACCCGGTGTGACGTGACATGACCGACAAATCTTACAAACTATCTAGGCACTAAAGATGACCGAGGCAACGAGCACAAAGGAGCCATTCAAGATGAACAATATCACCTTAAGGCCATATGACGGCAATGGAGACGTCGCCGGGTGGCTCAAAAAGACGGAATTAGTGGATAAATTAATCGGAGTCACGGACGTCGCGAGCTATATTGCCCTTAATCTAGAGAACGACGCGTTGGCCACGTATCTGGAAATGTTGGATAGTGATCAAGGGGATGCAGGGAAGGTAAAGAAAATATTACAAGAGGCTTTCGGCGAGATTCCGTTCGAATTGTTTAATCGGCTGCAAATAATACGCTGGGCTGGCGAACAGGTTGATGTTTTTGCCAATGAAATTAGGTTAGCTGGAATGTCGACATTCACTGGCGAAGGCTTGGATAAACTCGTCAGGATGGTGTTTGTGAATGGCTTTCCGGATCACATATCTGCTGGACTACAGGAAATAATGCCGTGTCGGCGAGTATGGACGAGTTGATAGTTCGCACTAGGCTTCTCACGAGGACAAAGAAGGATGGGCCTTTAGCAGCCATGGTAACAGAGCAACCACAGGGACCTACACGAGACCTCGGGTCGAGATGCCAATCCAGTGACAATGGAGGAGGGAAAACGGGAGAGTCCAGTGGTAACCACAGCGGATGGAGGGGGCCGTCTAGGCTCCGTTGTTATGTGTGTCGGCGACTCGGTCACTTCGCGAAGAATTGTAGAGGGACGGAGCTCATATGTTACAAATGCGATGATCCGGGACATATGGCTCGACACTGTAAGTAGGGAACTGATGAGATGACCAGACGAGAGCTCTTTTCCCTGTGTGGCAAATTGGTGGGTCACTACCCGATCGCCGGTTGGCTCCGTGTAGCATGCAGTTATATGAAGAGGCGGTCAGGATCGAAGGATTGAGGAGAGAAGGTTGATGAGGGCACGCCCACGATAATACGTGACGTCGTACAACGGATGAGACATGGTGATCCCGTGAGAGGACAGTAAAATGTACCGTGGTGCGATGCTGGTAGCATAGCAACCGGCGTCGCCTTGAAGATAGGAGGTGTGGTAGTCGAAGATGGAGCGTGGCAGCGAAAAAAGGATGGCTGCCATCACATTAATGTATCGGAGTTGGATGCGGTTATGAAAGAAGTCAATTCGGCGCTGAAATGGGGGCTACGTGAGATCGAAATCAGGACTGACTACAGCTACAATACCGACAGCTGAGAAGAGAATATGCACGAAAGGGGCTACAAAGGTCATTGTGAAGAATCGTCTTGGAATCCTGAGGGAATTAATAGACGAGTTCAGCGTGAAGATGAGCGTGCCCCACGTGCTGTCGGAAATAAACAAAGCAGATACGTTAACCAGAGTGAAGAAAAGCTGGCTGAAAGTGCCGGAAGAATAAGACGAGCAGAAGTTTGAAGTGTGTGCTGCAAGGTCCCTCTGCTTGAAAGAGTTGGATGGAACTCATCACCTTGGTATTGATAAGTCATTGTTCTTGGCAAGGAAAGATGACCCAAATATAACGAGGGAAGAAGTCCGGTGGGCAGTAAGAGTGCACGTCCGATGTCAGTCGATAGACCCCGTCTCCAGACCGCACGCGGCGGGGGAACTTAGCGTAGAAGAAAAATGGAGAAGGCTGGCGTTGTTGTAACCCACTATCGGCGGGGCATGTACTTATCGATGGCTGATTGCGGCTTGGACGCTTCGCCGTCTGGTGGGAGTTGAAGACGGAGACGGGAGAGGAAATTGCTCGGGTGATGAATGAGATATTTCTGGAACAGGGTCCAGTGGGTGAAATCCTGATGGATAATAGCACTGCATTTCGGTTGGGCTCGCTAAAAGAAGTGCTGGACAAATGGAGCACGAGACGTGTCTTTCAGGTTGCTTACCGGCCGTGCGGAAATGGAATAGTAGAACGACACCATCGCACGATTAACTCCATCGCCGAGAGCTCGCTAATACCACCCATAGAGGCAGTGGTATAATATGTCCCATAGGTCAGACTAAGACGAAGGCTCGGTTCCAAAATGAGCCTTATTTAAATATGATTGGCGACATCCCCGGGTAGGGCCGGGGCTACCAGCCGATACTGAAGAAGGCCCCACCTCAGTACAGGTGGGGAAGGAGGTATGGGTAAGGCCAAAGGATGGTAAGTGCACGTCACAGTGGACGAGGGGGGTCGTAACGGAGGTAAATTTGCGGAACATCTCTGTCGAGGGAGTGCCGCGACATATCTTGGATTTTCGTCGTGTGGTGAGTGGCGGAGAAAATGAGGAAGCGAGTCAAGACGTGGTATTGAACGATGGAGCGGCGCCCCGAAAGCCCCAACGCGACAGACATCCTCCAAGATGGCTGTAGGACTACGAATTAGGAAATGGAGGAGACAAAGAATAGGTTGATCTCGAGATCAATGTTGGGGGGTGAATGTGGTATAGACGGGGGTGCGCAGTTGGCACACCCGGCGCGAGGTGAAAAAGGTCACAGTGAGGGAGGAATGCTGCTGGTACACGACGGCGTCGGGGCCCACAGGTGCGTGTGTGTGTGGAACGAGGGAAAGCGAATAGAACTGTACTAGGATTAGGTTTACAAATAGGCAACGTTTTTAGGTAAGCTAGAATAGGGAGATATAAAAGTGTGGTGTGAATGAAAGGGGATTAAAGCATGGAGCAGAAGCAGCCAAAAGAACGGGATTTCCACAGAAATCAGGTAAGTGATCGACAAATCTTACAGTAATATGATTACAGTATTCAGGTCACTAATGGAGATAGGTTGTATTGACAGAAGAGATCTCCTGATTAAAGATGGGAGGGCTTTAAGAGGTCATGGGAGTAAATTAAGAAGGACCACATGTCAAAAGGATGTGAAAAAATACAGTTTTATATACAGATATATAAATATGTGGAATAACTTAGAAGGTGATTTTGCCTAAGCTCAAACAATAAGATCAAATCTAAATATGATAATTGGAAATGAAGGATATAGATTAAGTTGGAACCGTACATGAATTTAAGTCTAAGGAATGTTAGAAAATTAGAGAGCAGGAGACACAACCCAATAAGCATTGTTCCTTTCCTGTATACTACAATTAGGTAAATACATTTAATCTTTTTTTGTATAAATGCATAAGTACATGAAATAGCTTAAAAGGGAGTACAGCCCATGCCAGAACAATACATGAATTAAAATTTAAATATAATTACTGGAAATTAAGGATAGATACCAAATTGGAACTGTACATGAATTTGAGGTTAGGTATGATAAATTGGAGAGTAGTAGATGAAACCCAATGAGCATTGCTCCTTTCCTGTATACTAAGATTAGGTAAATACATTACAAAGCAATAGGTTTACCTATTGTTATGTATGGAAGCAAGGCCTGGGTAGTGAATGTATGGGTAATAAGTCATGTGGATGAAAAGTCTGTGGGATATAGAGTTACAAAATGTAACTAAGGAATGGTCTGATTCCGGAATGGACTGGGGTACAGATGGAATTGTGAGAGTAGAACAGTCACCTGAAATGGTTTAATAATTTTATGAGAACAGATGTGAGTAGACATCCTCAAGAGAAGCATGAGTCAGTGGTGTTAAAAGTGGGAGTAAAGGGCCATTTACATGGTCTAACAGTTTGACAAACCCAATTTGTCAAACAAGTGTTTGAAGTGATGTTTGACCGTGTGAATAGGGTATTTGGTTGTAAAACACATTCGACAAACATGTTTGATGACCAAATATCCCATTCACATGGTCAAACATCACTTCAAACACTTGTCTGACAAACCCGGTTTGTCAAACTGTTAGACCATGTAAATGGCCCTTAAGGTAAAGGTTAATGAAGACATAATAAGTCAGGATATTGAATAAGTGAAAATATGTGTGGGTGACAGTTGGAGAAGAATGAATAGACAAGGGTGACAATTTGTTCCATAAGAAGGGTGCACCAATAAAGAGCCAGTACAAATGACAGGAGAGAAATGAGGCGCAATTTTCATATTGTTTAATCAGGGAGGAATGGAAGTGAAGTGTGTAACTGGAGTGAAAGGGGTGAGGATGTCCTTCTAAGCCTTACCATCTTACTTTGTGGGTGACAGCTGTTTGAAAACAAAAACTGCACATGATACTGTAATTAAACTGTAATTCACTTTACTTACAAAAGCTGTGTACTCCTTGACCTCATGTTCTAAACAATGTGGTGGACTTGTGTTTCCGAGCCAAAAGCATTCCTGGCACATTTGGTAGTTGTAGCATCTTTGACACTTGTATCGGAGGCCACTAAAGTTTTCCCGTTTACAACCATCACACATAGTTTGGTGAACGACTGCAATATCATAAAGAAAAATGTCTTCCAGTTGAATCGACAAGAAACATCTATTTCATCAAAGATTACTTATTCTTTCTGTTCCCTATCTTTACATTCACCAACTTTAAAAATACATTGTGTAATAAAACCATGAGCAAAAAGCAAAAAGAGATATATAGTAACATTTAATCATACAAATTGACAAGTCTTCACTGATTTAGACTCCAAAACATAAAATCTTGATTGCTTCTCCACTGCCTAAATTATTTACAGATATCATGGAGCATTATATACTATAGCCACTGATAAAACCTTAAATTTACCAGAGGAAAGAGTATGATTTGGTTATAATGACCTGTGTAGGAAGTGTATGACAAAAGCAAGCTAAAAAGGGAAAGCTAATACAATTCACTAGAAGGGAACACTTGATAGTTCTCAGGACTTTTCTCAATTCTAGACCTAGAGTATCTTCCAATTTTCAGTCTATTTACAGGTTATTTTACTAAATACAATCATGTATAGATATTTAAAAATATTTCAGTTGAATTAGGAGGAAAACAGTCTCTGATGATATTCACATCTATGGGATGTGTCAAATTTTCATAAGCCATAGGTGCTCACACTAAAGGTTGGTGTGTGAGGGGAAAAATGCAAGAAAGAAAGAAAAAAAAGAAAGAAAAAAGAAAGTAATTTCCCTAAACACTGAGTAGTCATTCATGTTAATGGGAAGCCTGTTATCAAACTGATAACTCAAATATTTTTAATATAAGAAAATTCAGCTACGGAAAAAGGAGAACCAAACAAAATTAACTAATATGAGATATAGAGGGCACAGGTCTCCCATACAACTGTCCTCTGTCATTTGTTGCTATGGAGATAAAGAATATACTACAGGGAGTCAATCCTAAGCACTGTTTGGGTAAATCACACACTCATAAAACCATGGCCTCACTTACACTCATCAACAAAGTCATCATCAATGAGATCAACTGCCCACACTGTATCTATAAATTGAAATATTATCAAAAGGTTACAACTCAAAGGTCAGAACTGTTCCTCCATGTTCAATTTATCTGATAAAGATCAAAGATACTTCATCCTTCCTAATTCATACTTTAGGTGATTCAATTGCAATACTGAAATACAAATTTACATTGATGTAATACTGTTCTTAACCTTTGGATGTATGCATCAACAAAATATTTACCCACACAACAAAGATATCCTTTATCCTCTGGATATATATTTCTAGGAAAAGTACTCTCAATGTAATCAAGTCAACACTATCAATATGTATAATGCATTCAAAGGTTTTGAATCTAAAACCATAGCATAACTTTTATTTAGGGGAGGACATACTCAAAGTCTACAGAGTCAAGTCACAAGATATTTTCCTTTTAATACAGATGAGTTTGCTGTATCACAACAGTGACCTTGAGCAACAATGAGCCATATAAACACTAAGTAAAGATTTTTCATGCACACCTGATTCAGCTGCTGCAAGTCTGTGTAACAGAGGAAGCCACGAAAGGCAATCAGGTCCTGGATTTCCCAGAACGACATCTAGAAAGTCATTCACATTAATCTTTGACACCTGGAATTGGAAAGTTAAAATTCAATTATAATAAATCTCATTAAGACTCATTATGATGAGGAATACTGCACAAAAGTCTACACGAAAACAAGGTATATGCTTACCCCATCAAAAATATGGTCTACAAGATTCTCTGAGTATGTGAAGCTAGGAGACTCAAATACAGCAGCAGGAAGTGCTAATACTTCTTTGAGGTATTCAGAAAAACGATTAAGGGATAAATGTCCATTGCTATCAGATATCTGTGAGAAGATATCTGAAATTAAAAATTTGCATCAGGAAGTAACTACTAAAAACTTAAATAAACATGAAATCACAAACTTATGTAGGCTGTACATTCAAGAAATTATCAGCACATGTGAAGATAATAATGGACAATGATACTAAAAAAAGGGAAAGGAATAGATTAGACAAATATTTGCAAGAAGAAAGCCAATGAAAATATATTTTTATATCATAAAAGCACAGTGAATGAATTAAATAACTATTAGGATATGGAAACTAGCTGAGTTCATGACTGCTTGAGTAAGGAGGGATGTAAAAGAGGAAAAAAAAGAGAGAAAACTAGGAAACTGGTTAAAGTGCTAAAGAAAAAATAAGACAAAGAGCAAAGAGAAGACAGATTGGAATGTGAGAGATCAGAGGTTGAAGATACTATATATAAAATAACAATAAAATAAAAAGAAAAGAGGGGAAGTAATGAAATAAAAAGAAAAATTGGAAGTTGGATGTATTCAAATCAGCAAGATTAGAGATAAATGATTATTAAAAAAAAAAGACATAATGTATATCATCAATATAAAGCTTAATGAAAATGTTGATGTTAAAGTGGGGCAAGGGAAATACTATATATCACAGGGGGACAGAGAAGAGAAAATGAGAATTTCCCCCAGACTAATCTAAGGTAATGTAAGTCAGGTAAGATCAGTGCACCTTCCCACATCCAATTCCTATGGAGATATCTCCCTTTTCTCCATGTATCTTTTTTTTTGTGTGGTTATACAACCAAAACATTCATGTTTTTGTTACAGTGGTAAATGATATAATAAACTCGCCATTCCACTCCCACACAGTGGAAAGTGAGAAACCCCTGGAAGAGCAAAGCCCTGTCAGCTGTGGCAAACTATTGAATCTTTTAGGCTAATGTTGGGTTCCTCCCTGCTGAGTCAGGGCTCTCAGGAACCAACACAGCAATGCCTGCAGTAGGTCTCAGGAATTGAACTCATGAGTTCAATACAGTACCCACTGGGCTACTCCACAGCCTGACTATGGAATACATAAAACTATTGTCATGAAATATCTTTCTCTTGTGGTAATTTAAAAAAAAATATATAAAAAAAAGTCAACTTTTAATATTCATGGGGGTTAGGGATCACAGATCCAAGCAAATGTTAAAAAACATGAATAATAGCTGCTCCCCTTAAATACACCCCTAGACTCCCTAATTACAAATAAAGGGTGCGCAAATGAAGAATATATCAATTCTTTTTTATTTCATTTATCCATCTATATACTAAGGGCTATCGTGGTGAGCTGACGCGACTAGTCATTTTGTCCCTTTGTTTCCGCCATACGTTTCGCCCAAGCGGGCCTCGGTGGTACCGTGGGTCGCACGGTGCCTAGCCCAGCGTGCCCCAGCAATCCATACTGGGTCACGTGGTTGCTCTTCTGGGAGATGATTGGCCGGGGCGCCCTAGCGACCCGGCAAGCAGCGGGTCGTTCGGCTTGCGACTGGCTGAAAGGGTTGCTTCGTGCGCAATTTACCGTCCTGACAAGGAAGAGCATGCCGTTGATGTCGCTATCAACAAATTAAAGGCAACCATGCCACAGCAATTTGCGAGGGTGGATGAGGAATCGTCTATTCCGGCGGTTCTACGCGCCGCCATAGACTATGCGCAACATAACCTACCCATAATGACCGAATATTTCGGCGACGGATATTCGGCCTTTATACTATACCCTGCCCCGAGCAACATCTCACCCTTTACACCACCAAGCCATTCCAACTCCATGCCCCACATGCATAGAGATTTTTCCTCGCCTCGCCATTCGCAAGAGACAGAGACGACCCCTCGAGAGGAAGACATAAAATCATACACTCCCCACAGGTCCGACACTCCCCACATGACCGGGGGTCACAGAAATACGTGGAAACGGGACCGCGGGCGTAGTATCCAAAACAGGCGGAGTCCCTACCGCACCCATTATCGGAAACTGGGCCACTATACCGAGACACGTTACTTTCGCTCCCCTGGCTAACCGAGATCACCTTGCCATGCCTGCGGCTACGCAGGTCATACGAGAGACGGAGGCCAGTCTGGCTTTTCTAACAGCGGTAGTCAGTCAAGAAACTCCTCGCGCAGAGGGAAGCCTGCCTCAAGATGACTGGTGAGCCTAGAAAGCCCGTGGAAATTGTCCACGTAAAAATTTCCAGTGTTCATAGTGCTGTGGGTAGGTTGACAATGGTGGCAGTTCAGTTGTTTGGGTCAAACACCACCCAGTCAGTTTGCGCTCTCCTCGATATGGGGGCAGCAGTATCTCTAATTCATAAGTGTCCTGCCCGTTGACGCGGAGGGTTTACAGGTGGGCACCACCAGAATCATAGTAACGAATGGTTCGGAGATGCCTCTTGGAGAGAGCAGACAACTTCACTCCCGCAGATCAAGCCATCTCGGCTTTGTTCACGGCACGAACATAGGCTGAGGGTGCCAGCCTGCTCGGCCAGGGAGTAGTGGAACTGCACAGAACGGAAGAAGGAAAGGCCTGGTGCAAACTCCCATTCCTGAACTTGGGACCTGATGTCCTTGAGATCCAGAGAGACCACGTGATTGGGTAACTTACGTTCTTAGGGGAGACCACGTTGGTAGACGGCGGAACAGACGTATCAGTGGGAACGGTGCAGGCGAGCGAGAAAGTGGATACATTACGAAGGGATTAACAACGACGGGAAGTAAGGAAAATTTTCCCTCTCCCAAATAGCAAGGAGAGTCTAGCTTTAACTGCTTCAGTGGTCACATACGGCATTGTGGTTGCCTTACCGGGGGATCCACTAATGGTTACACCTTACTTTTTCCGTGAGATCAGGACCATTGGACCGCCTGTATACCACAAATCTTATCCCGTTCCGGAGAAATTCCGAGAGGAAATCCGGGAACTGATTGGAGACATGTTTCATAAGGGGATCATCCGCCCATTACGATCCCCGTATAATGTTCCTGTCGTCTCGTGGCAAAGAAAGACAACACGGTTCGGCTCTGTCTAGACTTTCGAGCACTAAACAAAAACGTGGTAGATGATAGGCTCCCACTCCCCCATATCGACTCGATGTTACGGAGTCTCGGCGCCAGCGTCATATCGTCCCTATTGGATCCTAAATCCGGGTATCTATAGATCCCGCTGGTGGAGAGCAGCTGCGAGAAAACTGCGTGCTCGACGCCTTGACGCCCGAGGGTCACTATGAGTTCACATCTCTTCCCTTTGAGTTGAAAGACGCCCTATTATGCTTTCAGCGGGTGATGAATCAGGTACTGACGGGGCTGTTAGTGATTAGCGCGATGGTGTACATGGACGATATCATTGTTCTTGGGACCACATGTGACGACCACTTCAAGAACCTTGAGGATGTCCTTCGGAGGCTATAGGAGGCAGGCCTCTCTTTGAGGCTGGAGAACTGTCACTTCTTCCAGAAAGAGTCGCCTACCTAGGGCATGTAATATTCCAGGACGGGACCCATCCTAAACCAGAGAAGGTTCGAACCAGCAAGGCTTTCCCGCAACCAGCGCGTCAGAAAGAACTGCTTTCCTGGGAGTAGCGTAGTACTATAGGAAATTCATCCCAAATTTTGCCGAGATTTCACGACCCCTAGTAGATATGACGAAGAGTAACCTAGCTAGGAAACACAAGGATCGCGAGCTTGGCCCGTGGACATCCGCTCATGTGCACGCGTTTGAGTCCCTCAAAACCCAATTATCCAACACGGTAGTCGTCCCCTACTCTAATTTTGCGAAACCTTACTTGTTCACTACATATGCCAGTGCTTCGGCGATTGGGGGCGTGCTTCAGTAGGAGGACGAGGGAGGTAGGAGACGGCCGCTCTCCTATTTCAGCCGCAGTCTTAATGAGCACAAGAGACGGTATAGTAGTGTTGAAAGAGAAGCATTAGTAGTGGTTTACGGTCTCACCGTAAATCGAAATCTGATCATGGCACCTCACTGCTAAGGGCACAAACACTCGGATTCTCCGATGGCAAATGGCAATCACTGATTTTGATTTCGAAGCCAATTATATCCCGGGGCGATTAAAAATTGTCGCTGACACGCTTTCTAGAATTCGGTGAGCTGACCACACTACGGACGCCTTCATAGTGTCGGCCATAACCACGGGTAGCCAGGGAAACTCAAACACTAAGGACCGCGTTAAATGGGACCAACTGACGATCCGAAATGAACAGGATGAACACATTGACTGGGGTCAAATAAAAAACTATTTCAAAGGAGCCATGACGGTAGAGCACAAGATTCCTCGCCTAAGAGTACCAATCGAGGAGTTTCGACTCCTCCCAGACGGACTTTTACTCCACTTTCCCCAGGCCACGTCCCTGATTTTTTTTTTTTTTTTTTTGGCAACCTCACACTTTTTGTTAAACCAGTCCTATTTCTGCTTCTTCTTTCTACTTGTCTTTGGCAAATATTTGTTTGCTCCTAGGTTGTTAATGTCAAGAAATATTTCCCATTTCCCTCCTTATTCTCATGATATTCATGAATTCCTCCCAGTCTGCTTCTTCAAAGAAATTTTTCAACCCTAATATGCTTGACTAAAACTGAGTCTCCCTTGCCTGTGTGATTTATTTCTTGACCCTATTTCCTCATCCTCCAGCTGAAATTCAATGGTTACATGGTCACTTTTTCCTATGGGGCAAAGGTAGTTCAAGGAGGTGATGATGTCTAGCTCTGGTTAGTAAGAGATCTAATATTGTAGGAATGTCATCTCCTCTTGCCTGGGTCATTTCCTTTACCCACTGGGTCATTGTGTTCTCCATTGCTATCCTTAACAGGGTATTTCCCCTAGGAATCAGCTTTTCCACTTGTTTCCCATTCCTCCCAATTTAACTCACTGGAATGAAAATTTCCAATAAAGACTAAATTGCTACTTTGTTCAATAGTTTCCTTTTGGAAAAGGGCTGTATCCAATAACATTTCTTGATATTCAGCTTCACTGCAAGCTCTTGTCTGGGGGTGGGGGGTATGCCAATATGAGGTCTCTTTTATTCTGCTCTTTAGCATTAATTTTTAGGTGAATTGCTTCAGCCTTGCCTTCACTCATATTTGCTTCTTCCACCTTTATATCACTTTTAACAACAAACATTACCCCTCCACCATTTTTATCTTCATTGTCTCTTCTCCAGGAGGTGTATCTATTGTTCTCAAACTGTAGATCATAATTTTTTGGGAGTTTTGTTTCCACTTGACAAATCATCAGGCGCGTTTATCCTTAAGTAGTCAGTTATCTCCAACCTAGCCAATAGTAAACCATCAACATTAGCATATACTCCTCTAAGTTTCCTTTTATTGTTTTCTTTGTAATAATGCCTTCCATTTTTTTTTTTTTTTTTTTTAGCAACCATTTCCTCGCCTTCTGATTGACAACTCACAAAAAAAAAAAAAAAAAAAAAAAAAAAAAAAATGCTGTTTTTCTTTTTTTCGTCCTCCTATCATTTTTGGCTTTGGCCTCCTCTAAGAGCTTTCGTGTCTTTGCTCATTCCTCTTCATTAGCATCTTTCCTATTCCAAATACTTTTTAACTTTTCTTCTTATGCTAGCCCCCGAGGCTTGCTGATTACTTCGTTTGCCCTGGCTTATGACTTGAACTTTATTTTCATTGGATGTGTGCCATTTTTCTTATACTGACCTAACCTACTCATGCTATCATGCTAGAGTTATTGAGGTAGGAATGTATTTATAATCAACTCTCTACTGTTCATAATTTTATTATTTGACTTTCACCATTATTTAGCTTCAGTAATATGGCTGAAATGAAATAAGATCGGTCCTTATATCAAATTGATCAACAAAGATCCATGTGGCAAATGAGCTCATATTTGTCGTTCAGCCAGTTAGCAGAACACGAGCTGGATTCTGGTAAACAATATCAGTTGTCTATAAAGTAATGTCGTAGCACATTGATAAAACAAACTTTTTATCCCACAGTCGGAAAAAGAAGACACTAATGTCGAGCGTTCTGTATATTTCGATCACTAACTGTGACCCTCTTCTGCTGAAGAGGGTCACAGTTAGTGATCGAAATATACAGAACGCTCGACATTAGTGTCTTCTTTTTCCGACTGTGGGATAAAAAGTTTAATATCAGTTGTGTTGTGCGGCCCAGACACAATCATTGGCTGGCTAGAAGCTCTTGGCTGCTCCACATCAGTCACTCCTCTCTCTGTCTATATGCCATGATGCTCTGTAATGGCTAAAGACAATTGCCTTATTGAATGAGTCCCTTTTGCTACTGGCACCGTTGGTGCTTTTCCTGGTCCTAGTGATTATTTTCATGGCTCTAACACTCGGAAAGTAATGAAAGTCCTAACTCTGGAGAAAAGGCTAGAAATTTTAGAGAGGATTGATGAAGTCTGGACTATTTGCTGTTGCTGTGAACATTATAACTTTCCACAAACCACATAACAGCTTCACAGGAGTAGTTAACAGGATACAAGGAAATTTATGGTATTACCTCTTGTTAGTAAGCTATGTGATGAATAATAAAGAGTCCACTGTATGTGCGTACAGAGCTTTCACATGACCAGTAAGAAATATATGTAAAATTACTACAGGAGAGAAGACAGTACGTACTTTTGTGTATTATATTGAGTGAAAAAAAAAAACAGAAATGGTTATATATACATCACAGAAGCAACACAGGCAGGAGGGGACACAATGGGAAGAATATGTGTGAGAAGTGCACGGACCCTACCTCTCTCACCTTACCTCACCACAATTACGTCAATCTAGTGGGGATTTCTTAATAATCAATTTAGTCAGTAATTTGTTACATTAGAAATGGCCATAACTCATATTTACATTTTTTTTTTTTTTCATATGTGCCCAAGATAAAGCATGAGGGACCAATTATAGGACACCGCTTGTGGTGGTCCTACAAGATGGACAACAAAGCTACCATTTTCAAAACCTGCCAATACTCTCACCTCCATTAGCAGGTGCAGCCCTGAATTTACGGACTACGCCCAAGATCCATCAACTTCAACTGCATTTCTTACACTTTTTCACTCATAGAGAACTAACAACTGGCAACTGAACCAGTGACATAGAAACAGTCCCACATTGATATGACGACAATGGCGACGCTCCTAGGTTTGCCTTGAACGGGCAAAGCCAGATGGAAATACTTGCCAATTGAGTGAACAGGGGGGAGACAATGCTATTAAGGGTCACAGTAGAGGAAAAACATTGCTGGATCCAACTTTGTGAGATTTTCGTCACGAAGCGACTAGTTTGCATTTAACAGGCAATGCCAGATAAAAATACTTGCCAGTTGAATGAACAGGGG
This sequence comes from Oratosquilla oratoria, assembly GCF_046742065.1. Lineage (NCBI taxonomy): Eukaryota > Metazoa > Arthropoda > Malacostraca > Stomatopoda > Squillidae > Oratosquilla > Oratosquilla oratoria. The sequence goes on along the minus strand of NC_134809.1, from coordinate 38,393,891 downwards.
AAAAGCAAAGTTATTCAAGGTGCAAAACCAACTTCAACTATATATGTTATCGTATCTACCTCAATATTTTTCAGTTAGGGCACATATGTTTTTTGAGGATTTGCATTTTTTTTCTTTTTTTCATTTTTGTATAGGTTACCCCCTACAGGGTGTTCGGGATAAATTTGACTTTTTCGGAAAGGAAAATTTATGTATTCTCAAAATTCAAGTGTATCTCTTAGAGGATCTTTTGCCAAATACAGCTCACTCAAAGAAGCCACCCTGAGCCTCCACCACGGCCTCCAGGCGGGACCTGAACCTGCAGCACGCAGCCTTCATGGTGTCCTTCGAGAGACGCCTGAACACCAGTTTGATCCTGGCAATCAGTTCGTCCTTGGTGTTGCAGGCGGACCGATTTGTATCTTTTTCAACTGCGCCCCACACATAATAGTCCATGGGGTTGCAATCAGACGAGTTGGGGGCCCAGATGTTGGGACTGGTGAAGTCGTAGAAGTTCTCAGACAGCCACTTCTGGGTTTTCCCGGAGATATCGCAGAGCTGAGTCCTGCTGCGACACGTATGGTCTTCTCGCAGCCACCCTCTCCACCCAGCGCTTGACAACAATGGACAACAACTCAATATAGCCATCTGAAGTGAGTCTGGGTCCCTCTTCAAAGATGTGGGGCGGCATGACATGGCCTTCGCTGGAAACACACCCAAAGACCATCACAGTTCGACGGAACTTGGTCTTCATGAAGCGCGGGACTTCATGCGGACTATAGACTAGACACCTGTTGTTTTGCGCATTATGCAACTGGTCCTTGAAGAAGTTCTTCTTGTCTGAGAAGAACCAGAGCATCCTCGGCTCGACTGGGTGTTTGACCTTGTTGAGGAGTTTCTTGGCTTTCGTAAGGCGGTTCTCTTGAGCCTTGGCTGTGAGTAGTTGGCCCTTGTGCCTGTTGTATGAGGAGTAGCAAAGATCCTCGTTCAGCGCTTTCTTCATAGTCGCCATTCCGACGCCCATCTCTCTCGCCAAGGTCTGCATTGCCTTGCCTGGATCTTGTCACACCTTTTTTTTGCAGCTTCTCGGCGAATTTCGTTGTTCGGACAGAGTCAGAATGCCTGCTATGATCCTTCCTGCTAGTCACTGCTTCCACATTTCCGTCGCAATTCTCCAGCTCACATCTCACAGCCTTCACGGTATTCAAGGAGCACTCAGCTGCAGCAAATATTTCCGAATTTTTTAATCCGGCGGGAATCATCACGATGCAGGCCACTCTTCCAATCTTCCGGGGCTTTCCAGTCATCCATGTTCTTTAGCTCTCACACCCACCAATAATACACAGAATCAGCTATCCGTTGCACTTTACGACTATTAAATCCACCAAATGGTTGTGAAATGACAGAAGATAAAAAAGATTATGAAATTTATCCCGAACACCCTGTATATGGGGCAACCCACACTGGATGTGGTGTCATATATACAATTTAAATGACATCTCATGTTGCATATAAAATTTAATTTCGTTGAACTTAACAAAATGCATAAAAAAAAAAAAAAAACAGGAGTGACCCATACACCTGATCTGCCTGCCACACCGAATTTTGATCAAACCCCCCCTAAAAAAATTAACAACCCTATGTACTAAAAAATTACACTACCACACTTGTAAATGTTCATATTAACTGACAATGATTTGAAAATATATAAAACCACAGTAAAAATGTCAAAATGACACTTATATAATTTAGGCACATATTTCCATGTTATATGTTATTTCAATCCCATCTGGGGTATTGGCTGCATGTTATTGCGGGGTTAAAAGCTGCTAAGTTGCATGCAGCTGATACTTTAGGGTCTATATGGGGCGCCCCTACGGACCAGAGCCACACATTATTTTGTCTGTAATAGAGGAAATCTCTATTCATAGAGAAATTATGCTACTTTATTATACTGTGACTGTCCCTCCGTTATGCTGTCCACCCACTCTTACTACTGTTCTGTACCACTTCTCTGAATATTCATTTCCTTTTTTGCCGAACCCTGTGGTAAGGGAGAGAGAATACTGCCACCAAGTATTCCTACTTGAGTCGTAAAAGGCGACAAAAAACGGGACAGGGATAGGACTAGGCATCCAACTCTCTGTAGCCTTAAAAGGGACATTCCTAATGAAAACAAAGTCATAAGAAGGTCTAGAAAAAGTTTTCTAACAGAACCCTAAGGTTTGGGTCTTTTAACGTGCGTGGATGTGGTACAGATGAGAGGAAAAGGGAAGAGGTGGCCAGTGTGTTTGTGAGAAGAAAGATGGATGTGCTGGCATTGAGTGAAACTAAGTTGAAAGGGAGGGGCGAGTTTGAGTTTAGGATTATAGTTGGGAGGGTGTCAGAAGTGAAGAGAGGAAGAGGGAGAGAAGGGGTGGCTATACTAGTAAGTGAAGAGATAGGTAAACGTGTGGTGGAGTGGAAGGAGGTTCTTCGAGGTTAATGTGGATGAAGGTGAAACTGGGAAGGCAGATGTGGGTTTTTGTAAGTGCATATGGACCTGGTAGTGAAAAAAGTGTAGAGGAAAGGGCGGCATTTTGGACAGATTTAAATGATTGCATGAGGGTTTAGGGAGAAATCTTAATGTAGTGGTATTGGGAGATCTCAATGCCTCAGGTAGGAGATGAACCAATAGATGGAGTGCTTGGGAAGTGTGGAGTTTCAGGGAAAAAATCGCAGTTGAGAGATGGGAGATATGTCTAGAAAAAGAGTTGATGATAGTGTAATTATATTTCATGATGTGTCATGTTGTTTCATGATGTGTTATGATGTGTCACGATACGACACAAAGATGTGTAAGAATAACGCAGTAGCTTATGTAGGTTGTGTTAGGTAATAGAGGAAAATAGAAGTGAAAGTAGGATAGGTGAGGGAAGTAGAGATGAAAGACGTAGCAAAGTCGATCTTAGACGACTTTCAAGGGGAATTAGATACAGTGAAAGCAACGATTGACTTGGGTAAGTAGAAAAGCATAGATGATATTGTCATAAAAAGAAGTCAACTTACCCCCACATTTGCTGAAAGGGAACCAGAATTGTTCTTTTCAACATTCGAAGGCACGGTGAGACAAATGGGATAGAAAAGGGACCTTTGGTCAGCAATAATAAAACCTCACCTACCCCTAAAACCCTTAAGTGTGTACGCGGTATTTGACAAAGAAGGTATATGTCATTATGGTCAAATTAAGGATGAAATGATAAAGGCATATAAAATTTCCCAGGAACATTTTTGAAGGAAATTCAGAGAGGTTAGAGGGGATATTGGTTATGGAAATATGGATCCAAACAAGAATGTAAGGAGTAACCTAGGCAAATGGTTACGTTCGGTAAATGCGGTAAATGTTGCGAAAATCACAGAGGTAATTGCAATTGAACAATTCCTTAACTTATTGAATAATGAGGCTAGGCTATATGTCACTATGCAGAAATGTGAGGCTCTGTTGCAGGCAGCGGGTTTTGCGACAATTTTTGTATTAAGGATAAGTGAATCTAGAAGAAGAAACATGGTACAAACTTCGAGGAGTGAGAACAGAGGCGCGTATGCGATTCTGAGTCAGATATATGTGAGGCCACAAGTAGGAGATAGTTGGAGGAGACAAGTCCAGTGCTTTAACTGTGATAGATTTGGGCATATAACTCAGGATTGTTATGCTAGGCCAAATGGACAAAGGTACGGGCAGGAAATGGGAAACAAGCAAACCAGGCAGTAGATAATGTGTGGAGAAGGAGGCAGGAGGGAAATTAATCAGAATAGTAGATGCTATACCTGCAGTAAATATGGTCATGGGATGGAAAATTGCCCCAAGGAAATGGAAGGAGGGGGGGCACACAAGACTGAAGACAAGTAAAAGACTCTAGCAAGACAAAGGAGAATAAAGTAGTAGGGAATAAAGATGATAGCAATTGCTGTGTAGGTGAAGGAAGGTTAGACAAGATGGAAGATACAAGGGTAAGCCAAGGGGGTTGCCTTATGTGAAGGATGCCAAGATAGGAGTAGAGGGGAGTGAGAGGGAATATGAAGTCAAGGCTTTGCGAGACACAGGGGCATCCTGCACCATTGTGAGGCCAAATGTTATACCAGGATTTGAAAATAGACACATAGGTCAGTTTATCATGGGGTTAGCCGGAGGAGTGACGATATTAGCACCCATAGCTAAGATATTTCTTGAAATATATGGTCAGACAGCGGGCGTTGAAGTAGGAGTAGAACTTCCTGTGAAGGAAACAGACGTCCTCCTTGGGAATGATGTAGGTGAGACAGTCCAGGTCAGGCTAAAGACGGTAAGTAATCCTATAACCAGACAGACAAACTATGACAAATCTGACATGGAAGATCCAGTAGCACTCATTACCAGATCTCAAACCAAAAAGGCACGAGAGGAAGATGAAAAAGATGGAGATAACCTAAATTTTCTGCTTGAAGCAGATGTTACAGACAAGACTCCTGAAGAATCACAAGATGAACTTAGCATGGAAGAGGAGCGGGTATCAGCAGAAGATTTAGGAGTAGACCAGGGAAGCGACGCCCAAGCAGAAATGATCTTTGAGAAAACAATAGACAGGGAAGAACTCGTCCGGCTACAACAGGAGTACCCAGAGCTGAAGGAGATGCGCCAAACAACTGAGGAGGAAGAGCAGAAAGAAAAGGATTATAGCAAGACTAAGTTCATCGTGGAAGGTGGTGTACTTCTGAGAAAATAGAAAACATCAGAACAAGTAGGTGATGTCATTACACAAATCGTAGTTCCACAGAAGATTAGGGAGAAGATCATGAGGCTGGCCCATAAGACTACCTGCACCCAGCTTGGAATCACCAAGACTAAGCAGTTACTACTCAACCATTTTTATTTGCCACGTTTGTCGGGGAATTTTAAGAGGATAGTTGAGCGATGTATAGCATCTCAGTTGATTGGGAAACCTAATGACACCCCCAAGAAGGTATCCATGTACCGAGTTCCTGTCATCGAGGAACGTTTCAGTAGAGTAGTTGTTGATTATGTACGACCTATCCCAGAGGCTAAGTCTGGGAAATTATTTCTACTTACCATTATTTGTCAATCCACACGGTATGCTGAAGCGATACCCCTGCCAAACAAAAGCAAGGACAGTCACTATTGCCTTAATGTCTTACTTTAGTAAGATGGGTATGCTTCGGGAAGTACAAAGTAACAGAGGCACTAACTTTTTAATGGGATATTCAAGGGATCCATGGAAGGTTTCAATATAAACCATGTAGTCGCGTCAGCATATCACCCAAAAAGTCAAGGGAGTCTAGAGAGGTTCCACGGAGCTCTAAAACGCGTGATAAGAACATTTATTTTATATTTTGAGAAGGATTGGGATGAAGGCATAGATTTGCTGCTATATGCCACCAGAATAACAATGCATGAGGGTCTAGGATTTTCTCCTATTTATCTGATGTTCACTAGAACCCCACGAGAGCCCCTTACCTCCTTATATAAGATGATGTCAAAAGATTCAAAAGGAAATACCCTTTACTCGAAACTTGTAGGTATTAACTTAGAGAAATTGAAAAGGTTTAGGGAAAACCTAGAAAGATCACAAAAAGTCTACAAAGGTTATTATGATAGGAATTCAATTAGGAGGGAATTAAATGTTGGAGGTTATGTATTAGTATTATCTCAGCGTAACTCACCGCATCCAAAATATGAAGGACAATTCAAGGTGCTTGAGAGAAGGGGCGGTAACAACTATATAATAAGAAACCCGATTAGGAGATCAGGTGTACAACAAGCACACATAAACCTCTTGAATGAGTATCATGGGAGTGTGGAAGTGGAAGTAGTTGGTGTGACTGAGACGGGACAAGCTGATGGAAACTTTGATTTAGATATTAGGAATCTAAATTTCTTTTATGATTTAGACAGATCAGACATAAGTGAGGCATTAGAGGGATCTCTGTCATTACTAGCAGGAGAGATGTGTGAAGAAGTCAGAGCGCTCCTCTACAAAAATGCCAAGATATTTTCCTCATGTCCCACCGTTACTCAAGTCATAACACACGGCGTCATCTTAGAAGATGGAGCCAAGCTAGCAATGCAGACACCTAACAGATTGTCACTCCAGAAGAAGAGGATTATGGAGAAAGAAGTGAAGCAGCTTATGGTTCAAGGATTAGTGGAACCTAGTACCAGTCCTTGGGCTTCACCAGCTGTGTTAGTATCAAAACCTGGAGGTGAGTAGAGACTATGTATTGATTACAGAAAGGTGAATGCAGTCACAAAAGCGGATCTTTACCCTCTCCCCAGATTAGATGATCTCACTGAGGAAGTTGCTGCTGCAAATATTTTATCAAAGATGGATTTGATGAAGGGGTATCATCAGATCCCTCTTACAAGTAGAGCTACTGAGATATCTGCTTTTGTCACCCCACAGGGGCACTTTCAATACAAAGTGACCCCGTTTGGATTGAAAAATAGTGGGGCGTCTTTTCAGTGCCTTGTAAATGTGGGTAGTAAGGTGATGAAATGTACAAAGGGAGAGGATTGCAGCAAATTGGAAGTGATTATTAAGGGAGAGACTGGAGGAAGTGGATAGCTTTAGATATTTGGGTGTGAATGTGGCAGGAAAGGGAGGAGTGGAGGTAGAATGTAGATTGAGAGAAGCAAATAAATGCCATGGGAGATTAAAAAGTAAAATGAGAAATACATATTTGGGAATGAATGCTAAGAAATTGAATGAAATATTGACTGTGCCGACGGCACTGTATGGGAGAGAAACATGGAATATAAGAGAGGAAGAGTTTAAATGTGTTTGAGATGAAGTGTCTGAGAAGTATGGTAGGGGTTACTATGCTGGATATAGTGAGAAATGAGGAGGTGAGGAGGAGAGTGGTGGTGGAAAGGGTGTTGGAAGACAAGGTTGATTAAGGAGTATTGGGATGGTTTGGACACATGGAAAGAATGAGTGAAGAAAGATTAGTAAAAGAGGTGTGGAAGTCAGAGGTGGAAGGAGTGAACATGAGGGGGCAGCCAAGGATGAGATATATGGATGGGGTATAAGGGGTATTGGGAAAGAGGGCAATGTCTGTTGAGGAAGGACGGGAGAAGGAAGAAGATAAGGGTGAGCGGAGAATGTTTGTGTATAGTGCATGGAGGAGAGTGGGTTGGGGATGGGGGGTGAGGGAGTATGTGCAAATGATATTTTGATGCAGTCCGAAGGGATTTCTCCCTGTCTTCCCTTTTTCTGCCTGAGGAGATGTAAAGGGAGGTGGTCGCCAATTAAATGAAGCGGCCTTGCTGTGGATGTGCCGTGTCTTGCTAAATTGCTTTTGGCCCAGGGTAGTGGGCAAGATGCAGGGATGACCCATCATCCAGTTTGCTATTTCATCTGGTCCATGCGATTTTCTGACATCAAGATTACTCAAGTGTTTCATTATTTCATTCCTTGTTACTTCTATTTCTTTCATAGGGGGGACTTTCTCTTCCCATTCGATATCTCCAGGTTGTATGTTCTCCCTTGTAAACACAGATTTAAAATGCTTGTTCATAATTTCTGCCATTTCTATTTCCTCTGTGTATTCAACTCCTCTTTGTCGTAGTTTCTCTAATTCTTGTTTGTTTTTCAGTTGTTTACAAATCTGTAAAATAGTTTTGGTTGATCTTTACATTTTTCTATGACATCTTTTTCATATTTTCTCTTTTCCTCTCTGCGCACTTGTACATATTCATTTCTATAACTAGTATATATTTTCCATTTTTCAGGTCTTTTGTCTTTCTTTCATTTTGTCCAAGCTTTATCTCTTTTGTCTTTTAACTCCCTACAAATTCTGTTGTACCAGCACTTTACATATTCTTTTTCTTGTTTTTGTCTTGGGACATACTTTTCCACTCCTTTTTTATAAATTTTTGTCAAAATATTCCATTTCTCTTCCACTGTTGTTTCCTCTTTGTATATTCTTTCCCAGTTTTCTTTTTGAAAGAATTCTCTTATTTTATCAAAGTTTGTTTTTTCATACATCAATCTTCCTTTTCTATATTGTTCATTTCTTTTCATGTATTTTTCCTCATTTAGTTCCAGTTCAATCAATATGTGGTCACTTTTATTATTGGTGTCTTATATTCAATCTTTTCCACTATTTCAGGTTCTGATGTGATTATTAGGTCCAGTCTCGATGGTTCTTCTTCATTTCTATACCTAGTGTTCTCTTGAATCCATCGCGTCATTGTGTGGTCAATAATCATCTCAAGTAGAACATTTCCCCATGAGTCTTCTCCACCCTTTACTGTCATCTCTTCCCAGCAGACTTCTTTGCAATTAAAGTCGCCCATTATAACTATTGTTCCATCTTCCATTATCTTATTTAATATTATCCTTGTGTCCTCTAACATACTTTTATGTTCTCTCTCTTCCCACGAGGCTGTTTTTGGGAGCACATAATTTATTACAAACTTTCTGCTCTTCCTATCTGTCTTCCACTTCCATCATAATCATCTCTACTCTATTCTTTCCATATGTGACATTCCTCATGTTTATATCCTTCTTAGTCAGGAACATAACTCCACCCCCTTGCTTTGTCTCCCTGTTTCTAATCCAATAATTATATGCATCATGTCCTACACTGTTGGGTGGTAGTGGACCTTTTAATTTTGTTTCTACAATTCCCATTATGTCCGGTTCTTTTTCCTTCAGATAATCATTCAGTTCGTTCAAGCCTGTTATTAATCTATCTACATTTGTGTAAGACACTCTTAATTTTCTGCTACTTCCATCTCATTTTCTGTTTCCCTTTTGTTTTTCTCTATTATGACCCATTTCCTCACTTTCATATTCACTACTCTCCAATAGAATTCCTCTTTTTCTGACTCCGTTCTGTTCTCGTTTTTTCCCCTTAGCTTCTTGTCTTTTCGTTTTTTCCTCCTCTCTTTCCTCTTTATTCATTTCTCTTTTTATTCATGGCTTTTTATATTGTTCACTCTCTGTTTTTTTCCCTGTTTTTGCTAAGATATTCTCTGCTGTCCTTTGTGACCTGAATTTAATCTTAATTGATCTGGTCTTATCTGTACTGTATTTCTCGAGTCTATACATTTCTTCAATTTGTTTCCCTATTTCAGGTTCATCTTTCTGAACTAATTCTAATATATTGTGTACTTTTTCTTTTCCTCCTTAATTCTCGTAGTTCTGTTTAGTTGTACTTCTCTTCTATCCCTAATATAATTATACATTTCTTTTTATCTGCTAAGTCTCTTACTATATTCTCCTTCTCCCTCATTACTTTAATAACTGTATTTTTAATTTGTTCTTTCATCTTCTGTGTCAAGAATTAGACAAAGAAATCGACGACATGCATAGAATGGGTACATACTCTAGACACAAGGAATGCATTATTTGAGTTACTGATATATTGAGGAAACATAGTAATTATGGGTGACTTTAACGCAAAGGAAATAAATTGGGAAGAAATGACAGTAAAAGGTAAAGAGGAAATCTGGGGAAACACTCTACTGGATATGACTATTGATTATACATTGACTCAGTGGGTCAAGGAAAATACCAGATATACAAACAATTAAGAACCGTTGAGACTAGACTTAATATTCACATCTGAGCCTGAAATCGTGGACAAAATGAATTGCAAGACATCAATTGGGAAGAATGACCACATACTAATAGAGTTCGAAATAAAAGAACAAAATGCTGTGAAAAGAAACAATTATTTTAGCTCGGTATTCGTAAACGAAACACCTCAAAGTGAATTCCAAACTGAAACCTGTGAAAAGTCTGGGGTAAACTTACTCGCTACGGTAAATATAACAAAAGAAAAAATTAAAAGGTGTATAGACAAACTCAAAGTTAATAAAGCACCAGGGCCTGACGGTTGGCATCCAAGAATCTTAAAGGAAATGAAAAATGAGATTGTTGTTCCATTAGAAATTATTTTCAAGAAATCCATCATATCCGGAGATGTCCCAGGAGAATGGGAGCTAGCTAACGTTACTCCCATATTCAAAAAAGGTGAACAAAAAAGAAACCAAATAACTATAGGCCTATAAGTTTGACTTCAATCGTAGGAAAAATAATGGAAACTATCATCAGAGATGCTATCGAACATCATTTAGAAAGTAACCGTTTGATAAATGATAGCCAGCATGGTTTTCAGACGGAAACGTTCTTGCGTGGACTAACTTACTCGAATTCTACAACACAGTTATCTCGAATTATGACAAAAAAGAAACAATATAGATTTAATATATCTAGACTTTGCAAAAGCTTTTGATACCGTCCCACACGAAAGACTACTTACTAAATTAGCTTTGCATGGACTAAGTGGTAGCCTATTAGGTTTGGACTAGTAATTGGTTGAAAGGTCGAAAACAGAGAGTTGTTTTAAATGGAAAAACTTCTGGATGGAAAAATGTTGCAAGTGGAGTTCCTCAGGGTTCCGTTCTTGGGCCACTTCTATTCATAGTATATATAAATGATATAGACAATGGACTAAAATCTACTGTTTCCAAATTTGCTGATGATACAAAACTGTGCGGAGTGGCAAATGATCACTCAAACCAATTAGATATTCAAGAAGATTTAGATCAATTACAGCAATGGTCTGAAAAGTGGCTAAAGAAATTTAACACAAGTAAATGCAAGGTAATGCACATAGGTAAAAATAACAGTAAGTACGATTACAAGTTATTTGGAAATTCGTTAACAAAAGTGGATAGTGAAAAAGATCTCGGCGTAATTATCAGTAACGACCTCAAATCATCCAAGCAGTGTATTTCAGCCTCTGAGAAAGCAAATAAGATTCTGGGATTGATTGCGCGATCTTTTGATTTCAAAAGTCCATCACTCATTAACAAGCTATATAAATCGTTAGTTCGTCCACATTTGGAATATGCTGTTTCCGTATGGTCACCGAATCTCATTAAAGACATTGACAGACTGGAAAAAGTACAACGGCGAGCCACAAAACTGATTCCAAATATCAAAAATAAATCATACGAAAATCGACTTTTAAGCACATGAATCTGTTTTCCCTAAAAAAGCGTAGACTCAGAGGTGACTTGATACAGGTCTTTAAGATTTTAAAGGGAATTGACAACATCAAAAGTGACAAAATTTTCACATTGAATGAGAATCAGACAAGAAACAATGGTCTCAAACTGTCCGGAAATAGATTCAATTTGGAAGTAGGTAGAAAACAACTTTGCCAACCGTGTAGTTAATGAATGGAATAAACTTCCTGCACAGGTAGTGCAATGTAGTTCAGTTCGAAGCTTTAAGAATCATTTAGATAAATACCTAAGTAAGATGCTGTAATGATTATAATTTATGTTATATTATTTGTTTTTGTTTTGTTATAATTTGTCTGTCTGATTTTCATTTATTATTAGTTATATGTCAATTTATAATCATTTACTATTTACATTTTTTTTTGTTATTCAAATATACCTATGCATTTATTTTTGTATTTTATTTGTTATTTTTACATTATTATTGTTTTAATTTTTTATTAATTTTTTTTTTTTTTTTTTTTTTTTTTTGCATCCGACCTAGATATGGATCAAAAGGTCTCCTGTCGGCATGCTCCGCCTTTGTAATCCTTTGTAAACATAGAGAAGGAAGATTATTGTACAACAAAACCTTCCCAACTTCCCAACTACACTCAACAAACTGATCCCTCTGAAACTACTACACTCACACTTCTCCCCTTTTCCCCTGTAAAGCGGAATACAGGCACTCCTCCAGTCCTCTGACACTCTACCCTCTTTTAGACAAACATTAAATAACCGCACCAGCCAGTCCACCATCACTGTACCTTCCTTTTTTAAGCATTCCAAATGGCACCCATCCAACCTATGTTCCTTACCTGCTCTCATTATTTCAATAACTGCTTTCACCTTATGTTTCCATATTTCTCCTCCATTTTCCTTATTCATCACTGTCATTTTCTTAGCTCTTCCCACTGCAACTACCTTTCCCTCCCTATCCTTCTTCACATTTAGCAACTCCCTAAAATGCTCTGCCCATCTTCCTCTTACTGATGTCCTTTCTATTATCATCTCTCCATCTGCACCTCTTACTTTTTTTCTTCTCTACTTAATTTGCCTCCTCTTCCTTTCTTAGTTTCCTTTCAAAACATCTTTTTATTACTTTCAAAATTTTCTGTCATACTCTTACCTCATTTCACATCTGCTCTCCTCTTTCCCTCCATTATCTTATGCTTTACTATCTTTTTTCTATGTACCTCTCATATGAATCTCTCATCCTATTTTGCAACCAATCTGTGAATGCTCGTTTCTTCTTCTATACAACTTTCTTTGCTTCATCATACTACCACTCACTACCCTTCCTTATATTTCCTCCTATTCTCCATGTTTCACACACCATCTTTGCACACCTTGTGACTCCCTCCTTCAACTATCCCCACTCCTCCTCCACTCTTAGTTCTACTCTATCCTTCACTCCCTCCCACTCCTTTCCCAGTTTCTTCTTGTACTCCTCCTTTTCTTTCTCATTCAAGCAGCTTACTCTCAGCACCTCCTTACTGTCTATCCTTTTCTTCTTTCTCCATCTATCCTCCACTCTCAACTTACATGCTACCAAAAAATGATCTGATATTCCCCCACTGTCTCCCCTTAGAACATGTATATCCAAAAATCTTCTTACTCTTTTCCTGGTTACCATTATATAGTCCATTAAAGCCTTATCTACCACTTTTCTATCCACCACCATCTCCCATGTGTACTTATGCTTGACTTTCTTCCTAAACACTGTATTTGCTATTATCAACACTCTCTAGACACATCATCATATCTCCACTATGGTTTTTTCCTGGAACTTCACACTTCCGAACCACTCCGTCTATTGGTTCATCCCCTACTCGAGACATTGAGATCTCCCAATAGCACTACATTGACGTTTCTGCCTAAATTCTCTATGGACTCATTTAAATCTATCCAAAAAGCCTCCCTTGCCTATACACTCTTCTCACCACCAGGCACGTGGTTTATATCCAAAATAAAAGGAGATGCTAAGGTTTGACATGTGTAAGAGGCTGGTAGATTGAGGTAGACAAGAAGGTAGATAGAGGGGTAGGTGGCGAGAAATTCATTTTACGACCTGGATGTTTGAAACAGTGGCCGCTAAGGAGTTACAGAGTTGCATATTCTTGCTCACCGCCCAATGTTTGTAAACACAAGCTAGGGTATACGTACAGGTGCTGATGTAGCGAATTGTTAACGCTAAGCCACTTCGCTTCGTAACAAGAGTGCTTGCGTAAGCAGTGTTGCTTAAGACAGTATAACAGCCTCTCTGATTGGAGAAAAGGGTGGAGGAGGAGAGAAATTATTGGTGCACGGAGGTAAAGTCACGCCATTAAAGTGTGGCACTTATTTGTAACGTTCAAAGTTATTGGATGAATTAAATAGTGACGTCGAAGCAGACTTGGCTTGGTGGGTGTAAGAGGATCCCAGGTAGGAATCCTCTGGTGTACCTAAGATAAGATATTGTACAAAAATTCGTGAAGAAACCGAAGAAAAGTTTAAGTTCAATTTAATCCCCCTTCGTTACTGAGTAATGGAACTTGACTAAAGGCATACACTACGAAAGAGGTATAGGGCCGACTTACAATACTACGATGATACAAAGAAAGTTATGAAAGAAGAAAGTGAATGAAGAATTATAATACCACAGTAGGGAACTGAAAGTATTGGTAGCAACAGAGCTAACAGTGGTGGCAGCTGTGTGATGAACCGCCTCCGAAGTGATTAAACAAGACTGAGTTAAAAGTGAACGGGTACACCAATCGACTTTTAAAACAGTGCACGTAACCACAACCACGCAATGTACAACTACAACCAAGCGTATGTTAATTTCAAGGAAAAGGGACGAGGAGTCTTCATACTACGAGTGGAACGAGGTGAACTTCTAGGCGATCTTCAAGGCGATCATCTACAAAGCAGGGAATGAGTCACTACAAAGCAGCAGTGAACAAAATCTGATGAGGAACGACGAGGTTGACGTACGCAAGGAAGACTACGTGGAGGCAGTCAAGTCAAATCAACTTACTGAAGGTATGAATAACACTAATAACACAGTACTTAGGCATGAGGTTCATAGCTCAAATATAAATATTCCTAAATTCACTAGTGATGAAAACACCTAAGGAGTTAATAAGTTTCTTAACATGACAGATACCTTAATTGTAAGCAAAAATATAACAGATGAAAAAAGGAAAATAGACATTTTAAAAGAGAATGTAGACCCTGTGAAAGGTAGAGCTAGGTTTATCATAAATTTCCAGCAAATGGAAGATATCAACATATATGAAGAGTATAAAAAACTTCATTAAACATTTTATGTCAAAGTGTGATCAGGATCCTATCAGGTCTTTGGTTAGAATGATCAAAGAAGTTAGAAAATGAGAATCAGACACAGAAAAGTTAGCAAGATTAGATAGATGGTCAAAAGACATGAATTCTATATTGAAAGATTTAGATTGGGTAGAAAGATCTAGTGACAAAATGAAAGTTTCTCAGGTAATAGAATTAATCACGTTTGGCTTGTTAACAAAAAGCACTGATGACTTAACGGCAGAAAAGCTGTATAAAGATCTCAAGTCAACTATGAATTTAGGGGAGGTAGATTATCTTCTTCAAGGTTACAGTGAGACCAGAATCATAAATCCATATGTGATGACAGTAAGACAACAAAACTAGGAACTCTAGAAGTGAGTATAAGAAAAGTAAATTTGGACATAGAGTTAGAAGCCCATCAAAGGATACTAGAACTGTATGTTACAATTGTGATACATGGGGGCATAAAGCACAAGACTTATTATGAAACTATCTGTAGAAATTGCAAATATGAGGGTCATAATGAATTTAGTTGTGGAAACCCTCCTTTCTGTATGTATCATCTAAAGATAGGACATTGAACACATGAATGTAGAAATTTTCGTATGCACCACGAAACAAGAGGAAAACCCCCCCAGATACAGAATAAACCAATATTACAGAACTCCCCATAAATATGTAAATAGACAGTATTGCGTTAAGGATAAGAGTGATAGAACGATGAAAGAAAACTCCAATATCAATTATAGTTATAAACTGACAATTACAATTGAAAGGACTTCTGTAGGACCTCTCATTGCGGTAAAGTGTTCAATAAACCTATTCAAATATTTATTGATACAGGATCTGTAGTTAATGTTATAACTAGTAGAGTTTTAAACCAGTTGAATCCAGGAGTGAAAATATCAGAACAAATCCATTACTCACTGCAAGGAGTATCTGGAAATCAGTTAAAAACATTAGGTAAGATTGAACTAGAAGTCATCTTATATACAAATGAACATTTGCACATTCCAGTGATAGTTGTAGAAGAATCTGTTTTTCCAAGAGATTTATTGATAGGATTTGCAACTATGATAAAAGAGAACATGGTCATATATCCTGCTGACTTAGGGATCTTAGTGAAATCACAGTTAATCCCATTTTTAAATCAACCAGACTTTAGATCAGTGACAGGAATCAAAGAATCCCTAGAAATAGATAGGAAAGATAACATTTTTTATTTATCTAAAATAAGGCCGAGCGGTCCAGACCAACAGAAAGTAAAGCCACATATAGTAAACCGAATTCATATGTTCAAAAGATCCCAGAAATGACTAATTCATCAACTACAAATGAAGCCTTGCAAATTGTGGATGGTGGCGTAATAAAGTCGACATTACTACACTTCAGAGCAATTAACAGAGTAGATGTGCAGTTGAAAGGAGTCACTGTAGACTGAAATTTTAACCACCCCAGAATCAATTAGATTAAAATGTTTGAAATTGGACTCAGGGATTTATAATTCAAATAAGAACATGGTAGAAATATTAATGATTAATACTTTGAATAAAGATATAGTCTTAAGGGAAGGTACACAGATATGATGTTTTCAGGTGTGTACAAAATCCATTAACTTTTTATATGCGAGTACTGAGGAGGTGAAATCACTAATTTCATCAATCTGTTCAGTTCAGGAAGAAACAGACTTGGGAAAGAAATACAAGAATCAACTAGAACCTACTAGTTGCCCTGAGTTGGATGAAAGCTTAGTTGCTTCACTCGTGAAGCACAATAGAGCAACTGCTTTGCCTGGGGACGCCTTAGGCAAAACAACTGTATTAAAACATCATATCAATTTAAACCAGGGACTCAGCCTATTTATATTCCTGCCTACAGAGCTCCTCACTCTAAACCAGCCATTGTAGATAAACTGATCACTGAGATGTTATTGCAGGATATTATTGAACATAGTAAAAATGAGCGGAACTTCCCTTTGATTCTGGTGCCAAAATCAGACGATACTATGCGCCCAGTTATTGATTATAGGAAATTGAATAAGCACACCATACGTAACAGGTTGCCATTACCAGTGATAGGGGACATTCTTAGAATATTGGGAACTGAGAATAGATATTTTAGCAGTACAGATATCAAATCTGCTTTTTGGCAAATAGTTTTATAAAGACTCACGAGAGTTCACAGCATTTTCTACTCCAACGGGACACTGAATTCAAACGAGTGCCATTTGGGTTATGTAATATTTCATTAACTTACATGAGATTAATGAATACAGTTCTAGATGGGCTGATAGGAAACACTGCCAGTTTATTTCAAGATGATATTTTATTAGTGTCCTAGATAGTGGCTGAGTACTTTAAGAAATTATATTTGATATTCTCAAGACTAGTTGATGCAGGATTGAAAGTGGAACTTGAAAAATATAAGTTCTTACAGGACAGTGTTATATATTTGGGACATAAGATAGACAGGCATGGACTTGGTATAGTGAATTCAAAGGTTGAAGCAGTAAAGAATTTTCCAATTCCAAACAATGTAGAAAAAGTTAGAAGTTTCTTGGGATTGACAGGATATTATAGAAAATTTATTCACAGATATGCTGACATTGCTAATCCTTTCAGTTCTTTGTTGAGGAAGGACTCAAGATTCATGTGGGGACCTGCACAACAGCAAGCTTTTGACAAGTTGAAAGATAATCTCACGAGTTCTCCAGTTTTAATATTCCCAGACTATGATCAAGAATTCATTCTTTGTACTGATGCATCTGACATAGGGTTAGGAGGCATACTTGTGCAAGAGACAAATGGAACTTTGAAACCAATATCTTACACATCTAGACTTTGTAATAACGCAGAGAGAAACTACTCTATAACAGAAAGAGAAATGTTAGCAGTGATATATTCGTTAGAAAGTTATAGAGATATCCAATCAGAGTGTGGACTGATCATACAGCTATTCAGAACTTATTTAAGCATAATAATCTTAGGGACACACTAGCTAGATGGTTTGCATTACTTCAGTGCTATGAAGTTAAATTTGAATATATTCCGGGTAGAAAGAATGTTGCAGCAGATGCACTTTCTAGAAACATTAACCAACGACAGGGTTGATTAATTTTGTTTGTAGTATAGACCTTAGATGAGGAAATGCTAATAAGAGAACAGAGGGATGATAAGACATGTGACTCATTAGCCAAGTATTTGGTGAACCCAAGAGAAAATCCTCCAAAACTACCAAAAGGGTATAAGATAGCGGGATTTCATTTGACTAATGGACTTTTGTATAGAAAAACAGTTGTAAGTGGGAAAGATATTTCAAGAGGTTCAGTGAATCAGTTGGTAATACCATAAACTCTTGTAAAAGAGATATTTAAGTTACTTTATGATAGTGATTATATGGAAAAATTTTTGAAATGTGTTAAGGTGAAAGGAAATACACCAAAATCAGCTCTTATGTTAACATATCCCATTCCACAGAAAACTTGGGAAAGAGTTCACTTAGATACATTGAAGTTACCTATGTCTGAGAATGGATATAAATATGTATTTGTTGCCATTGATTATTTTTCAAGATTTTGTATTTTACAACCCATTCCAAATAAGAAAGCTGAAACTATTGCTTCATTAATCTATGATCAGATAATCTGTAATTTCACTACACCTAAGATCTTAGTTTCAGATAATGGAACTGAATTTAATAACAAAATCTTGGAAAAATTATGTAGTTTATTTAAGATCAAGAAAGTAGATATTTTAGTGAATCATCCACAAAGTAATGGAGTTGTAGAGAGGTTAAATAAGAAAACTATTACATGTCTTAGAAGTATGATAAGTCCTCATAGTATAACTTGGGATACTTGGATTCCTTGTGTTAAATGTGCTCTGAACAACCAAAACATAGCAACAGGTGAAACACCCCATTTTGTTATTTTTGGGGAAGACAAAACTCTTCCATATGAAATCTTGATTGCAGAGCAGAAACCTGTGTATAATATAGATGACTATATCTCAAGTAGGATAAATACTTTTCAAAGTATTCACCAAAGAGTTAGAGAACATATGCAGGAGCGTTCACAAGAGATGAAAAAGCAACAACACAAAATAGAATTAGAAAAAGGAGATTTAGTCATGGTCAAACTACATTCCCCCTATAATAAACTTTCACCAAGGTACTCAGGTCCATACAGGGTAATTGATTCTACAGGTGGAAATAAATACAAGATCTTACACCTAGAAACTAGGGAAGAATTGATAGGCCACTTAGATGATATGGAGAAGGTTAGGATACAATTTTATGATGAAAATATCTTTGAAACTAATTGTGTCATATTCAATGAAAATTTGAACCCAGAGGAGTATAGGGAGTATCTTAATGATATAATATTTGAGTTGAATATTAATAATGATGTATTTTATAGATAAAACTATTATGACCAAATGTAAGTACTTGTGATGGGAGACCTAAACTACTGGAACTTGGTGTCAAGCAGAAATTCTACTTTGGTCAGACATGAAGACCTTGGACCTGCTGTGGTCAGACTCGGAATCTTGCTAATACTTAAGGACAACTCACACAAGTATTGAAACCTTATTTTGTGAAACATTAAAAGTTTGTCTTAGAAAAAAAAATTAAGCGTGTGTTAAACAAAAATTGAAATTCAAGAAGACACACTTTACAATACTATACTGTATATATAACTTTTATTGCATATTGGTCAACTTTTTTGAAAAGATAACATTCTCCATTGAGATCTAATGTTCTTAATCAAAGTAGTGAATTTTGCAAATTTATTTAACATTGCATTATATCTGTGCTGCGAATTATTTTGAGGTTATGTTTTGTTGTTTCTGACATGTATGCTATTCACCATTTTTTTGCTTGAATTATTATTGACATACATGCATTTTGAAGGGGTTGCTTGTTTCTTTGAAATGTATATGTTTGACATGTTTTACTGAAACCAGTTTACCAGTTTATGCAAGAGTAGTTTAAATATCTAGCTTCTTGTACATGATGATTTCCAAGTATATACTGGCGAGCATTGTAAGACGGTAATAGATATAATTGGTCGGGACGACCAAGGGTAGCTGCCAAGCCCTGTAAGAGGCTGGTAGATTGAGGTAGATAAGTAGGTAGATAGAGGGGTAGGTGGCGAGAAATTCATTCTACGACTTGGATGTTTTGAAACAGTGGCCGCTAAGGAGTTGCAGAGTTGCATATTCTCGCTCACCGCCCAATATTTGTAAACACAAGCTAGGGTATACGTACAGGTGTTGATGTAGCGAATTGTTAACGTTAAGCCACTTCGCTTCGTAATAAGAGTGCTTGCGTAAGCAGTACTGCTTAAGACAGTATAACAGTCTTTCTGATTGGAGAAAAGGGTGGAGGAGGAAATGAATTATTGGTGCACGGAGGTGAAGTCACGCCATCAAAGGGTGGCACTTATTTGTAACATTTAAACTTATTGGATTAATTAAATAGTGACGTCGAAGCAGACTTGGCTCGGTGGGTATAAGAGGATCCCAGGTGGGAATCCTCTGGTGTACCTAAGACAAGATATTGTACAAGAATTCGTGAAGAAACTTAAGAAAAGTTTAAGTTCAATTTAATCTCCCTTCGTTACTAAGTAATGGAACTTGACTAAAAGCATACACTACGAAAGAGGCATAGAGCCTACAGATTAGTGACTTACAATACTACAATGATAAAAAGAAAGTGAAGAAAGTTGAAAGTGAATGAAGAATTACAATATCACAGAAGGGAACTGAAAGTGTTGGTAGCAAAGGAGCTAACAACATGGAAAAGGTAAAATTCACTACTGTACTTTCCCATGAGTATAGTTGGTGAGAAAAAGTTACCAAGAATTCAACTTTTCTCAGTCAAGTTCTCGACACTTGCTGCAGGATATATCAAAAGTTTAACTACTTGATGCTTCTGACACTGCAGAAAAAATGTATTGACTGCACCTAAAACATGGAAAAAAAAAAATCAGAGGCACTGAAAGGTTTTGCTGCAATGAACTTACATCGAAGCTTATCCAAAGGCTTGCTGCTGCAGAGGGTTGCTAAAGCCACTTTGATACTGAACACGCGCATCTTTCCAGTATCATCGCTGAAAAAGAAAATGAATTTATTATTATTGTGTCATGTAACATTTATTAAAGGTGAAAACAAACATTACTCCTAATATATATATATATATATATATATATATATATATATATATATATATATATATATATATATATATATATATATATATATATATATATATATATATATACCTGGTTTTACCTAGTTGTATCCTATGTGAAGGGGAGTTATGCTCATGGTGTCCCGTCTTTGTATCTCCCAGTGTCTGGTTTGCTCTTAAATTCATCTACAGGGTTTGCACACACTATTGTTTTATCCAGTTTGTTCCAGATATCCACCACTGTTTGGGAAACAAGTTATTTTTCAGGTCTCTCCTATAACTATCTTTTTTGAGTTTCTTATCATATCCTCTTATCTCAATTTAATAAGTCCTCTCTATCAAGGGCTTCTGTGCCTTTCATGATTCTGTAAATGGTTAGCAGGTCGCCTCTTTCTTTTCTTTGCTCCGAATTCGGTAATTTCAATTTAGCTAGTCTCTCCTCATATGGCAGGTTTGAAAGTGTTAGGGCCATTTTCGTGGATGCTCTCTGGATTCGTTCAATTTTCTTTGTATTCTTTTTGGTACTGGGTGACCATAGTGTCGCAGCATACTCAAGTCTAGGCCTTGCTAGTGTAACTATTATTTTTTAACCATTTGTTCGTCTAAACAGGTAAAAGCCACCTTTGTTGACCTTAGCAAATTGTAAGATTTTCCAACAATTTTTTTTTATATATTTTTTTTCTCCGAAATCAATTATGCAACATTTCTTTATGTTGAAGTCTACTTCCCACTTTTGACTTTATTTCCAAACCTTGTTTAGGTCCCCCTGTAGTGACTCACAATCCGTTTCAGTATTCCCTTTCCTCAGCAATTTAGTATCATCTGCAAAGAAGCTCACGTGACAATTCACAACTTCATCCATGTCATTCACATAAATAGTGAACTTTATTAGAGCCAATACCAATTCTTGTGGAACTCAACTAATCACCTCCCCCCAAGGTGAATTCTTTTCTCTGAGCACTACTCTCATTTTTCAACATTCCCTCTGGATATCCAAGTTTGTCAAAGGTTTTCATAATGTAATCAAATTCGCCTTCTAGGTATTCATTACTACAGATTCGTAGTGCCCTGAGAAAAAATCCTGTTACTATACCACTCTTTGTCCTATCATTATGTGCGGAGAAGTAATGTACTAAATCCTCTTTGTTTGTTTCCTTTCTGTATACTGAGAAAGTTACAGTTTTTCCCCTTGGATATCCAGAGGGAATGTTGAAAAGAACAAAAAGAAAAGCAATAAATATTTACAATCGCGGAAAGAGAGAAATGATAAAAAATAATACCAATTTTATATCAGTACCTGGCTCAGAAACGTCACCAATAATAGACAAATATTTAACAAAATCAGGTATAAACATAGCTAAAATAACTAACAAGAGGATAGGTGATTTAATAAAGACTTCCGAAAAGAGAACCAATTCCGAAAACAGCGTCGTATACAAAATCCCGTGCAATAGTTGCTCAATGGCTTATTTTGACGAATCGTCAAGAGGATTAGAAAAAAGAATTTATGAACATAAAAACGACATAAAAGCACATAGGACATCTAATTCTTTAGTAGTTCATGCGGAAAAATTCGATCATTTACCAAACTGGAGAGAAGCTGAAGTGCTACATAAAGGTTTTGATAAATTCACTAGATGAATTGTTGAATCAGCATATATTTCAACTAATAATTCATCGAATCATCGAGGAGGGTTTATCAATTTAGCTAAACAAACTAGTATTTTAATTCTAAAACACGCCAGAAAAACGACCTTTCCCAAGTGGCCGGAAAGGTAATTAGATTTAATACATAAACTTCAATTGCAGTTCTACATACACTCTCTGAAGAAGTTCTACGCGAACGAAACGTTAGTGTTTAGGGTTCCGAGCCTTCCTCTGTGTTTACGTTCTCCATCATCCAAATAATTTGTCTAAAATACTTATTAATATATACATATATATACATATATATATGTATATATATATATATATATATATATATGTATATATATATATGTATATACATATATATATACATATATATACATATAAATATATAATATATATATATATACATACATATACATATATATATATATATATATATATATATATATATTATATATATACATATATATATATATATATACATATATAAGTATTTACCTAGTTGTATTTACCTAGTTGTAGTGTCTGTAGTTTAAGTTTTTGTAGTCTCTCTTAGTGTTGGTGCCAGTTTTGTAATTGCGTGTGTGTGTGTGTGTGTGTGTGTAAGAGGCTCGTGTATAAAGGTAGACAAGTAAGGTAGATAGAGGGGTAGGTGGCGAGAATTTATTTTTTATGAGTTGGGTGTTTGATAAATAAGAGTTCGTAGGCGAAGGAATACACAACCTCGTTCCTCTCCTAAAAGTTTACAAACAACCGCTGGGGACCCGATGCAACAGTATGTAAACTAAGTCAGTGGTTCATTGATTTCGAGATTGCTTGAGTAAGCAGTATTGCTTAAGTGGCTTGTAACAGCCTCTCTGGAGAAAATGTGGAGGAGGAGAAAATTCAATTGGTTCATGGGAGTAAAGTCACGCCCTTAGGGGAGGTATTTAGATGTAAAAGTAAAGATCATTGGACTAAAGAAATCATGGGGTCAAGGCGAACTGACCTATTGATCAAATTGAGGATTCCAGATGGAGTCCTTTAGTGTAATTCAGAGAACTAAGTGTAAATATTTGGGAAGAAAAGAAAGAAAAATTTAACTCCGTTTAATTCCCCTCTCTTAGACAGAGTAACATTAACAGACTTCCTACAGAGCAACATTTGAATGATTTTCGTGCATAAAGACAGTGGTGAAAAGAAAGTAGAAAGTGAGAGACTAAATACAAAATTATATAAGGGAACAGTAGACGGAGTAACAGTGGTGACAACAGGGGTGAGAGTGGTAGCAACTAGGGACGGAATGGATGAAAAGAAAACGCCTCCGAAGAGACGGGACTGGTGCATGAAACTATAGGACTTAATGCAAGATACGGTTACGAGACTGGTGCCTCAAACCAGGATCACGCAGTGCACGCAAGCAGAAGTACTCCGTGCACGCAACTGCAAGCACATAGCCACGCACATGCTGACTACGAGGGAACGACTACGAGCAACAGTGAACGAAGGGGTCTACAACGACTACAACAGTGAACGAAGGGGTCTACTACGACTACAACAGTGAACGAAGGGGTCTACAACGACTACAACAGTGATCGAGTGGGTCTACAACGACTACGAACAACAGTGAACGAGAGGGACTACAACAACTACAAGCAACAGTGGACGAGGGGCACTACTACTATGAGTGAACGAGGGACGACGAGGTAGTGAACGTAGGAAGACGTGGTTGATGTACGTATGAAGTACGCGCAGTACGTGGAGGTTGTCGATTCAAATCGACTTTAAAAACACTAAAGATAATACTACTGGTATTTTAAGGCATGAGGTTCACACCTTGAATATAAATATCCCTAAATTCACAGGTGATAAAAACACCTTGGGAGTTAATAGGTTTCTCAGTTTGATCGACACTTTAATTGTCACTAAAATCATAACAGATGAAAAAAGGAAGATAGAAATTTTAAAAGAAAATATAGATCATGAGAAAGTTAGGGCTAGGCTTATAATAGATTTCCTGCAAATGGAAGATATAAATTAATATGAAGCTTATAAGATGGCATTCATTAAACATTTAAAGTCAAAGTGTGATCAGGATCCTATCAGGTCTGGTTAGAATGATAAAGAAAGTAAGAACAAGTGAATCTGACACAGAATATTTAGCAAAATTAGATAGATTGTCTAAGGACATGAATTCTATGTTGAAGGATTCAGATTAGATAGAAAGATCTAACGACAAAAAAGTTTCTCAGGTTACTAAATTAATTGCATTTGAATAGTTGACAAACAGCTTTGACGAAATAACGGCAGAAAAAATGTATAAAGATCTTAAACATAAAATGGATTTAGGGGAAATAGATTATCTTCTTCAAGGATATAGTGAAACTAAAGCAATTAGTCCATTTGTGATAACAGTAGGAACGCAACAACAGAAAGGAAACTAGGAACTCTATAAGTGATTACAGAAACGGAGTATCTGAACATAGAGTTAGAAAAACATCAAGGAATGCTAGAATTGAATGTTACAATTGTAATAAATGGGGGCATAAATCACAAGTGTTATTACAAAAATATTTGTAGAAATTGCAGATATGAGGGTCATAATGAATACCATTGTAGAAACCCACCTTTCTGTTTGTATCATCAGAGGATAGGACAGAGAAGACAGGAGTGTAGTACAAAAACAAAATTTCGTATTTACCCAGAAACAAAAGGAAAACCCCCAGACACTAAATAAAACGACACTACAGAGCTACCCATAGACATATACATAGGCAGCATTGTGTTAGGGACAAGAGTGATAGAAGGGTCAAAGAAAGCACCAACATCAAAGACAGTTGTAAACTAACTATAACAATTGGAAGGACTTCTGTAGGACCTCTCATTGTGGTAGAGTGTTCAATAAACCTATTCAAATACTTATTGATACAGCATCTATAGTTGATGTGATAACCAGTAAAATTTTAATCCAATTTAAATCAGGAGTGAAAATCTTAGAGCCAATTCATTACTCATTTCAAGGGGTAACTGGTAGTCAGTTAAAAACATTAGGTAAGGTTGAATTAGAGGGCATCTTATATAAATATGAGCACATTCCAGTGATAGTTGAAGAAGAATCTTTTTTCTCAGGCGATTTATTGATGAGATTTGCAACTATGAGAAAAGATAGCATGGTAATATGTCCTGCTGAGTTAGGTATCTTAGTGAAATCACAGTTAATCCCATTTTTAAATCAACCAGACTTAGAGCCAGTAACAGTAATCAGAGAATCTCCTGAAACAGATAGGAAAGATAACAATGATAGGTTAGATAACAGGGCAGAGTAGTCCAGACCAACAGAAAATAAAGTCTCATATAGTAAAACCAACTCAGATATTCAAGAAATCTCAGAAATTATTAATTCATCAAATTAAAACAAAAATTTGCTAATTATGGAAGGTGGCGTAATAAAGTCAAAATTACTACACTTCACAACAATTAACGGGGTAGAGTGCAGTTGAAAGGAGTCACTGTAGACTGAAATTTTAACCATCCCAGAATCAATTAGATTAAAAGGTTTGAAATTGGACTCAGGGATTTATAAGACAAACAAGAACATGGTAGAAATATTAGTGATTAGTACTTTGAATAAAGACATAGTCTTAAGAAAAGGTACACAAATAGAATGTTTTCAAGTTTGTACAAAACCCATTAAGATTTTAAATGAGAGTACTGAGGAGGTGGAATCACCAATTTCATCAATCTGTTCAGTTCAGGAAGAAACAGATTTGGGAAAGAAATACAAGAATCAACTAGAACCTACTAGTTGTCCTGAGTTGGATGAAAGCTTAGTTGCTTTGCTCATGAAGCACAATAAAGCAATTGTTTTGCCGGGGGACGCCTTGGGCAAAACAACTGTTTTAAAACATCAGATCAAATTAAAACCAGGGACTCAACCTATCTATATACCTGCCTACAGATTACCACATTCCAAACTAGCCATTGTAGATAAATTGATCACTGAAATGTTATTGCAGGATATTATTGAACATAGTAAAAGTGAGTGGAACTTCCCTCTGATTCTGGTGCCAAAATCAGATGGTACCATGCGTCCAGTTATTGATTATAGGGAATTGAATAAACAGACCATACCCGACTGACTACCTTTACCAGAAATAGGGGAAATTCTTAGAAGTTTAGGAACTGAGAATAAGTACTTTAGCACTATAGATATCAAGTCTGCGTCCTGGCAGATCGAGTAGCATGAAGACTTAAAAGAATTCACAGCCTTTTCTACTCCAACGGCACACCATGAGTTCAGACTAATACCATTTGGGTTATGTGATATTCCATTAACTTAACTGAGATTAGTGAATACAGTACTAGATGGATTGTTAGGAAACACTGCCAACATATTTCTAGATATTTTAATAGTTTTCCAAACATTGGCTGAGCTTTTAAGAAATTAAACTTGGTGGTCTCAAGACTAGTTGAAGCAGGATTGAAAATAAAAATTGAAAAAGTAATTTTTTTCAGGACAGAGTTATTTATTTGGGGCATAAAATAGACAGGTAGTACAGTACATTCAAAGGTTGAAGCAGTAAAGGATTATCCAGTTCCAAAGAATGTAGATATTATAGGAAATTTATCCAAGGATATGCAGACATAGCTAATTCATTAAGTCTTTGTTGAGGAAAGATTCAAAGTTCATGTGGGGATCTGCACAACAGCAAGCTTTTGACAAGTTGAAAGATAAACTTACTAGTTCTCCAGTTCTCATATTTCCTGATTATGATAAGGAGTTCATTCTTTGTACTGATGCGTCTGACATAGGGTTAGGAGGCATACTGATGCAAGAGAGAAATGGAACGTTGAAACCGATAGCTTACACATCGAAACTTTGTAATAGTGCAGAGAAACTACTCCATAACAGAAAGAGAAACATTAGCAGTAATTTATTAATTAGAAAGGTTTAGAGATATGATACTGGGATATCCAATCAGAATGTGGACTGATCATGTAGCTATTCAGAATTTATTTAAGCATAAGAATCTTAGGGGCAGACTAGCCAAGTGGTTTGCTATATTTCAGCATTATGAGGTTAGGTAACTTTAGAGGAGGGAATGACAATAATGGAACAAGGAAAAGTTAAGACTTGATAAATAGTAACCCAATATTTGATGAACCCAAGAAGTAATCCTCCAAAACTACTAAAAGGGTATAAGAATTAGGAACTTCATTTGACTAATGGACTTTTGTATAGAAAAATAGTTGTAAGTGGAAAATATATATCTAGGGGCCCAGTGAATCAGTTGGTAATACCACAAACGCTTGTACAAAAGGTATTGAAGTTACTTCATGATAATGATTGTAGTTCACATTCAGGAAAGGATAAAACTTATAGACAAGCACAACTTATATACTTTCGGCCAATTATGATGAAAGATATATATATGTGTGTGTGATTATAAAGAAAATTGTTTGAAATATGCTAAGGTGAAAGGAAATACACCAAAACCTGGCCCTATGCCCATACCGCAGAAACCTTGGGAAAGAGTTCATATAGATATGTTGGAGTTACCTATGTGTGAAAATGGATATAAATATGTATTTGTTGCTACTGATTATCTTTCAAGATCTTGTATTTTACAACCCATTCCAAATAAGAAAGCTGAAACAATTGCTTCAGTAACTTATGATCAGATAATATGTAATTTCACTACACCTAAGATCGTAGTTTCAGATAATGAACCTGAATTTAATAATAAAATATTGGAAGAATTATGTACGGTAGGTTATTTAAGATTCGTGAAGTCAATATATTAGTCATTCATCCTCAGAGGAAAGGAGTTGTAGAGAGGTTAACTAAGAAAATTATGACATGTCTTAGAGGTATGACAAGCCCAAGTAGTATAAATTGGGATACTTGGATTCCTTGTGCTAAATGTACCCTAAACAACCAAATTAACACAGCTACAGGAAAAACACCCCATTTTATTATTTTTGGGAAACGAAAAATTCTCCAATATTAAATCTTGATTGCAGAGAAGAAACTTGTGTATAATATGGATGATTACATCTCAAATAGGATACATACATTTCAAGCTATGCATCAAGGAGTTAGGGAACCCATAAAAGAGTATACACAAGAGATGAAAAAGCAACAACACAAAATAGCACATAAAATAGATATACAATTAAGAGATTTAGTTATGGTCAAATTACATACACCCCATAATAAACTTTCACCGAGGTACTCAGGTCCATATAGGATAATTGATTTTGCAGGTGGAAATAAATACAATATCTTACACTTAGAAACTAGGGAAGTGTCAATTAGACAGATGATATCAAGAAGACTAGGATATAATTTGACGATGATAATACATGTGACACTTAGGGAAAAGGTACACATTGTATTAGCTTTGTAAATTAAGCACTGAGTCCAGAGGAGTATTGGGAGTATGTTTATAGTGTCATTTGTGACTTGAGTATTAATTCAAACAATCTTTACAGAGTTAATTGTTGTTGTTGTTGTCGTTCCCTAGACTGTCTGTCCGAGCAGTCCCGTCTCCCCAAGGAATGCTACAGCCGAAACTGGGTTTTCCCACAAATCCTTTATAGAGTGTATGTTGTGTTATTTGCGTGCATGATTGTGTATAATGCAGTCTTCCATTATGTGTTGTATGGTATGGGGTGAAGTGTTATATCCTGGGCAGCTGTCCACAATGCGGTCATCCAGCCTCTTCTGGTAGCTTAGAAGTGCTGGGTGGTGGACTGACCGCAGTCTGGCCAAGTGGACTCTGTCCTTTCGTGGGAGAGAGGATTCAGAAGGGTGGATATCAGGGGGTCTGGCATGCAGCAGTGTGTTGTCTTTCAATGTGTTAATGGAGCGGTGAGTAATATGATTATGAATATGTTTCCGGAGGCTGGTATTTGGTGGTTGTGGAGGAAGAGAAAAGAGTATTTGTGCGTAATAAAGGTCTTTGGGTTTTGTTTTAATGTTTCTTGGTGTGTGGGGGTGTTCTGCTATGTAGTGTAGCGGGTGTGATGTGTTTGTGGTGGCTGCGGCAAGTGTTTGTGTGCCTCTCATGTCGAGGTGGTCCTTGACTTTGAGGACTTTTGTTTTATGGTGTAAATGGTCTGTTGGTGTTGTATTTGTGCAGCCTGTAATTGTTTTTAGGGTTTTGTTTTGTATGATTTGAAGGGTGTTGTGGTGTGTCTCACTGAGATTAGGAGCCCATGCAGGACTCGCATAATTCAACACTGAACGTATGCATTGTTTGTATATTGTTATATTAGTTTCTTTGTTTTGTCCAAATGTCGTTCCAGTGATTGACTTAAGTGCGTTAAGTCTAGGTGTGCATTTGTTTTTTATGTTTGTGATGTGTTGTTTGAAAGACATGAATGTATCGTATGTTACACCAAGAATTTTTGGTGTGTTTGTGTGTGGTATTAGAGTGTTGTTGATGTAGAGATGAGGTATGTATTTGTGTTCTATTGTCCAGTTGGTGAGAAGTGTTGCTGTAGATTTGGTAGGAGCTATTTTGAGTCTGTTTGTGATGAGCCATGTGTTGAGTGTATCAAGGTATGGCTGGATTATTTCTGCAGCTTTGTCTGTGTTACGATGTGTGCATGTGATTGTTATGTCGTCTGCGTAGGGAGAGATTTGTATTTCTGAGTTGTCTGGTGTGGGTAAGTCATGCATGTGTGGACCTGCGTGTTATGTTTGTTTTGTAGTCATACAGAAGCTGTGTTATGTGTCTCTAGCGGGCGAGCATTGTGATGAAGTAGGTCTTTGTTGTCTTTATTCTAAGAGCACGCGACAGTAGTCACTCGTGTGGTAACATGTTCCGTGGTAATCGCAGTAGTGATTTGGCTGGGACGGCTGTCTGTAGTAGCATCTGTTTGTGCTGTGTCCTGGTTTTTGGCAGTAGGTGCAAAAGAATGGTGTTCGTGATGGAGAGCGCTGACGTGAGCGGTAGCGAGTGCGAGACATCTGTCTTGACCTCGTGTTATGTGACGTTGATCGTGTTACTTGGGCTACTGTGTGGGTGGGGGTGATAGGTACAGACTGACTGTGGATGTGAGCAATTGTTCTTTCCGTATCGGAGAATTTCCTGGAAAATTCTCCTAGTGTGGTGCCTGGTGTGAATGGAATTGTGCCAGCTTTTTGGAGTGTGTCTGGGTGTAATTGAGAAAGTAGTCGGAAATAGGCTAGCAGTGAGACTACGTGTTCGAGTGAGATTTTGTCGTCTGTAACCCAGCCTGAGTTTTTTTTAGGCTTTCCTTGATCTCGCTTTTGAAAGTGGATGCAATTTTTACTGCTTTTTCTTTTGTTTTATGTGGACCGGTATTGTACGTTGTGGCCCATGAGTAGAGGGGTGAAAGTGAACCAAGTTGATCAAATAATGCAAAGGATTTTTTGAAATGTTAAACAAACTCTGGATATGTGTCTGTTTCCTCAAAAAATGTCGGACTGGATTATATCACCTGCGAGTGTCTCGTTGAGAACTAGCCTTGATTTGAGGATGGAAGTTTTGTTTTATCATCTGTGACACTTCTATGTGTGGTTTCAGATTCAACTTCTGAGAATAGGTTGTATACGGGAATGTTCCGTCCATTAAATTTTTGGTAAACTATTTTCTCCCTTGATTGTTATGATATTTTGTGTCTTTGGTGGGGTGTGTGGAGTAGTTATTGGAAGTGGTAGACATGTTTGGAGTGGGTGAGATTTTGCCACAATGGGAACAAGTACAATAATTGTGTGCGGGTTGAGATGTTTGGACCGCGTCATAAAATATAAATACAAAGGTAACAGAGAGTAGCCACTAGGTGAAACTTATCACGGAAATTGTATCTACTTACTAAAGATGATATGGTGGTGGTTTGGCTCCTGGGTGATTAGATATTTTGGCTCATATTGAGGTGAGATGAACACAGATGGTACAGTGTTGTAAGACAAAATGAGTTTGAATATAATACAGTATATATATATATATATATATATATATATATATATATATATATATATATATATATATATATATATATATATATATATTATATATATCGGGGCCCGTAGCGTAGAAAGTCCTTTGAGAAGTGGAGGGCACATGGAGGGGTTGGAAAAACGAGTCTGGAATGTAGCACAGTATGTGACGATGGTGGGTGGGCGGTTAACTTGTCTGCGCGTGGTCGTAGTCCTGGGATGGGGCTTTTGTCCGTGGTGCTGGGCGATGGCGGGTGGGCGGTTAACTTGTCCGCGCGTGGTAGTGTTCCTGGGACGGGGCTTTTTTCGTGTTGCTGGGTGATGGCGGGTGGGCGGTCAACTTGTCCACACGTGGTAGTGGGCATAGGGCGGGGCTTTTGTCCGTGACGGCGGGATGTAGCCTTGTACGATATTGGACGATGCAGCCAAGAGGGTTGCCTCGTAAGTAATATTGCTGGCTATATTGGAGTTGATTTCCTTGTAGTAACATTTCTGGTTATGTTGGGGTTGATTTCAGTGTAGTAATGTTTCTGACTACGTTGGAGTTACGTCGAGGTTCAAATACCAGCGGTGCTACCGGAAAATGTAGAAAGTTTGGAGCCACACTTTCGAGGCGATGTAAGTAGCTGAGCAAGTAAACGGCAGTTTCGTTCTACGGATTTATTCTAGTAAATCGTAGCCAATTTTCTTGACCAGAGCCAGTCGAGATCTGTGCCAAAAACTGACCACGAAGGTTGTGACGGCTGCCACATAAATTTTTGGTCGTAGAGAAATATTTAGATTTGTATACACACACACACACACACACACACACACACACACACACACACACACACTTCAACGAATGGACGGCTTAGAAGACGTTCTGAAGAAAAGTGAAGTCTGTGGATCCCAACGCAAAGAGAAGTGCCTAGTGTTTTTGCAGGGTGGGGGGGAAATTGCTCGTGGAGTAGTGGGAACGTAGGGAAAGAGGAAAAGGGGAGGGATTACTGAGGGAAATGGAAGGAAATGAGGAGGGAGTAGACTTTGACCAGCCAGACAAGCGGAAGGTAAACAAAAGACTTAGCGAGGATCAAATGTCTAATAAAAATGTAAAGATTAGAAGTATTGAGAGGAGCAATACAGAAGAAAGTGACGAGAATATGTTCCAGGGATTTAAAGAGGGTGGGGGGGACACAACCCCCCCCCCCCCCGACTGATAAGACTAGAGGAGAGAGTTGATAAGGTGATCGAGGACTTGGAGCGTAAGTTAGGTAACGTAGACTCCATTTTTAAAAGAATTGAAAGGTTGGAACAACTAGAGAAGGCTAACAGAAACTTAACTGAAGAAATAGAGGACCTAAAAAGACAGTTAGGAAATGTAAAGGAGGAGAATGAGAAATTGAAGAAGAATAGTAATGAAAACAGAGAGAAACTAGCTACAGAAGCTAAAAATTGGAGAATAACTCAAGAAGGGAATAAGGTTTCATTCACTGACATAGTCAAACAGCAATTGAAAGAACATAATGAAGACTCAGTTATTAAAGTGATGAGACAGAAGGAGAATATAGTAAGAGAATTAGCTGACAAAAAGAAATGTATAATTATATTAGGAATGGAAGAGAAACATAACCCAGATAGAACTGCAAGAATCAAGGAGGAAAATGAAAGAGTAAGCAGTTTACTAAAATTAGTCCAGGAAGATGAACCAGAAATTATAAAGGAAATTGAGGAAAAATTCAGACTCGGAAAATATAGTACAGATAAGACCAGACCAATTAAGATTAAATTCAGGTCACAAACAACAGCAGAGAAAATTCTATCCAAGACAGGGAAACTAGCAACAAATGATCAATATAAAAAGGTATGGATAAAAAGAGAAATGAATAAGGAGGAAAGAGAGGCAGAAAAGCAGAAAAGAATTGAAGCTAAGGCAAAAAAACGAGGAAAGAACGGAGTCAGAGAAAGAGAGATTCTATTGGAGAGTAGTGAACATGAAAATAAAGCAGTTCGACATACTAAAGAAAAACATAAGGGAAACAGAGAATACAATGGAAGTGGCAGAAAACTAAGAGTGTCTTACACAAATATAGATGGATTGATAACAGGATTGAATGAACTGAATGATTATTTGAAAGAAAAAGAACCGGACATAATGGGAATTGTAGAAACAAAATTAAAAGGCCCACTACCACCCAACAGTGTAGGACATGATACATACAATTATTGGATTAGAAACAGAGAGAAAAAACAAGGGGGTGGAGTTATGTTCCTGACTAAGAAGGATATAAACGTGAAAGGTGTCATATATGGAAAGAATACAGTAGAGATGATTATGATAGAAGTGGAAGACCGAGATAAGAAGAGCAGAAAATTTGTGATCAATTATGTGCCTCCGAAAACAGCCTCATGGGAGGAGAGTGAACATAAAAGTATGTTAGAGGACACAAAGATAGCATTAACTAAAATAATGGAAGACGGAGGAAGAATAGTTATGATGGGCGACTTTAATTGCAAAGAAATCTGCTGGGAAGAAATGACAGTAAAGAGTGGTGATGACTCATGGGGAAATGCTCTACTTGAGATGATTACTGACCATTCAATGACACAATGGATACAAGAGAACACTAGGTATAGAAATGAAGAAGAACCATCGAGGCTAGACTTAATAATTACATCTGAACCTAGAATAGTGGACAAGATTGAATATAAAACACCAATAGGTAAAAGTGACCACATATTGATTGAACTGGAACTTAATGAAGAAAAATATATCAAAAGAAATGAACAATATAGAAAAGGAAGAATGATGTATGAAAAAACAAACTTTGATAAAATAAGAGAATTCTTCCAACAAGAAAACTGGGAAGAAATATACAAAGAAGAAACAACAGTGGAAGAGAAATGGAATATTTTGACAAAAATTTACAAAAAAGGAGTGGAAAAGTATGTCCCAAGACAAAAACAAGAAAAAGAATATGTAAAATGCTGGTACAACAAAAGTTGTAGGGAGTTAAAGGACAAAAGAGACAAAGCCTGGAACAGATGGAAAAAAGACAGAAGACCTGAAAAATGGAAAATATATACTGGTTATAGAAATGAATATGTACAAAAGTGCAGAGAGGAAAAAAGAAATTATGAAAAAGATGTTATAGAAAAGTGTAAAGATCAACCAAAACTATTCTACAGATTTGTAAACAATAAACTGAAAAACAAACAAGACTTAGAGAAATTAAGACAAGGAGGAGTTGAATACACTGAGGAAATGGAAATGGCAGAAATTATGAACAAACATTTTAAATCAGTGTTTACAAGGGAAAATATACAACCTGAAGAGATTGAGTGGAAGGAAAAAGTCCCCCCTATGGAAGAAATAGAAGTAACAAAGAATGAAATATTGACACACTTGGGTAATTTTGATGTCAGAAAATCGCATGGGCCAGATGAAATAGCAAACTGGATTCTGAAAGAATGCAGGAATGAACTGGCAGACAAAATACATAGCATAATAAGCAGTTCCTTAAAAGAAGGAAAAGTTCCAGAAGATTGGAAAAAAGCAAATATAGTACCTATATATAAAGGAGGAAATAAAGAAGAACCTACCAACTATAGACCAGTCTCTCTAACAAGTACAATAGCAAAAATATGTGAAAGAATTATCAAAAGTAGATGGGTAAAATACTTGGAAAAAAACAACGTACTAAATCCAAGGCAATTTGGATTCAGACAAGGACGATCATGCGTCACCAATTTAATATGTTTCTATTCAAGGCTAATAGATATAATACAAGAAAGAGATGGATGGGCTGATTGTGCATTTCTAGACCTAAAAAAAGCTTTTGACAAAGTACCACATAAGAAGTTGCTTAAGAAATTAGAATATGAAGGAGGAATACAAGGTAAATTGCTAAATTGGATGGAAGACTTTTTGCAAGAAAGAAAAATGAGAGTAGTGATAAGAGATCAGCACTCAAAATGGAATGAAGTAATAAGCGGTGTCCCGCAGGGAACAGTTCTGGCCCCAATAATGTTTGCTATATATATTAATGATATGGATGAAGGAATTGAAAGCTATATGAGCTTCTTTGCAGATGATGCAAAATTACTGAAAAGAGTGAAAACTGAAGAAGATTGTGAATCACTACAGAGAGATCTAAATAAAGTACAAGAATGGAGTAGGAAGTGGGAGATGGAGTTCAATACAAAAAAGTGTAGTATAATGGAATTTGGAAAAAGCAAAAACAGAATAACAGGATCATATAATTTGGGAGAAGAAGGAATAAAAAAAGTAGAAAATGAGAAGGACCTGGGAGTCATTGTTATGAATAATATGTCACCTGAGAAACATATAAATAAGATTTTTGGAGAAACTTATAATTTAATAAGAACAATCAAAGTAGCATTTACATACCTGGATGAAGAAATGGTGAGGAAAATCCTAATCACCCTGATAAGACCAAGATTGGAATATGCAGCAACGATATGGTCACCAAGTACAAAAAAATGTATAAAAAAACTTGAAAGAATACAAAGAGCAATTACAAAACTGGCACCAACACTCTCAAAACTATCATATGAAGAGAGACTACAAAAACTTAAACTACAGACACTAGAGCAAAGAAGAGAGAGAGGAGATTTGATAGCTATTTACAGAATCATGAAAGGCATAGAAATTACTGATAGAGAGAATCTGATAAAATGGGATGACAGAAATACAAGAGGACACGGAAAGAAAATAAAAAAAGACAGCTATAGAAGAGATTTTAAAAAGAACAGCTTTCCTCACAGAGCAATAGACAGTTGGAACAAGTTAGATGAGAAAGTGGTGTGTGCAAAATCAATACATGAATTTAAAAATAGTTTAGATAAAATGAGATATGAAGACGGGACCCCACGAGCATAGCTCCCCTTCCCGTAAAATACAACTAGGTAAATACACACACACACACACACACACTTTCAACGAACGGACGGCTTGACGAACGCTCTGAAGAAAAGTGCAGATTGAGGATACCAACGCAAAGAGAAGTGCCTTTTTGTATTTGCAGGGGGGGGGAATTGCTCGTGAGGTAGTGGGAAAGTAAGGAAAGAGGAGAGGGGGAGGGATTACTGGGGAAATGGAAGATAATGAGGATGTGGAGGACTTGGCCCAGGCAGACGGGCGGAAGATCAACATGAAACGACCACCGGATGACGAAATGGCAAATAAAAATGTAAAGATTAGAAGTATAGAGAGGAGAAATACAGTAGAAAGTGACGAGAATATGTTCCAGGGATTTAAAGAGGGTGGGGGGGACACAACCCCCCCCAGACTGATAAGACTAGAGGAGAGAGTTGATAAGGTGATCGAGGACTTGGAACGTAAGTTAGGTAATGTAGGCTCCATTCTACAAAGAATTGAAAGATTGGAACAACTAGAGAAGGCTAACAGAAACTTAACTGAAGAAGTAGAGGACCTAAAAAGACAGTTAGGAAATGTAAAGGAGGAGAATGAGAAATTGAAGAAGAATAGTAATGAAAACAGTGAGAAAATAGCTACAGAAGCTAAAAATTGGAGAATAACTCAAGAAGGGAATAAGGTTTCATTCACTGACATAGTCAAACAGCAATTGAAAGAACATAATGAAGACTCAGTTATTAAAGTGATGAGACAGAAGGAGAATATAGTAAGAGAATTAGCTGACAAAAAGAAATGTATAATTATATTAGGAATGGAAGAGAAACATAACCCAGATAGAACCGCAAGAATCAAGGAGGAAAATGAAAGGGTAAGCAGTTTATTAAAATTAGTCCAGGAAGATGAACCAGAAATTATAAAGGAAATTGAGGAAAAATTCAGACTCGGAAAATATAGTACAGATAAGACCAGACCAATTAAGATTAAATTCAGGTCACAAACAACGGCAGAGAAAATTCTATCCAAGACAGGGAAACTAGCAACAAATGATCAATATAAAAAGGTATGGATAAAAAGAGAAATGAATAAGGAGGAAAGAGAGGCAGAAAAGCAGAAAAGAATTGAAGCTAAGGCAAAAAACGAGGAAAGAACGGAGTCAGAGAAAGAGAGATTCTATTGGAGAGTAGTGAACATGAAAATAAAGCAGTTCGACATACTAAAGAAAAACATAAGGGAAACAGAGAACACAATGGAAGTGGCAGAAAACTAAGAGTGTCTTACACAAATATAGATGGATTGATAACAGGATTGAATGAACTGAATGATTATTTGAAAGAAAAAGAACCGGACATAATGGGAATTGTAGAAACAAAATTAAAAGGCCCACTACCACCCAACAGTGTAGGACATGATACATACAATTATTGGATTAGAAACAGAGAGAAAAAACAAGGGGGTGGAGTTATGTTCCTGACAAAGAAGGATATAAACGTGAAAGGTGTCATATATGGAAAGAATACAGTAGAGATGATTATGATAGAAGTGGAAGACCGAGATAAGAAGAGCAGAAAATTTGTGATCAACTATGTGCCTCCGAAAACAGCCTCATGGGAGGAGAATGAACATAAAAGTATGTTAGAGGACACAAAGATAGCATTAACTAAAATAATGGAAGACGGAGGAAGAATAGTTATGATGGGCGACTTTAATTGCAAAGAAATCTGCTGGGAAGAAATGACAGTAAAGAGTGGTGATGACTCATGGGGAAATGCTCTACTTGAGATGATTACTGACCATTCAATGACACAATGGATACAAGAGAACACTAGGTATAGAAATGAAGAAGAACCATCGAGGCTAGACTTAATAATTACATCTGAACCTAGAATAGTGGACAAGATTGAATATAAAACACCAATAGGTAAAAGTGACCACATATTGATTGAACTGGAACTTAATGAAGAAAAATATATGAAAAGAAATGAACAATATAGAAAAGGAAGAATGATGTATGAAAAAACAAACTTTGATAATATAAGAGAATTCTTCCAACAAGAAAACTGGGAAGAAATATACAAAGAAGAAACATCAGTGGAAGAGAAATGGAATATTTTGACAAAAATTTACAAAGAAGGAGTGGAAAAGTATGTCCCAAGACAAAAACAAGAAAAAGAATATGTAAAATGCTGGTACAACAAAAGTTGTAGGGAGTTAAAAGACAAAAGAGACAAAGCCTGGACCGGATGGAAAAAAGACAGAAGACCTGAAAAATGGAAAATATATACTGGTTATAGAAATGAATATGTACAAAAGTGCAGAGAGGAAAAAAGAAAATATGAAAAAGATGTTATAGAAAAGTGTAAAGATCAACCAAAACTATTCTACAGATTTGTAAACAATAAACTGAAAAACAAACAAGACTTGGAGAAATTAAGACAAGGGGGAGTTGAATACACTGAGGAAATGGAAATGGCAGAAATTATGAACAAACATTTTAAATCAGTGTTTACAAGGGAAAATATACAACCTGAA
The DNA here is from genome assembly GCF_046742065.1 of Oratosquilla oratoria. NCBI lineage: Eukaryota > Metazoa > Arthropoda > Malacostraca > Stomatopoda > Squillidae > Oratosquilla > Oratosquilla oratoria. The sequence continues at coordinate 38,355,353 of NC_134809.1, read as the reverse complement.
GAGATTGAGTGGAAGGAAAAAGTCCCCCCTATGGAAGAAATAGAAGTAACGAAGAATGAAATATTGACACACTTGGGTAATTTTGATGTCAGAAAATCGCATGGGCCAGATGAAATAGCAAACTGGATTCTGAAAGAATGTAGGAATGAACTGGCAGACAAAATACATAGCATAATAAGCAGTTCCTTAAAAGAAGGAAAAGTTCCAGAAGATTGGAAAAAAGCAAATATAGTACCTATATATAAAGGAGGAAATAAAGAAGAACCTACCAACTATAGACCAGTCTCTCTAACAAGTACAATAGCAAAAATATGTGAAAGAATTATCAAAAGTAGATGGGTAAAATACTTGGAAAAAAACAACGTACTAAATCCAAGGCAATTTGGATTCAGACAAGGACGATCATGCGTCACCAATTTAATATGTTTCTATTCAAGGCTAATAGATATAATACAAGAAAGAGATGGATGGGCTGATTGTGCATTTCTAGACCTAAAAAAAGCTTTTGACAAAGTACCACATAAGAAGTTGCTTAAGAAATTAGAATATGAAGGAGGAATACAAGGTAAATTGCTAAATTGGATGGAAGACTTTTTGCAAGAAAGAAAAATGCGAGTAGTGATAAGAGATCAGCACTCAAAATGGAATGAAGTAATAAGCGGTGTCCCGCAGGGAACAGTTCTGGCCCCAATAATGTTTGCTATATATATTAATGATATGGATGAAGGAATTGAAAGCTATATGAGCTTCTTTGCAGATGATGCAAAATTACTGAAAAGAGTGAAAACTGAAGAAGATTGTGAATCACTACAGAGAGATCTAAATAAAGTACAAGAATGGAGTAGGAAGTGGGAGATGGAGTTCAATACAAAAAAGTGTAGTATAATGGAATTTGGAAAAAGCAAAAACAGAATAACAGGATCATATAATTTGGGAGAAGAAGGAATAAAAAGAGTAGAAAATGAGAGGGACCTGGGAGTCATTGTTATGAATAATATGTCACCTGAGAAACATATAAATAAGATTTTTGGAGAAACTTATAATTTAATAAGAACAATCAAAGTGGCATTTACATACCTGGATGAAGAAATGGTGAGGAAAATCCTAGTCACCCTGATAAGACCAAGATTGGAATATGCAGCAACGATATGGTCACCAAGTACAAAAAAATGTATAAAAAAACTTGAAAGAATACAAAGAGCAATTACTAAACTGGCACCAACACTCTCAAAACTATCATATGAAGAGAGACTACAAAAACTTAAACTACAGACACTAGAGAAAAGAAGAGAGAGAGGAGATTTGATAGCTATTTACAGAATCATGAAAGGCATAGAAATTACTGATAGAGAGAATCTGATAAAATGGGATGACAGAAATACAAGAGGACACGGAAAGAAAATAAAAAAAGACAACTATAGAAGAGATTTGAAAAAGAACAGCTTTCCTCACAGAGCAATAGACAGTTGGAACAAGTTAGATGAGAAAGTGGTGTGTGCAAAAACAATACATGAATTTAAAAATAGTTTAGATAAAATGAGATATGAAGACGGGACCTCACGAGCATAGCTCCCCTTCCCGTAAAGTACAACTAGGTAAATACAACTAGGTAAATACACACATATATATATATATATATATATATATATATATATATATATGTATATATACATATACATACATATAACATATGTATATATGCATATTACAACAAAGTTATGTCGTAGCACATCGGTAAAATAATACTGATAACCCACTTGCGGCGAAGAATAAGCGAAATTATAAAGATCTGTATATTTCGATCACTAACTGTGATCCTCTTCAGCAGATGTGAATTACAGAGTAGAGAACAATCTGTATTTATACAGAAGTAGTGAGGTAAGCAGGAAGGGACGGGGGCTCAGGTCACGTGTCCGGCGTTCCATGGACCTTGGTGAATTTTGTCCACTGCTAATGTAGGAAGGTAACATTTTATTTATTGCAAATGAAGATATACAATCTGGTGACCATTGACCATAAGAAATATTATAATTTGGAAAATTATTTATCAAAGAGGATTCTACCATTTTTCTTCTGAAATTGCATTTAGATTTGGAAATTATTTCAGCATATATAGGGGACGATGCTGAAATAATTTACAAATCTAAATGCAGTTTCAGAAGAAAAATGGTAGAATCCTCTTTGATAAATAATTTTCCAAATTATAATATTTCTTATGGTCAATGGTCACCAGATTGTATATCTTCATTTGCAATAAATAAAATGTTACCTTCTACATTAGCAGTGGACAAAATCCACCAAGGTCCACGCAACGCCGGACACGTGACCTGAGCCCCCGTCCCTTCCTGCTTACCTCACTACTTCTGTATAAATACACATTGTTCTCTACTCTGTAATTCACATCTGCTGAAGAGGATCACAGTTAGTGATCGAAATATACAGATCTTTATACTTTCGCTTATTCTTCTCCGAAAGTGGGTTATCAGTATTATATATACATATGTACATACACACACACACACACATATATTATATATATACACATATATATATATATATATATATATATATATATATATATATATATATATATATATATATATATATATATATATATATGCACGTTATGTCACCCTGACTGTTCAACTTATACATGGATGGGGTAGTGTGAGAGGTAAATGCAAGGGTAGTGGGTCAGGGATTGGAGATTGGAGATGGTTAAGGAAAATGGAGTAAAGTGGGAGGTGAGCCAGCTGTTGTTTGCGGACGACACTGTGCTTGTGGCAGGATCGGAGGAGGAATTGAGGAAGTTGGTGACAGAGTTTGGGAGAGTGTGTGATAGAAGAAAGCTGAAGATAAATGTGGGTAAAAGTAAGGTGATGAGATGTACAAGGGGTGAAAGTGGCAGTAGACTGGAAGTGAGCATTAAGAGAGAGCAACTGGAGGAAGTGGATAGTTTTAGATATTTAGGTGCAAATGTGGCAGGAAAAGGTGGAGTGAAGGTGGAGGTAGAATGTAGAACTGACCAAATTATTATGTTTACATAAAAAATCATTTACATTATCTTGAATGGGCCACAGACATACGATGTCATCAATGTACCGCATCCATGTTATGTTGGGGGAAACGATCTTACTTAAAATTTTAGTTTCAAAGAACTCCATATAGAAATTACTCAATACGGGGGAGAGAGGATTACCCATGCTCATGGCAAATTTCTGAGAATAAAATTTATCATTAAATTGGAATTTGCAATCTTTAACACACAATTTGATCAGTTCAATTAAGGTGCCTGAAGGTAATGGTAAATCGTGCTTATTTAACTCTTCTTTTAGATAGATTAAAAGGTCATCCAAAGGAACTTTCGTAAACAAACTAATAATATCATAACTTACCAATTTAAAGTCATAATCTCTAGATTCTCTCAATTTTCCTTTTATTTTTCTTAGTACTGAGTGACCATAGTGTCGCTGCATACTCCAATTTTGGCCTTATCAGTGTGACTAGTATTTCCTTTATCATTTCTTCATCCAAGTAAGTAAAAGCCACTTTTATTGATCTTAGCAAGTTATAGGTTCCGCCGATAATTTTGTTTATATGTTTATCAGGGGACATATCTTTTGTGATGATTATTCCCGGGTCTTTTTCAGATCCCACTTTCTTTACCTCCTTTTCACCAATTTTATATTGCCTGATATCTCTTTTTTTCGTATTCCTTTATGCTACGCTTCTTAATGTTGAAGTCCACTTCCCACTTCTGACTCCTTTTCCAAACCTTGTTCATATTTCTCTGTAATGTCACAGTCCGTTTCAGTACTCACTTTAACAATTTTGCGTCATCTGCAAAGAAGTTTATGTAACATTCCACACCCTCGTCCATGTCATTCACATAAATAGCAAACATTATTGGAGCCAATACTGATTCTTGTGGAACTCCACTAATTACCTCCTAAGTAGAACTCTTACCTCTGAGCACTACCCTATTTTTTTTCCATGCAAAAAGTCCTCCATCCATTTTAGTCCTTTACCTTGTATTCCTCCTATGGTTTCAAGATTTCTTAACAGTTTTTTGTGTGGGACTTTATCAAAAGCTAATTGTAGATCTAGGAAAGCACAATCAGCCCATCCGTCCCTTTCCTGTATTATATCTAGTAGTTTTGAGCAAAAAACAGATCAAAATTTGTGGTACATCATCTTCACTGTCTAAATCCGAATTGTCTTGGATTTAGTATATTGTTCTCTTCCAGAAGTTTTATCCATTTACTTTTTATAACTTTTTCACAAGTTTTGGCTACCGTGCTTGTAAGGGAAACCGGTCTGTAATTTGTTGGGTCCTCCTTATTTCCCCCTTTATAAGTTGGAACGATATCAACATTTTCCCAGTCTTCTAGTATTTTTCTTCTTTGAGTGAGCAACTTCTTATGTTAGTTCTTCTTTACATTCTTTTGATATTCAGTTTGCTATTTAATCCGGACCGTGCGATTTCCTGACATCAAGGTTCATTATTTGGCCTATTATTTCTTTCCGTGTTACTATTATTTCCCTCATGGGGGGAGAGTTCACTTCTCTCATCTCATCCCGATGTTGTATATTTTCTCTGGTGAAAACCGATTAAAAGTGTTTGTTCATGACTTCAGCCATTTCTGTATTTTCTGTGTATTCCATATTCCCTTGGTGTAGTTTCACTATTTCCCGTTTGTTTTTTACATATCTATAGATTTTTTTACATATCTATAGAATAGTTGTGTCATTGTATTTTCTATAGTCATGTCGAGTAATATATTTCCCCATTGATCCTCTCCACCTTTCACTGTAATCTCTTCACAACATATTTCTTTGCAATTAAAATCTCCCATAAGTACAGCGTTACTTTCATTCTTCAGCATCTCGTTTAATAAAAGTCTTGTATCTGCTGAAAACTGATTAAGTGTTTGTTCATGACTTCAGCCGTTTCTGTATTTTCTGTGTATTCCACATTCCCTTGGTGTAGTTTCACTATTTCCCGTTTGTTTTTTACATATCTATGGATTTTTTTTAACATATCTATAGAATAGTTGTGTCATTGTATGTTCTATAGTCGTGTCGAGTAATACATTTCCCCATTGATCCTCTCCACCTTTCACTGTAATCTCTTCACAACATATTTCTTTGCAATTAAAATCTCCCATAAGTACAGCGTTACTTTCATTCTTCAGCATCTCGTTTAATAAAAGTCTTGTATCTGCTAAAAACTGATTAAAAGTGTTTGTTCATGACTTCAGCCATTTCTGTATTTTCTGTGTATTCCATATTCCCTTGGTGTAGTTTCACTATTTCCCTTTTGTTTTTTACATATCTATGGACTTTTTTTTTTTTTTTTACATATCTATAGAATAGTTGTGTCATTGTATGTTCTATAGTCGTGTCGAGTAATACATTTCCCCATTGATCCTCTCCACCTTTCACTGTAATCTCTTCACAACATATTTCTTTGCAATTAAAATCTCCCATAAGTACAGCGTTACTTCCATTCTTCAGCATCTCGTTTAATAAAAGTCATGTATCATATAACATTTTGGAATAATCTCTCTCTCTCTCCAATACCCCGTTTTGGGGGCACATAAATCACTGCAAACTTTCTGCTTTTCATGTCACTATTTTCAAATCTTATTGTGATCATCTCCACCCTGTCCTCTCCATATGTAACATTCGTTACATTTAAGTTTTTCTTAACCAGAAACATAACTCCTCCATCCTGCTTCTCTTCTTTATTTCCAAGCTAGTGATTATATAATCCATGTCCAACACTGGTCCTTAGTGGACCCTTAATTTTATCTCCACAATTCCCATTATGTCTGTTTTTTGTTTTGTTTTTTTCTGACAGGTAATCATTTAGTTCGTTGAATCCTGAGATTAATCCGTCTGTATTGGTATAAACTCATTTTAGTTTTCTATTCCCTCCATCTCGTTCTCTGAACCTTTAGGGATATATTCATTTTTCATAACACATTTATTGCGCTACGTTTCCTAGGGGACTTACAAAATTTTACCATACTTTATTTTCTGATGCAGGTTGGACTTTTGTAAATCATCAGTTCCACCATGAAATCCCTATGACTATATATATTCTGAAGATAAATAAACTAGATACATTTCTTCACCTTTCAGCTGTAGACATTTATTGTCAATCCACACACACACACACATGCACATACACACGCACACAAAAGAATGTGTACACATGATATTTGTGTTTGTGTATGCATGTATTTTCAAACTAGGGTTTCCCAACTTCGGGAGGGGGGCGCACATCTGGGAGGGGGAGTATTTAAAGCTATATTTAATAAAAAAAATATTTTGGTTAGGTTTAAGGGTTAAAGTTAGGTGGTTTATGGTGAGGGAACACGCCACTACTGTAGTCCCCCCCTTGAGTTATTATCTTTGTAACATAAGAAACGATACAATTAAACAAACCATTGTATGTGTTCATAAATATTATATTTGTGAAATTATTATTGCCACTAACCATGATAGCGTTTGTAAGAAAAAACTAGCAAATGTAAAATGATTGTATAATTTTACCAAATGTTGAAATATTGCTTATTTTCACTTAATTTTAGTCTGGCGGAAATTTATTACCTACAAACTCTTCCTAGGTTATTTCAAATAAACCCCTATAACCATATACATTCTGAATATAAATAAAGTAGATACAATTCTTCAGCTTTTAGCTGTAGGCATTTACTGTCAATCCACACACACACACACACACTTCAACGAACGGACGGCTTAGAAGACGTTCTGAAGAAAATTGAAGTTTCGTGGATTCCAACGCAAAGAGAAGTGCCTATTGTATTTACAGGGTGGGGGAAATTGCTCGTGGGGTAGTGGGAAAGTAGGGAAAGAGGAGAAGGGGAGGGATTGCTGAGGGAAATGGAAGGAAATGAGGAAGGAGAGGACTTGGCCCAGGCAGACAGGCGAAAGGTAAACAAAAGGCCCCCCGACCAGCTGAGTGACGATGAAATGTCTAATAAAAATGTAAAGATTAGAAGTATAGATAAGAGCAATACAGTAGAAAGTGATGAGAATATTTTCAAGGGATTTAAAGAGGGTGGGGGGGACACAACCCCCCCCCCCCCAACTGACAAGACTAGAAGAGAAGGTCGATAAGATGATCGAGGACTTGGAGCGTAGGTTCGGTCATGTTAACAACATTGTACAGAGGGTTGAAAAATTGGAAGAACTAGAGAAGGCGAACAAAAACTTAACTAAGGAAATTGAAGAATTAAAAAGACAGTTAAAAGAAGTAAAAGAAGAGAATAAAGTCTTAAAGGAGAATAATAAGGAGAACAAGGAGGGTTGGAAAAAATCCAAGAAAATAGCAAAGTTGCATTCACTGACATAATCAGACAGCAAATGAACAAACTGAAAACTCAGTTATTAAAGTGATGAGACAGAAGGAGAATATAGTAAGAGACTTAGCAGACAGAAAGAAATGTATAATTATATTAGGAATGGAAGAGAAACATAACCCAGATAGAACCACAAGAATCAAAGAGGAAAATGAAAAAGTAAGAAATTTACTAGAATTAGTTCAGGAAGATGAACCAGAAATAATGAAACAAATCGAAGAGAAATTCAGGCTCGGGAAATATAGTACAGACAAGACCAGACCAATTAAGATTAAATTCAGGTCACAAACTACGGCTGAGAATATTTTATCCAAAACAGGGAAACTAGCAACAAGTGAACAATATAAAAAGGTATGGATAAAAAGGGAAATGAATAAAGAGGAAAGAGAGGAAGAAAAACAGAAAAGACTTGAAGCTAAGGAAAAAAACGAGATAAGAATGGAGTCAGAAAAAGAGAGATTCTATTGGAGAGTAGTGAATATGAAACTAAAGAAAGTCGACATACAAGAGAAAAACAAAAGGGAAACAGAGAACACAATGGAAGTGGCAGAAAACTAAGAGTGTCTTACACAAATATAGATGGATTAATAACAGGATTGAATGAACTGAATGATTATTTGAAAGAAAAAGAACCGGACATAATGGGAATTGTAGAAACAAAATTAAAAGGTCCACTACCACCCAACAGTGTAGGACATGATGCATATAATTATTAGATTAGAAACAGAGTGAAAAAGGAAGGGGGTGGAGTTATGTTCCTGACTAAGAAGGATATAAACGTGAAGTGTGTCACATATGGAAAGAATACAGTAGAGATGATAATGATGGAAGTAGAAGACAGAGATAAGAAGAGCAGAAAGTTTGTGATAAATTATGTACCCCCGAAAACAGCCTCATGGGAAGAGAGTGAACATAAAAGTATGTTAGAGGACACAAAGATAGCATTAAACAAGATAATGGAAGAGGGAGGAAGAATAGTTATGATGGGCAACTTTAATTGCAAAGAAATCTGCTGGGAAGAAATGACAGTAAAGGGTGGAGACGGCTCATGGGGAAACGCTCTACTTGAGATGGTTACTGACCATACAATGACACAATGGATACAGGAGAACACTAGGTATAGAAATGAAGAAGAGCCATCGAGACTAGACCTAATAATTACATCTGAACCTAAAATAGGGGACAAAATTGAATATAAAACACCAATAAGTAAAAGTGACCACATATTGATTGAACTGGAACTTAATGAAGAAAAATATATGAAAAGAAATGAACAATATAGAAAAGGAAGAATGATGTATGAAAAAACAAACTTTGATAAAATAAGAGAATTCTTTCAAAAGGAAAAATGGGAAGAAATATACAAAGAAGAAACAACAGTAGAAGAGAAATGGAATATTTTTACAAAAAATTTACAAAAAAGGAGTGGAAAAGTATGTCCCAAGACAAAAACAAGAAAAAGAATATGTAAAATGCTGGTACAACAAAAGTTGTAGGGAGTTAAAAGACAAAAGAGACACAGCCTGGACCAGATGGAAAAAAGACAGAAGACCTGAAAAATGGAAAATATATACCTGTTATAGAAATGAATATGTACAAATGTGCAGAGAGGAAAAGAGAAAATATGAAAAAGATATCATAGAAAAGTGTAAAGATCAACCAAAACTATTCTACAGATTTGTAAACAATAAACTGAAAAACAAACAAGACTTGGAGAAATTAAGACAAGAGGGAGTTGAATACACTGAGGAAATGGAAATGGCGGAAATTATGAACAAACATTTTAAATCAGTGTTTACAAGGGAGAACATACAACCTGAAGAGAACGAATGGAAAGAGAAAGTCCCCCCTATGGAAGAAATAGAAGTAACAAAGAATGAAATATTAACACACTTGAGTAATCTTGATGTCAGAAAATTGCATGGACCAGATGAAATAGCAAACTGGATACTGAAAGAATGCAGGAATGAACTGGCAGACAAAATACATAGCATACTAAATAGTTCCTTGAAAGAAGGAAAAGTTCCAGAAGATTGGAAAAAAGCAAATATAGTACCTATATATAAAGGAGGAAATAAAGAAGAACCTACCAACTATAGACCAGTCTCTCTAACAAGTACAATAGCAAAAATTTGTGAAAGAATTATCAAAAGTAGATGGGTAAAATATTTAGAAAAAAACAAAGTGTTAAATCCAAGGCAATTTGGATTCAGACAAGGACGATCATGCGTCACCAATTTAATATGTTTCTATTCAAGGCTAATAGATATAATACAAGAAAGAGATGGATGGGCTGATTGTGCATTTCTAGACCTAAAGAAAGCTTTTGACAAAGTACCACATAAGAAGTTGCTTAAGAAATTAGAAACTGAAGGAGGAATACAGGGCAAACTACTAAATTGGATGGAAGACTTTTTGCAAGAAAGAAAAATGAGAGTAGTGATAAGAAACCAGCACTCAAAATGGGATGAAGTAATAAGCGGTGTTCCGCAGGGAACAGTTCTGGCCCCAATAATGTTTGCTATATATATTAATGATATGGATGAAGGAATTGAAAGCTATATGAGCTTCTTTGCAGATGATGCAAAACTACTGAAAAGAGTGAAAACTGAAGAAGATTGTGAATCACTACAGAGAGATCTAAATAAAGTACAGGAATGGAGTAGGAAGTGGGAGATGGAGTTCAATACAAAAAAGTGTAGTATAATGGAATTTGGAAAAAGCAAAAACAGAATAACAGGAGCATATAAATTGGGAGAAGAAGGAATAAAAAAAGTAGAAAATGAGAAGGACCTGGGAGTCATTGTTATGAATAATATGTCACCTGAGAAACATATAAATAAGATTTTTTGAGAAACTTATAATTTAATAAGAACAATCAAAGTTGCATTTACATACCTGGATGAAGAAATGGTGAAGAAAATCCTAATCACCCTGATAAGACCAAGATTGGAATATGCAGCAACGATATGGTCACCAAGTGCAAAAAAATGTATAAAAAAAACTTGAAAGAATACAAAGAGCAATTACAAAATTGGCACCAACACTCTCAAAACTATCATATGAAGAGAGACTAGAAAAACTTGAACTACAGACACTAGAGCAAAGAAGAGAGAGAGGAGATTTGATAGCTATTTACAGAATCATGAAAGGCATAGAAATTACTGATAGAGAGAATCTGATAAAATGGGATGACAGAAATACAAGAGGACACGGAAAGAAAATAAAAAAAAGACAGCTATAGAAGAGATTTGAAAAAGAACAGCTTTCCTCACAGAGTAATAGACAGTTGGAACAAGTTAGATGAGAAAGTGGTGTGTGCAAAAACAATACAGTACATGAATTTAAAAATAGTTTAGATAAAATGAGATATGAAGACGGGACCCCACGAGCATAGCTCCCCTTCCCGTAAAATACAACTAGGTACAACTAGGTAAATACACGCACGCAAAAGAATGTGCACAGGATATTTGTGTTTGTGTATGCATGTATTTTCAAACTAGGGTTTCCCAACCTTCGGGTAGGGGGGCGCACATCTGGGAGGGGGAGTGTTTAAAGCTATATTTCATTAAGAAAAATATTTTGGTTAGGGTTAAGGGTTAAAGTTAGGTACGGAATGGTTAAATTAGGGATTATTCACGAACTCGCAGCAACGCGCGGGTAATTGGCTAATATATATATATATATATATATATATATATATATATATATATTAACCCTGAGATTGTAGGATTTTATAGCTTCGATAGCATGGTTGGTAGAGGTATAGACTTGCTAACGTACAAGTCCTGGGTTCGAGTCCGTGGACAACTGTCAGAAATCATGTGATTGACATCGTCGTCATTGGCGATTCTATTCAGGTATTACAGTGACGAAAGTCCATCAAGGATATGTTCCTGCTTCACCACTACCTATAGGTCGGCTTGGTCCTTCGTGAAATTGAGATTAGGACGGCAGTTAGCAGTCGACTCAAATCCTGCGGGTGCAGATTAACCCCGAGGTTGAAGGGTTTTATAGCCTCGATTGCGTGGTTGGTAGAAGCATAGACTTGCTAACGTACAAGTCTTAGGTTCGAGTCCGGGGACAACTGTCGGAAATTATGTGATTGACATCGTCGTCATTGGCGATTCTATTCAGGTATTACAACGACGAAAGTCCATCAAGGATACGTTCCTGCTTCACCACTACCTATAGGTCGGCTTGGTCCTTCTTGAAATTGAGATTAGGACGGCAGTTAGCAGTCGACTCAAATCCTGCGGGTGCAGATTAACCCAGGGGTTGAAGGATTTTATAGCCTCGATAGCATGGTTGTTAGAAGCATAGAATTACTAACGTACAACTCTTGGGTTCGAGTCCGGGGAGAACTGTCGGAAATATGTGATATATATATATATATATATATATATATATATATATATTATATATATATATATATACTGTATACATATATGCCAATTCTTTCTCTTCTTTATCTCTCAGGGACCAATTTAGGTTATGTTTTTCCTTTAGACCATATACTACTATACACTTTTTTTTTTTGTCTACTGTATCTCTTACTAGATTTTTTTCTTTACCTTAATGACTGCATCTTTGGACTTTTCCTGCATTTGTTGATGAATAATTTCTTTGAAAATTACCTTATCTTTATTGTCTTTCTCCTAATCATTCTTGAGTTGTTGTAATTCATCCTCTCGTTTTCCCGTTTTTACAGTCATTCCTTTTATCTGATCAATTATCTCTTTCTTTATGGTCTCACTATTAGTGTTATAATTATTTTTCAACATCTCATTTTCACACTTTAACTCAGCCAGTTCTTTTTTAAGTACCGGTAAGTAAGGTCCCTTGCCAAGAAGGTTTCAAAAGAGGTCCGTCTGGAACCAGAGCTCTGGGTAGTCTGATCTCTGACCCAACAATAGTGAACCGTATTCGACGGGACTCTTACAAGTTCGAAAAGAGCTCAAAAAGCCACAGGTTAACATTCACTTTAAGTAATTTCTCAAAGTTTCCCGATTTATCAATCCAAAATCATTGCATAGATTTGACAAGTAAAGAGGAGGGGAGTTTAATCGTATCGTATTTAAAGTTACAATAGGCATGGTTCAAAGTTTCAGGAAAGGCTCCTGAATTGAAGAAAATAACACTTTGAGGGAAAGTTTCCAGAACTAAGGTAAACACTATGATTCCCAATAACAATTACCACTGGAGACTTGGTAAAAGACAACCTGTCATTTGACAGACTTATCAGCAGAATTGTGGGAAAGACATATGGACTGATGCAATAAAATGGCTTTTCACTATATGGATAAAGAAATGATTAAAAAACTTATTGAAACCCTGATCCATCCAAGACTAGAATATATGTTAGTGGTATGGTCCTCACACAGAGTGAGGTATAAGTAAGATCAAGAGAATACAAAGAGCAGCAACCAAACGTCCCTGGCCTGGCAGATAAACCATATGAGGAAAGACTAAAAGCATTAAGTCTTCCAACTTAGAAAGATTGAAGAGAAAGGAGTGATATTATTATTGTATTCAGGTCACTAAAGGGGATAGATTACACTGACAGAAGAGATCTCTTAATTAAGGATAGGTGGGCATTAAGAGGTCATGAAAACAAATTAAGGAAGACTCCATGTCTAAAGGATATGAAGAAATAAAAATTTTCATATAAATGCACAAATACTCAGAATAGCTGAGTAAGAAGGTGATATAGTCTAAGCTGGACCAATACATGAATTCAAATCTAAATACTATAATTGCATGATAAATTTGAGAGTAGGAGACAGAACCCAATGAGCATTGCTCCTTTCCTGTACACTACGATTAGGTAGATACAGAGTAAGATGGAAAGTGGAAAGCAGAATTTTAAGTTGTACCAGCTCAGTTCAGTTGTAGATTCAACCCTCATATATATTAAGAACACAACTTGACAAAAAAATTTGGAACTCTAAACTGTAATCATAGCCCCTACATTTCTATGAGTACTACATGAGCATATATATATATTTAAGTATCACTATACATTATAATTAAAACATCACCATGTTTTTATATGATTCATAGAATTCTTATTAATAAAATAAAAACATTTAGATGTTACAAATCATAAGTGCATTTCATCAAAATTTCTATTCCTCAACATGCACAGTGCACCTACATATTAAACACACATTAATCTAATCATGGTGTATCAAGCAAGCAAAGATATGAAAGCCAGTTCTTTGGTGAGATTACAATAAGCAAACTATTCCTATTTTCCTTTCTTTCATTCAATGAACAATCTATATTTGTATATGAATTCAGAGACCAATGATGACGGGTACCTAGATATGTTGGTCCTGCAAGATGGACAGAAATACTGTCTATTTCCAAAAAACCATCAAAGCCCCTTACCTCCATCAGGAGTTAGAGCCCTGAGGGGTTGACACTTGGTCTTCAGACTGAGCCCAAGATCTATCAACTTCAGCTCTATTTATTACATTTTTTCAGACATGCAGAACTGACAATCTGTGACTCCTTTCCACTCCCTACAACTTTCAGCCAGTGACAGGGAAATAGTCCCACACTGATACAACTTGGACAACAGTCCAAATTTTTTTTCTCTTTGTGGGAGGTTCTCAGGACCATTACCAGTCACTGTGCAGCTGTGGATTTTCCATAAAGTAAAACTTGAGCCAACAATTGATTGATTGATTGATATATATACATTTTCAAAGCTGATACTATTTCAAATACAAGATATCTTAACAAATAGATTTTCTAAAGTTGTCAAGATAAACAGCATTTATATGATTGATCTTATTTTACATACACCTATGGTGCAGGCAGATTACCCAAATCAAGGACAATATATGAGTTTTTACAGATGCCTTGACTTGATTAACTCAAGACTGCTCTAAGGAAGTGTCTTGGAGGAAATAGTAGGTATGGATAAACTGTAGACTGCAATCAATGTCTCATACTTAGGCTCAAATTCAAGGGCAATGGGATTATTGGACAACACTTACTATTTTCTCAATAATTCTACAGTAAAGCAGACTGAATTTTCTGAGTGTTGAAGTATTTGGCAAACTGTATGTCTAAGATATGTAAAAGCTTAATCACTGTTTTTTGGTTTAACATTATCTTTGATACTCTTGTAACATCCACATCTCTGACCTTTACACCTTCATATATGTGTATTCTACATATTTCTGCATCTGCATATTTCCTACTGCTAAAGTGACAAACTTGCATTAAAAAAAAAAAGGTACTACTTATGGTAACATTAAGACCATTAAGAATGTATGAAAGAAATATCATACATAAAATCAATAATAAAGTTAAATTATGTTCAGGCACCAAATGCTAATACCAACTTACACATCATAGGCAGAAAGAAGCCAGTTTAGTAACACTGATGTAGAGAAGTCTATCATGATGTGTTGTCCAGCTGGAAGGCGCTTATTGAGAGCATGATAAAGAGAAGATATAAGTGTCTCAAGACGGGAAACCTGTTGGATGAAAATGAATAAGTAAATAACTAATAGTAAACAATGCAGAAATTAAAGTCCAACATGTAGAAATGTTTCAGCTCATGGCTGGCAAGTAAAACAATAGTAGACAGGAATTTATTAGATGAAAGAAGGAAGTGAGAAAGGGGGTAATGCAAGTGCAAAAGTGGCAAGGTGAATTTTTAAGAGAATAAGAATATATATATATTAGGAGTAAGTAAATGAGGTGAGGTAGCAAAGGACATAAAGTATGATTAGGCAGTTAAATGAGGAATTGATTGCAGAATATTGGAATATATTTCAAAGAACTGCTAAATATGAGAGAGGATAGGGAAGCTGAGATGTCAACATTGGGAATTTGAATCCGAGTAGAGGGAGAGACAAAAAATAAACAAATAAGAATAAAAATAAATAAATAAATAAAATAAAAAGTACACATTGTAGTGGCAAAATTAGAATGTGGAAAAAAGGCAGGACTGGATGATGTGAATAAAACTATTTAAATTGAGGTATGTTAGTGAGTGGCTAGAAAGGGTATTTTAACCTAATGGTGTACTGTACCTTGTGCGAAGGAAAGTACCAAGGAACTGGTTGACAGTATGAACAGTGCAAGTATATGAAGGAAAAGGTAGCAAACTCATTTTGACCCTCCATTGTAAAGTGTAAATCAGAAAAAATGCAGAGGATAATAACAAAGGTGATTGGACAGTGTTCAATAAGGAGCATCACTCAAAAGCTGGCACTACCGAGGAATAACTGAACCCAGTACCTCCCACTTGCTGGGTATGCTAACCAATTACACCATGGTTGCCTCCAGTGACCACTTGCACATGTCCCCCTCATCCCTGCTGAAGACCAGTCCAGGAGTGTGTACTGCTATGGGATCCTATTTACTGTGCCTAATTGGATAGGAAGTGTCACTGAAAAGCTGGCATTGCCTGGGAATCAAGCCCAGGACCTCCCACTTGCTGGGATAGTGTTGTAATAAAAGGCGATGGGTAATAATTTCAAAGTATAATTAGAGTGCAAGCCTACTTTGGCTTCACCGGAAAACAATCACAACAATGACCAATCAATGACATGATCAAAACAATACAGAGCCTGTGCAGTACCAAATCTAACCCTAACAAGAGAACAAATAAGATTATCTAATTGAATACCAATATATTATAGGTGTGATTACTGATTACACCACAGTCACCTCCAGTAACCACTTGCATAGAGAAGAAAAGTGTAATCTTCAGAAAAGGAATGGGTTGTGTAGATCAGATATTCTCTACAATACATTCTGTGAGACAACATGAGAAAGGGAAGATTATTCCTGTATTATATGGATCTGAAGAAGGCATATGATAGAATAAATAGGAAAGGAGTATAGTAAATTATAAGACTGTAAGCTTAGAGGTATTGAAGTTTTTTTTTTTCTAAATCTAAACAAAATACAAATGTCTCTCCACAAAAGGATCTAGTCATCCAATGTGATTACCTCATTTCCTGTGACTGCATTAAGAATATTACAATATCAATACTTGGTGAAACCTGTTGTCCATCATATTTGCCATAAAGATAGATTTCAGTTAAAACTATGTGAAATAAAGAATTATTGTTTACTTTTTCACTGATGTTAAAATTTCTTGTACTCCTTTTCTCTCTCACTTAAGCAGTTCACTCTAAGCACCTTCTGTCCTTTCACTCTTTCTCCATCTATCCTCCAGTCTCAACTTACCTTCCACCATAAAGTGATCCAATATTCCCCCACTCTCTCCCCTTAGAACATGTACATCCTTAACTCTTCCTACTATACTCCTATCTACCATTACATGGTTCATCAATGCCCTATCTACCACCCTTCCATCCACCATCCTCTCCCATGTGTACTTATGCTTGACGTTCTTCTTAAACACTGTATTTGCTATCTTCAATTCTCTTTCTAGACACATCTCCACCATCAACTCTCCACTACAATTCTTTCCTGGGACTCCACATTTCCCAACCACTCCGTCAATTGGTTCATTTCCTACCCTAGCATTAAGGTCTCCCAATACTACTACATTGATGTTTCTCCCTAATCTCTCTATGTACTTATTTAAATCTATCCTAAAAGCCTCCCTTTCTTCTACACGCTTCTCACTACCAGGCCCCTATCCACTTACAAAGACCCACATTTCCTTTCCCAGTTTCACCTTCATCCACATTATCCTTGAAGAAACCTCCTTCCACTCCACTACACGTTTACCTATCTCCTCACTTACTAGTATAGCCACCCCTTCTCTCTCTTGTCCTCTCTTCACTCTTTGAACCTCTCAACTACACTCTCAAACTTACACTCGCCCCTCCCTTTCAACTTAGTTTCACTCAAAGCCAAAACATCCATCTTTCTTCTCACAAACATACAGCCTATCTCTTCCCTTTTAATCTCATCTGTACTACATCCACGCACATTAAAAGACCTAGACCTTAGGGTACTGGTTGAAAAACTCCTAGACCTTCTTATGCCTTTACTTTTTTTTTTTAGGAATATCCCCTGTGGGGCTACATGGAGAAGGATGCCTAGTCCTAATCCACGTCCCGTTTTTATCGCCTCTTTACGATTCAAGAGGGAATACTTGGTGGCAGTATTCTATCCCCCACCATAGGGTAGGCGAAAAAAGGAAATGAAGATTCATAGAAATGGTACAGGACAAGAGGTTGGGGGACAGCATAATGGAAGGAAAGTCGCAGTATGATAAAAGTGTCATCATTCTCTGTGAACAGAGACCTTCTCTATCATAGACAAAATTGATGTGTGGCTCTGGTCCATAGGGGCGCCCCATATAGACCCTAAAGTAACTGCATGCTACTTTGTCACAATAAAATGCAGCCAGTACCCCAGATGATACGTTCCTAGTAATTTCAGTTGGTCCATAAGAACAATTTTGCATCAAAGATTGGCTGATTTTGACATGCAGGCTTAAAAATGTTACCCATCCCTGATCTAGGCAGTTCCAGAAGTTTACACATTTGTATGGAAAACTATATTTCTTTACATACTTAAGACATTTGTTACTCAGTTTGAGCCCATAACCTTGTGGCACCCAGAGCCCTTAAATGCCTAAGTGCCACCCTGGGGCAAAGTTCTTAGTAATGCCCACCATTCCCCCCACCACAACTTCCCATCTCCACCAAACCTTACTGGTTTGCAAAAAAAAAAAAATAAAAAAAAAAAAAAAATATATATATATATATATATATATATAAAGGATAAGGGGAAAATATTTCATATTCTGTTGATTCTAACACAAAATTCATATATTACAGAAAAATATTCAGGACTCTGACCTTTTTTGTAATATATTTATTTTGTTAGCCTTGGGGTGGCATGTCCAGCCTAGAATTGGTGACCCCCTCCTAATTGTGCCACCCCAGGGCATATGCCCCCCACCCCCATGTGAGGGCCCTAGTGGCATCCTCCCACCCCAAACCGAGAGCGCCTCCTTTAGTGAAACACTGAAACGAAGTTACCTTATTCTTTTTGTTCCTTGAACAATGGCAAATCTAGGTTTTAAGTCTCTCCTTGTATTGTTTATCTAGATCAAGAATTACTTTGGTAACTTCTAATTTCTCTGCATACTCCAGTTAAGGGTGAATCTGATTTTTTCATCATCTCTTTAGCCATAAAGTGAAAAGCCACCTTTATGCTCTTCAGCATTCATGTCTCCCTTACATCATTACTGATATATCTGTCAAATGGCAGTTATCTATTAACACAATGAAACATTTATCTTCTTTTGTCTTTGTAATTGTTTTTCCTTCCATTCAACAATTCAGTGATGTTATTGCGTGATTTATTGCTTCGAATACTTTATATTACTAACATCTAAATTATTTTTCCATATCCATTCTTGGCTCCAGTCATATATGCTGTTTGGATAATTTTACAATATATAATCCTCGTCTCTCATTCTCCTTGTGGCTTTTGCAGCTTCTATAAACATACTGGTGTAGCGTGTCACCTAGGTCAATGTTGTTTACATAGAAACGTTACAGGCGCTATTACCAACCTTTGTGTTGCTGCTAGTTACTACTTGCAATCCTGACATCTTATCCTTTATTACTCTCCTCATATATGTCCTTGAAATATTTAATTCAGTCAAAAATTTACCTCTTACAACTCCAATTTCTACTGCTGACATTTGCTATAGACCTTGCTAAAGGCTTTTTCTATGTAGGTCCACACAATCCACCCTGCCTCCTCTCTCTTGCCGCTATTCTCGAGTCTAGTGATGCAAGTCTCGCGAATCAAGTTCAAAGCGAACCTCCTTTCACTGAATCGGTGAATCGAGTCATTGTTTCCATAACTCGTTCACTTGGTGTTTGTTTATATCCTTGCACTGTACATATGTCGGTGGTTCGGAGTATGTGAATTATGTGTACTGGTCATATCACGTACGAATTGGTACTCGTGTGAACAGTGGTATGAGTTCACTAGCGCAATCCGCGGCGGCGACTCGACGCGACGCTCCCAGTTTTCCCGTCAATAGGCAAAGTCAGATGGAAATACCAACTGAATGAACAAGGGGAAGCAAAGCTATTTCAAGGGTACGGTAGAGACAAAATATTGCTGGTTCCAGTTTTAGGAGGAGAGAGTCAGGGAGAGAAAATAGTGATTTTCCGTCACGACGCGGCGACGGTGACGAGAGCGACGCGAAGCAAGGCTCCTAGATTTGCCTCTCAGGTAAAGCTAGGTGAAAATAATTGCCAATTGAATAGCCAAGGGAAATACAAAGCTGACCAAGTTCACAGGAGAGGTAAAACATCGCTGGATTCAATTTTTGGAGAGAGTCGGGAAGGAAAATATTGGGGTTCATCTCCGAAGCCGCTCATGATGGGAAACAAAAGATCAAAATTAATTTCTAGTTTGTTTATATCGCAAAATGTTGTCTTTTGTTGCTGTATTTACACTGATTTTGAAATATTTCGACGGCTTCACACACAAAAATGTAAGTCCACTGAAAAATTAATCACTGTAGTGCAGGGAATGAATTTGAAGAAAATCTCAAGTTGGGTACTCTACCATGGAGGTAAGTGAAATTATTACAGAGTTGAAAATACCTAGATTTAATCTCCTCACATGAGGCTAGATTGTACGATCTGGAGCAAAAATTTGAGGAAGAAGAAATAAACCTGGCTCAGAAAACAGAGATTGATAAATTAAGAAGGGAAAATGAAACTTTGACAAACGAAAGAAGAAATATTCTTAACACCCTGGAGGAAAAAAGGAATACCAGGCCAACAACATATGAGGATAGGAGAGATAGAGTAATCTTTAAAGAGATCATGGACCAACAGGAGACAGCCTAGAAGAAGGAATGGTCAGGGTCATATAAAAGAGAGAATCTCTTGTCAGAGATGTAGACAAGTTTAGTGTATCTACTCTTTGTATGCAAAGACGAATACAACATCTTATGGAAG
Organism: Oratosquilla oratoria; assembly: GCF_046742065.1. Classification (NCBI taxonomy): domain Eukaryota; kingdom Metazoa; phylum Arthropoda; class Malacostraca; order Stomatopoda; family Squillidae; genus Oratosquilla; species Oratosquilla oratoria. Next base: position 38,335,018 of record NC_134809.1, on the reverse strand, counting down.
TTACGACAAAAACAAGAAATGCAATTAGGGACAGTCCATCGACAACTCTATGGAAAGACTTGGATGTAATACACCAAGTTGATAGCATGTATACGTGAGGCAAATAAGAGAAATTGCGCACGTCCAATGAAAATAAATTTCAAGTCGCAAGCCATGGCGAAAGAAGTGATGAGCAAGTCTTGGAAGTTGGGAACAGAGTGAGAAAAATGGATTAGGAAAGATGCTATTGAGGCGGAACGAGCAAAGACACGTGTAGTATATTCAGATTAAAACAATATTTAGGTTAATGGTGATATGCGCCTTTTGCTTTTGTTTTGTTGATGTTTTAGCGCGCGTTTTAGAGCGCCATGATGTAAACATAGACAGTGTATAATATACAGTGTTACAGGAACCATGTGTATAGTTACCCTTACTGAGGACAGATACTTACAAAGAAACTGATTGGCACGCTCGAAAAAACTAAGAGATAACAATGGCGACGAGGATAAAAGTGTTTTTTGCCGGTAAAAAAAAAAAAAAAAAAAAATGGTAAACGCACCTAGTGTGGGTACCACAGCTTCCTTCAATTACGGTACGTGCATCATGACGCCGGGGTAGGCTATGCTAAAGGTGACCACACCGAGTGTAGGTGTCTTTGCTTATATTGCTTCCTGTTACACAACACCGAACATCACTTGTTTGTTTGTTTGTTTGTTTTTCTCCTATTTGAGAGGAGAAAGGTTTACGATTACCTAAAATGTCTGAAAGTTTTCTAGTCAAGAAGCTAGACCAGGGTTAACGATGGCATCTTCAATCAAGATTGGACCGTTTAACTCTGAAGAACTCCCTTTTGATGTCTACTTGGCTTTGTTTGAAGCCCATGTATCCACACAGGATATAGTTGATGCCTATGTGATTTCTGGAGAAAGCTTATCTCCATCACCAAATAAGGTTAAAGCTATCCGGGATGCTCCTGTACCCAAAAACTTGCATGAGCTACAGTCATTTCTTGGATTAGTCACCCACTATAGTAGATTTATCCATAAGTTTTCTGAAATTTTGTCACCACTCTATGATTTAACAAAAAAACAATGTCAAGTTTGTGTGGTCAAAACAGTGCCAAGTAGCTTATAATGTCATTAAAGAAGCATGTAAATCTAATGTTTTATCATGCTTTACTGGAATGTCAAAACTGATTCTAGAATGTGATGCTTCTCCAGTAGGTGTAGGTTGGTTGAAAATAATGTTGAAAAACTTATTGCATTTGCTAGTAAAAAGCTTTCTTCTGCTGAGAAAGATTATTCACAGAATGACCGGGAAGGGCTAGCATTAGTGTTTGGTGTCACAAAGTTTCAATACTATCTATTTGGTAGGAATTTTGAGTTGAGAACTGATCATAAACCACTGCTTGGATTGTTTGAAAAAAACAAAGCAATTCCAATAAATTCAAATGCAAGATTAATCAGGTGGTCTGTTTTGTTGTCACAATATAGCTATGATCTTGTTCATAAAAGTGGTAAAAACAATGTAGTTGCTGATGCTTTGAGTAGGTTACATATTGATGATTGTATCAATTCAGGTACACCAGCAGAATATGTGAAACGCAAAGAAAATTTTAATGTTTTTAACTTTTCTTTTGAAACTGTGCAGAAAATGACAAAAGAAGATCCTGTACTGAGTAAATTAATTTCTCTTGTAAAATTTGGATGGATTCAGAAATTCAGATGTTTGTAGAGAATACTCTAATGTTAAAAATCATTTATCCATTCATAATGGTGTTGTTCTATTTAAAAATAGAGTTATTGTTCCGTCTGCCATAAGAGCTAAAGTTTTAGAGCTACTGCATTCCAGTCATAATGGAATTGTGGCAATGAAAGTTAGTTGAAGCTAGAGAAAACATTTGGTGGCCCAGCCTTTCTGATGATATTAAAGAGATTACAAAAAGTTGTAAGGAATGTAGTGTTAGAAATAATCAAGCTTCTTCAAGCAAATTAATGTGGAATTTTGCTAGTAAAATGATTATTTTTTAATAGAAAATAAGTATTTCTTTTTATCTTAATAGATTCTTATTCTAAGTTTATTGATGTTCAGTATACTTCAAGCATGACAATTGCTAATACTATGGAATTGTTGTTAAAGAGAAGCTTTGCTAATGTTGGTGTCCCTGATGTCATTGTTTCTGATAATGCTGCTTATTTTGTTTCTACTGATATCAAAGAGTTTTATGAAAGAAATGGATTAAAACTTATCAATCCAACTCCATTTTACCCAGCATCCAATGGATTAGCTGAGAGATATGTTAAAAGTTTTAAACAGGGAATGCTAAAATATTACAGTGGATCAATTAACACAAGAGTTAGTAGGTTTCTGTATAACGGCAGGAAACCCATTCATTCAGGTACAAAAGAAAGCCCTGCAGAAATTATTTTTCACAGAAAAGTTAAATCTCCTCTGGACATATGTAAAACATCTAAAACAAAGGAGGAAGAGAACATGCTAGTTAATAAGAAGAATGCTCTTGATTGTGTAGAAAGCAGATTTGAAGTTGGGCAAGCAGTTTTTGCAAAAAACTATTTTAGAGGTGAACCTTGGTTACCAGGCATTATTGAGGTTACAGGTGCCAGAAATTATGTTGTAAAAGTGTTCACCAAAAGTGGAAATTTAATTTGGCGTAGACATTGTGATCAATTGAAAGCTAGGTATAATACTATTGAAAATTAAAAATCACCAGTTTCTGCATCTTCTCTGTTTAATTGTCAAATTGAAAATTCATTTATTAAAAACCAAATACTAGCAGTAATGTTGGAAACAGTGAAACTGTAAATGACTGTTGTGTTAAGAGTGATACATTTCATAACCTGCAGGTGCCACTGAAGTTCTTCCTAGTAATGATATTGACTAATCTATTAATGAACCTTATGTTCCTACTGAGCCACTATTGAGAAGGTCAAATAGGTCAGTGAAACCTAGTAAGAGATTAGTTGAATCAATGTAATGTTTCTTATTTTGTGTAAATCAAAAAAATAAGAGGGGAGGAATATGTGGTGTATTCAGATTAAAACAATGTTTAGGTTAATGGTGATATGCGCCTTTTGCTTTTGTTTTGTTGATGTTTTTGCGCACATTTTAGAACGCCATGATGTAAACATATTGTATAATATACAGTGTTACAGGAACCATGTGTATAGTTACCCTTACTGAGGACAGATACTTACAAAGAAACTGATTGGCACGCTCGGAAAAAATTAAGACATAACAACACGAAAGCTCTTAGAGGAAGCCAAAGCCAAAAATGATAGGAGGACCAATTCTTTTTTTCTTTTTCTTAAGTTGTCATTCGGGTGAGAAAATAGCTTCCAAGAAAACAGGAAATCGGTATAGCATGTGCTTATGTTGATGGCAAGTTATATTCAACATCCATCCTCTCCACGATCTCTTCACATACTACCGCGTAACGCCCAACTTCGCAAGGGAGTCTCCTAGCGCGTAAGTATTTGCGCTTCGCAAACTAGTGCGCAAAAAATTTCCGTTTTTTTCAACTTCATTTCATTTCTCCACAAATTAAATGTTATATTCGTATTCAGCGCTAAAATCTGTATCACTGGCGAAAATTTGGTGGAAAAATTCTGTATGCCGGAAAATGGAAAAGATTCACATATATATATACACACACACACACACACACACACACACACACACACACACACACACATATATATATATATATATATGTATATATATATATATACATATATATTTGCTGTGGAGACAAACCTAACCTAATATATATTATGTTTATGTCACGGTTCAGAATAACTAATATTGTGGCGAAAGAGCATGAATGAATGTTGCATAGTGCGCCTGGATGGTTGGTCTGGATGTGACGTAATTTGTAACGTGTGATTGATGCGTGATTCGGAGAGGAAGTAGGGGTATGTAGCGAGGGTATGTGTAGGGGGACGGCGAGGGGGTGTTCCCCGCGGGCTCGCTATACCCACCTCGCCAGTAGTGCAAGCCTAGACCCGGTGTGAACAAGTGTCAATCCTCCTCTCGTTGGAACTAATAAAGTGAAGAAAGTGACACTCCTGCCTTTCCTTGACCCGGACAATTGCATACACGATTTTTACTATCACTCGTGGATTCCGGATCGCGGCCCATGCGCCATAGAACTGGCGAGTTTGTTGCAAGATTCGTAACAATTGGTGTACCAGAAGTGGGATAATGTTGAAGTGACTTGATGTTGAAGTGATAAGTGACTTGATGTTGAAGTGATAAGTGATTTGATATCGAAGTGATAAGTGACTTAAGTGATCATGGATGCCACCGGTGATGGTAAAGACAGAGAAATTAAGGGAAGGAAGGAGGCGAGTGTGATGGCGTCGAGTGAATGTGAGGATGACACGGCGTTGCACTGGGAGGCTACAGAACACGTATCTCCTCAATCAGTGGCGCTCTTGGCACAACGCTCAGTGGCCGAGATGTTGAACCACCACCAACAGGTTATGGCGGACATGTTCTCACGACAAATGAACCTGTTCTCGATCCAAATGGATCAGCAAAAAACAGGCCATGACTGAAGTGAAAGAGGAACTGAGGGCTATTATGGGGTAGAACATGGGATTGTTAGAAACACGCGTCAACCAGTATGCTGACGACGTATACCACTGAGTGAAAGAGGAGGTTAAGGAGTGGGTAGGGGCAATGAAGGAAGAGGTGGTGGCAGTAAAGGAAGAGGTTAAGGAGGAGGTGAAAGCAATAGAAGAGAGGTGCCGTGAGCACATGCAGACGTGGTTTGACAGGGTATCGACACTGGAGGCGGTTTTGGTGAGACAGGAGAATGGGGGAGATAGCAGGAAATCTCGATACCGTCAAATGGTGCAATTTTGCTGAGCGCCGCGTGGCGGGAGCTTTGCAAGCGGTGAGCACCATCACCCCACCACCCTCACCTCCTCGTAGCCTCTCGCCGCCACCGGTGTCTCTAATCACCCCCGCACAAAGGCCGAGGAGCGCCTGTTGCCACGTGAACCCAGAGGACGACCTCACATGGAGACGTCTGGGGAGTCGTTCAGTTGAACTGCAACCCCGGGGGGCCTGTGGAGGTGGTGAGGTCACGCGGTACGAGAAGGAGAGGAAGGTGATTGAATATGACGGGAAAGTGTCTTGGGACGCATACCAGGCACAGTACGATGTGGTTGCAGCCCGTCAAAATTGGTCACAGGAAGAGAAGGCCTTTCAGCTGGTGAGTGTGCTGAAAGGGCAGGCGTTGGAAGTGCTGGAGCACTTAACCCCCGCCCAACTGCGATGTTACGACAGTGTGGCTGGGGCTCTCCGGCGTCGCTTCGGCAGGAGGCGGCAACCGGAGGTGTTCCGGGCTCAACTGAAGACGAGGAGGCGAGGGAAGGACGAGGCCCTTCCCTTACTAGCGCAGGACGTGGAGGCGCTAGTGAGGGGCGCTTACCCCATGGCCACGGAGGACACTGTGGATATGTTGGCCAAGGACTGCTTCGTGGACGCCCTTCACGATCGGCAGTTACAGATCCACGTTAAGCAGGCTGCGCCCAAGAACGTGCGAGAGGCTTTGGCAAGGGCAGCGGAGTTTGAAGCCTTTCTCATGAGCGTCAGCCCTGCTGTTCCCCCATTTTCTAGCGACGCGTCGGGGTGGAAGCGTCGCCCGAGCCGTGCTTGGGCCCGGCGTGCGCAGGCAAGTGGCAAGGCATCCCAACCTGGTGGGAAGGCGAGCTCCAAGCTTTTCAAAGGATCGTGCTTCAACTGTGGTCAGTTAAGTCACAAAAAGTACGACTGCAAGAGGAGGGCACGGTCGCTGGAGGACGGACAGCGAGCGGTATTCGAGCCCTGTTGCTGTAGTTGTGGAATGCGAAGGCATAATTCCTCTGAGTGCCGCCAGTCTAAGGGGGTGACGCCATCGGCGGGAAACTTGAAGCAGCTGGGGGCCGGGGTACCTTCCCAGCAGAGTACTCGGGCGCCCCAAGCCATCTAATGTGTCGTCAGGTGGCGGCGTCCGACGCCATCAAGGTGGCGGGAAGTATAAATGGACGCCAGGTGGAGATGGAGGACCTGGGAGAGAGGTACGAAAGGGAGTCCTACCGGAACGTGGTGTGAAGTGCGTAGGTCAGCAACTGTGCGGAATTACAGGAGACTGTGTATCGGTGAAGGGACCGGTGTGGGTGAATCTGGCCGTAGGAAGGGTGACTTAACGCCTGCCTGTACGTGTGGCAGAAATGGAAGATGAATGCTTGTTGGGGTTGGATTTCCTTAATCGCATGGGGGCATGTGTTGATCTCCAGGATGGTAGGATTTCAGTGAGAGGCTATGAAGTGCCTTTGAATCCTAATGGAGAGCTCGCCACGAGGGTTGACGTAAGGGAACTCAGAGGGCAGAGATCCCAGGCCATCAAGTCACCCAGCCAAGGTAAAGCGCGGAAGGGAAGAGTGGCCCCCACCTCCGCTACTACGCCATTGCATCGCACCGCATCCACCACTATCACCACCGCTAACAGCAAGATGGAACCACCGAAGGAGGAGAAGAAACAGAAGGACCAACCAGAGGGCCTGCCTGAGTACTTGGAAGACTTGGCGGAGAGGAGCATCACGCAGCTGACAACTGAGCAGGCGAGTAGAATGAAGGTATTACTTGCACAATACCGTGACGTGTTCAGTAGTGGAGACATGGACTTGGGTCGCACGTCATTGGTTCAACACAGCATCTATACTAGAGATAGTCCTGCCATCAAGCAGGCGCCTCGTCGGGTCCCACCAGCGAAGAGAGAAGAAATGGAGAAGCTGGTCCGAGAGTTGGCAGCAACGGGAGTGATTGAGTGGTCAGACAGCCCGTGGTGCTCACCGGTAGTCCTAGTGACGAAGAAGGACGGAAGCCGGAGATTCTGCGTAGATTACCGGGCGCTAAACGCCGTCACTGTCCCTGACGCTTACCCTCTCCCCCGCATCGACGAAACGCTAGACGCTCTCAGTGGGGTCCAATGGTTTTCCACGCTGGACTTGAAGTCGTGCTATCATCAAGTCGAGATGGCGCCTGAGGACAAAAAAGAAGACAGCCTTCTCGATTGGGCAAGGCCTGTGGCACTGGAACGTGATGCCCTTTGGCTTCATGAACGCCCCTGGAGTCTTCGATCGTCTTATGGAGCGCGTACTCGACAGCATGCAATGGAAGGCGGCAGTCATCTACCTAGACGACGTGCTGGTGTTTGGAAACAGCTTCGAGGAGGAGCTGGCCAGGCTCACAGAAGTGTTGGCCCGCATGAGGAAGGCCGGCCTGAAGCTGAATCCAAAGTGCACTCTATTCAAGTCAGAAGTGCCGTTCTTGGGACATGTCGTCGGCAGGGAAGGTGTGAGGACTGATTCACTCAAGGTCACCGCTGTGGAAGGATGGCCAGTCCCTCAGAATGTCTCGGAGCTGCGCAGTTTCCTTACCCTGTGCACGTATTACCTGAGGTTTGTGGCAGGGTTCGCCACCATCGCCGCCCCACTGCACCATCTGGCGAGGAAGGGAGCAGCCTTCGAGTGGAGCAAGGAGTGCCAGCAGGCTTTCGTGGCACTGAAGCGAGCGTTGGTGGAAGCGCCAGTGCTTCCCTACCCCCAGTTGGGCTTGCCGTACATTGTGGACACGGACGCGAGCCAAGACGGTGTGGGAGCCGTGTTGTCACAGCTTCGTGATGGGAAGGAGTATGTCGTGGGTTACTACAGTGCTAAGTTTAACAAGGCGGAAAGAAACTACTGCGTCACACGGAAGGAGTTGGCACCGGTGATGAAAGCACTCGCCCACTTCTATCACTGCCTGTATGGCACGCGCTTCACCATTCGAACGGATCACGCCGCTCTGAGATGGCTGGAGACGATGAAGGAACCGGAACGACAGTTGGATTGGAAAACAGGAGCAGTACAATTATGAGATCGACCACCGACCTGGCCAGGTGCATAATAACGCCGACAGCCAAAGTCGCCGTCCCTGCCCACCTGAGTGTGTGCATTGCTCACGGCGGGAGCCTGAGGTGGCTGTGTGGAAAATGACCGTCGCTCACAGCACCACCGAGGCAGACGAGAAGTGGAAGAGGGACCAACGAGAGGACTCTGACCTGTCTCTGGTGATTGGGTGGTTAGAGGCCAGCAGTGAAAGGCCTCCCAAAGAGACAGTGTCACCCGAGAGTCCTGCTACCAAGTGCCTTGTTGACCAGTGGGAGGCACTGAGTCTGCGAGGAGGAATCCTACACCGGCGTTGGACGCACGCACGAACAGGAGAGGTAAGCTGGCTGGTAGTAGTGCCATGCTCTCGGCGACAGGAGCTGCTGAGAGAGATGCATGAGGGGAATACCAGCGGCCACCTGGGAGTGAAACGTACTCTCAAAAAGTTGAGGCAGCGAGTCTACTGGGTGGGCCTGCGACAAGACGTTCAGGAGTGGTGCAAGACTTGTCGTGTGTGGGCAGCCAAAAAGGCCCCGCCCACAAGACTCGCGCCTCCCTGCAGTTATATCACACCAGGGCGCCGATGGAATGCCTGGCTGTGGATATAGCCGGCCCTTTTCCGTGCACAAAGAGGGAAAACAAGTACCTGTGCGTGGTAATGGACTACTTCTCGAAGTGGCCGGAAGTCTGTGCCCTACCTAACCACAAGGCAGAGACTGGCTCAGTTCCTCGTGGAGGTGTTCGTGCGCTATGGAGTTCAAGGGGAATTGCGCTCAGACCAGGGACGAGAGTTTAAGTCGCGGGTCTTTAAGGAATGCTGCAATCTGCTTGGCATCAATAAGACTCGTACCTCTCCCCTGAGGCCCCAGAGTGATGGTATGGTTGAAAGATTTAACGCGACGATTGTCCAGCAGCTGGCCAAGTACTGTCAGGAGGACCAATGCGATTGGGACGTGTGGGTGCCGTATGTTCTCATGGCCTATCGTTCAGCTGAGCATGAGGCCACGGGATTCACGCCAGCCAAGTTAATATTTGGTAGGGAAATTCGTCTGTCAGTCGACCTCTCCACCGACCACCGGTAGCAGAACTCCCACATACCTATAGTGACTACGTGATGACAATGCAACGGCGACTGGAGGAGGCTTCCCGCTGGGCGAGGCAACACCTGCGAGTATCAGGTCAGGCTATGTGGAGGCAGTACCAAGGTCGCGCCAGAAATGCAGAACATCAGCCCGGCGACTTGGTCTGGCTGCATAATCCACAGAGAAAGCCTGGCAAGTCACCGATACTCCAATCTGACTGGGAAGGACCATACAAGGTGACGAAAGTAATATCCGCAGTGAATTACCGATTTGAAGTGCCTGGCAGAAAACGGGCGAGTAAAATCGTTCATGTAGATAGATTATTATGGAAACACCCAGGCGAGGGAGAATTTACCTGGGGTGAACGTGATGTAGAGTCGAGAGACAATGACAGTAGTGGTAGTAGTTGTGATGATGATGATCACAGTCCTGGTGTTGAACGTGAATATGATAGTGATAGTGACACTGAGAGTGATGAAGGTGTAGCACATGAAGACTCGGAGAAAGAAAGTGAAGATGAAGTAGAGAGAGATCAGAGACCTGGTCGACTTCCCAGAAGTAGGAAGTTACCAGCGTGGTTAACGGACTATGTGATTTACATTTGATGTGATTATTATTGGGTTTTTTATGACATTGGATGTACTGTTTTCCTAATGAAGAAGTGATGTTTTATTTTTTATACAAAATGTTTTGTTAAGTTCTTTTGTAAGTCTTTGTAGATGAAAGCTGACGGGTCGTCAAGCTTTGTAGAGCGGGATAATGTGGCGAAAGAGCATGAATGAATGTTGCATAGTGCGCCTGGATGGTTGGTCTGGACGTGACGTGATTTGTAACGTGTGATTGATGCGTGATTCGGAGAGGAAGTAGGGGTATGTAGCGAGGGTATGTGTGGGGGGACGCCGAGGGGGTGTTCCCCGCGGGCTCGCTATACCCACCTCGCCAGTAGTGCAAGCCTAGACCCGGTGTGAACAAGTGTCAGTCTTCCTCTCGTTGGAACTAATAAAGTGAAGAAAGTGACACTCCTGCCTTTCCCTGACCCGGGCAATTGCATACACGATTTTTACTATCACTCGTGGATTCCGGATCGCGGCCTATTTGCAATAGAAAATGTGAGTTTGTTGCAAGATTCGTAACAATATCATCAAGGCTCGCACTCTTTCTGTATTCTTTGCTCTTGATCTTTCTTATGCAGGGATGCTGCTTCAATAAATCTATGAAATATTAGATATGGCTTCTCGTCCACTCAATGAGGATAACAGATGAGGCCATGACGATGAGCATGATAAATAGTAACATACTTCTTCGACAAAGGCTGAGGCTTGATTGACGAATATCTAGCTCAGTGGCACAGCTACCCGGTCCATTGCAGCGCGCAGCCACGCAGGTTATACAATCTGGTGACCATTGGCCATTGGAAATATTATAACTATAATATTTCCAATGGCTAATGGTCACCAGATTGTATAACTTCCACTAATGTCTACGTAGCGCCGGACACGTGACCTGAGTCCCTGTCCCTACTTGCTCACCTCACTACTTTTGCATAAATACATGCTTTTCTCCACTCTGTAATTACATCTGCTGAAGAGGATCACATATAGTGATCGAAATATACGGATCTTTTTACTTTCGCCTATTCTTCTCCGAAAGTGGGTCATTAATATTATTCTGTTATTGACTTTGGAAAGTACTAAGAACTAATTGCGGTAAAATTAGACACTTTTTATTTACAAAGTGGTTACCTTTTAATAGGTGTCACACACTTGATTTTACAGATCTGAAGCTAAATTGATTATTCAACTAAGTGTTCACCTCTTTAAAATATTTTACCCATCTTTCATAATTATCTCACACAATTGAGCTGGTCAAGGACACCATCCTATAATCTAGTGATATATCCTTACTTTTTTCTTTAGGAATTGGTACCATATGAACCCTTTTCCAATACTATGGCACTTTTCTTTATCTATAGTTATATACCACAGGCTTCTTCCCTCTTATATAGGAGGTATCCAGTCAAGGCACACAGACAAATGTAAAGTACTGGAAATGGGCAACAGCTGCACAAGACTGTCCTTAAGATATTCCTTAGGAAGTGAACCCATTATAATAGCAAAAGAGGAAAAAGATTTTGGAGTGTTGATAAAAGATAACCTATCACCTGGGACACATTAGCAGGATTGTGGAGACATGCACTGCTGCAGAGAATGAAAGTGGCTCTTTACTATATGGATAAAAATATGAAAAATAACCAAAACCTTGATCAGTCCAAGACTGGAATATGTGCCAGTGGTATGGTCGCCACACTGAATAAGGATATAAGCAAGATTGAGAGAATAGAAAGGGTAAAAACCAAATTGGCTCTCAGCCTGGCAAACCTTGCGAAGAAAAAAAAAAAAAGCACTGGACCTGCCAACTTTGAAATATTGAAGAGATGGAGGTAATATGATTACAATATTCAGGTCACTAAAAAGGATAAATTACATTGACAGAAGAGATCTCTTGATTAAGGATAGGAGGGCTTTAAGTTGAAAAGTGTTGGGACGATGACATACCCTTGCCTAACTCTTGAATTAACAGGAAAGAAGCTGGACACACCTTACCTGATACAATGAACAGTGTAATGCTCTGATAGTTGTTGCAACCCTGCCGGTACCCTTTCCCTTTCCAGATAGAAATGATTAGATCCTTTTTCCAGTCAGAGAAAATGGTACCAGAGTGCTAGACAGCAGTATAACCCATGGATCGTTGGCTCACGTTCTCACCTCCAGGTTTCAGCAACTTAGCACTGATGTTGCGGATGGTAGTTGCCTTTCCACCCTTCAACTTACAGCCTTTTGACGTCTGTCATAGAGGGCAGAGATTTCTCTATCGGTGGAATAGGAACCACAACCTGAACACCATTGAGGGGAAACTGTCTGCTTGGAGGGTTACCTATGAGCAACTGTTCAAAGTACTCAGCAAAGGGGCTATACCCCTCCACATTTGACACTAACTTGTCATCGGCTCCTCAGACTGTGCTCCTCTGGGTAACAGATTTGGAGCAGAGTTTTTTTTTTCAGGGCTATGTACAAGTAATCAGGTCTGAGGTTATTTGTATTAAAATTACCCTCAATATCCTTAGCGATTCCCCTGATGTACCTCTCATCCATTCTCATGAGAGCTCTAGTCTGCCATTTCTGAGTACTATATTGGTCCAGGTCCACAGCCATTCTGGCAGGACATCCTAACTCTATACTCTCCGGTGTCTCCTGAGATGCGACACCACTCCTTGACCTTGGGCACTTTCCAACGCACTCCTCTACAGCTTTCAGAGTTTTGCGTTTAAAGGTGTCCCATATTTCTTCAGGGTCCTCAAGAGAGCCAAATACTTCAAATCAATTAGCTTTTGCTACCTCATACTCCTGGACACATGCATCATCCCTGAATATTTCCAGATGAAACCTAGGTGGGTTACATTTCTGAATTCTCCCTGTTTTGAGACGCAGCCTGAGTGTTGCGACCACAAGTCTATGAATGGTCCCAAAGGATTCAACACCTTGATAAACCCTGTAGTTCTATTGGTATGGCTTTCATGAATGGAACCAAGAACCGCCAATCCTTAACCTTCTGGACTTAGCAAAGTTCAGATGGAGAAAACTGTTAATGTTTCTGGTTCCAGAATCATGGGGGCCAACACATACTTCATACTTCATACCCAACTCTGTCGTTGCCAGTAACAGCCTTTAAGTTGCCCAAGCAATAAGTGCGTCTCATGGTAGGCACTGGTCAACTATAGATTCAAGTTTGGCATAGAATATCTCCTTCAAGGTTATATGCCTCAGTAGGAGCATATATAGCAATAAGAGAGATGAAGCCCAAGGTGTACTTCAGCATCACCAGCATCGTACACTCATCAACTGAAGTAACCTTTACAACGATGTGTTGTAGTCAGCTAAATATGCCTACAGCTACTTCTGCTAGGTGGGCCCCATCAGTTTGGCCCAACCTGAAGTAGGTGTAACTCTGACTACTGATCTTGCCGCTGTCTGGTCTCCTCACCTCTGAGAGGGGAACTAAATACAATCTAAGTTACCTGAGCTCCGTTGATTAAAAAGGTAGTCAGTCATCCTGGGAGAGAGAAGGAATGTTCTAAGCACCCACGCGGAAAGCCCACTGGGGAGTTCACCCCAGGCCTGGCTCGATGTGTGTGTGCCTCATTTGCAACACCTTGGCACAACGCACAGCGGGTTTGGTGATTCTGATGGGGACAGGTTATAACCCCGTCCCCACCATGTGTCCAGTGTGGTTGCCATGAACATAAGTTTGTGATTTACACAGAAAACAGACAACAGTCCAGCATTTCTTCCCAGAGATCTATGGGAAGGCCCAGGGACTGTTGCTACCTAATGTTTGGTTACCAATCTCCCATCAAGGCAACAATTATTACTATCTCTTCATAATGTAAGGATTATGTAAGTAATGTAAGTAATGGAAATGTAAAGTAAGTAATGGAAATGTAATTTAGGTAATGTAAATGTAAAGTAATGAAAATAATATTCAAAGTAAAAGAAATTATTACCTTAACTTCAGTGTAGGGTTCTAGGGTATTGAGGCCATTTTCTCTAAAGGCTTCGATGATGTTCCATATATCAACAAAATGCACTGCAAAAGAAGAAGAAGAAAAACATGATTTTCTGGAAATTAGAATTAAAATTTAATTATATATAATGATAAACCACTGAACATTTTTTAAAGTATATATCAATTCCTTTACTACTGTGTTACACTGGCTGGAAGGATTCTCTTGTGCTAAAGGACAATTATATTCAGTTTTTTAGCCACTCAATAGCCTCCATTCTCTCTAGCATTTAGACCTTCAGCCCTGAGGTATCCAGCCATGAATTCCAGGTTGACCTGTAATTCATTCCAAGAAGAAACTTTGCTCTGGTAATTGAAATGTATGAATATTGGGCAGTCTAGGATGAGTCTATTTCTTCTGTATAATTCCATCCTGATAACCCTGCCATAAACCTTCTCCAGACCCATAAAAGACCAAAAGATACCCCTACCTTTTGTCAGATTTTTTTTTTACTACAAAAAATGGATCCACACATCCTTTATTTTTGCTAAACTCACACTGTTCTCCCTCAATTACTCCCTCTGTACTCCTCCTAATCATTTCATTTAACACCTTCCCATATGCATTTCCAATTACATTCGAGAGACTGATCACTCTAAAACTAGTACATTATCATTTGTCTCCCTTCCTTTGTAAAGCAGAATGATACAAACACCCCTCCAGTCATCCAGCAATTTCCTTCCCTTAGGAAGACATTAAACAATTTCATAGGCCAATCCACTATAAAAGCTCTTCCACCCATCCAGTGATAGAACAGATCCAATTTCTAGTCCTAATCCTTTACAACAGACTCGCCTGGACTCCCTACTTTAAACATCGAAAAGCACCCTGTCTCTGAACTTGTCATTTCCTAGAACTGCTATATCACAGAAGTTGGGGGCAAACAAACGGTTGTTCAGGAATCTATACCAGGCCCTCATACAAAGCAAACTCGATTACAGATGTCTAGCTTACTCCTCCATCACACCCACAGCCCTCCAAAAACGGAAAATCCTCCCCAGGGCATTCACTGTTTCCCATCATGAGCACTCTTACCAGCCAATCTCTCACACTTTTAAAACCTCTACATTCTATCAAGAATTTGACAAATACATACATAATGCTCATCCATATGGCAAAAGCATAGCAGACCCGTTACCCGTACTGGAAACAAATCCCTGTTCTCTACCCCCGAGGAATAACACGAGAGAGCAAAAGCTCAAGCTACGCTGGGAAAGGCCAGGGATTTCTCAGCTGTGTCCATGGTCGTTGAATGTCGTTTGTATTTAGCAAAAGTCAGACCGATATTGTGCCTGTCACGCCCTTAGCGCGAATAAAATCCTATGGCTGTGCTGCGGCACGCCCTTGTGTAAATAAAGTCTCCTGTTTTATTTTTAAAGATACGCCTTCCGTGAATATGATGTGTTGTATATTATCATTAATGTATGTTATTAATTGTATTTCATAAAATGTGTATCATAAACCATTGCACAATACCCGTCTGTTGGGGCGCGCTTCGAGAATACGTTCTGTAAGATCACACCAAGCTCAGAAACGTTACGTAATTTGGCGCGAAAACATGTTCTTCGTTCCTATTGGTTAAAAGTGTCTAAACTATTTACCTTAGATACGGTTCGGCATCCCGGAAACGTAAGCACCGATTCTCGGGCTATATAAGGAGAAACAGAGGAAGAGAAGCAGAGAGAACCAGAGCGAGGAGAGAACCAGAGAGAGAAGAATCTACGCAGAAAATTGTCTACATTCGTCGATTACGACAACTCAACTAAACAAGTACTTTGGACCTCAAGTTCCGAACCCGTAATTTGTCAATAATAATTGATTTTAACGAAGAATTTAATCATCCTGCTTGAACTTTGTCACTCGTCCGAGCTTCGCACGGCCTTTTTTTTATTTATCCATCATCATCATCATCATTATTGTTATTATTATTATCATTATTATTGTTATTATTATTATCATCATTATTATTTTCATGTCGCTGCTAGCCTGGTCTATAGGTGGGTCGTGACAGTGACAATGAAAGTCTCCTGGGTCTAGCCAGATGGCATGAGTTACAAACAATTATTCCCATCAGAGCCTTCAGAACCTTGCTCTTTGATTCGTCACGGACATGAATTGGAACGGCTTCAGAAACTCTAGATCACTACACCACGTGGCCAACATTCGTCCATAAAACTAACAGAAACATACACTGCACACCAAACACCTCGAAAGACATCACGCCAAACACGAACATGTGATACACCACAGCACACCAAGGCCACATTCTACAGGTTTCCTGTTGTGTACTCCATTCCCTCCACCGCTGTATACGGTGACTAGCGGATGTTAACGTCTC
>NC_134809.1:38296561-38314061 GCF_046742065.1 Oratosquilla oratoria | reverse complement strand
TGGAGGAAGAATAGTTATGATGGGCGACTTTAATTGCAAAGAAATCTGCTGGGAAGAAATGACAGTAAAGAGTGGTGATGACTCATGGGGAAATGCTCTACTCGAGATGATTACTGACCATTCAATGACACAATGGATACAAGAGAACACTAGGTATAGAAATGAAGAAGAACCATCGAGGCTAGACTTAATAATTACATCTGAACCTAGAATAGTGGACAAGATTGAATATAAAACACCAATAGGTAAAAGTGACCACATATTGATTGAACTGGAACTTAATGAAGAAAAATATATCAAAAGAAATGAACAATATAGAAAAGGAAGAATGATGTATGAAAAAACAAACTTTGATAAAATAAGAGAATTCTTCCAACAAGAAAACTGGGAAGAAATATACAAAGAAGAAACATCAGTGGAAAAAAAATGGAATATTTTGACAAAAATTTACAAAAAAGGAGTGGAAAAGTATGTCCCAAGACAAACACAAGAAAAAGAATATGTAAAATGCTGGTACAACAAAAGTTGTAGGGAGTTAAAAGACAAAAGAGACAAAGCCTGGACCAGATGGAAAAAAGACAGAAGACCTGAAAAATGGAAAATATATACCGGTTATAGAAATGAATATGTACAAGCGTGCAGAGAGGAAAAAAGAAAATATGAAAAAGATGTTATAGAAAAGTGTAAAGATCAACCAAAACTATTCTACAGATTTGTAAACAATAAACTGAAAAACAAACAAGACTTGGAGAAATTAAGACAAGGAGGAGTTGAATACACTGAGGAAATGGAAATGGCAGAAATTATGAACAAACATTTTAAATCAGTGTTTACAAGGGAAAATATACAACCTGAAGAGATTGAGTGGAAAGAAAAAGTCCCCCCTATGGAAGAAATAGAAGTAACAAAGAATGAAATATTGACACACTTGGGTAATTTTGATGTCAGAAAATCGCATGGGCCAGATGAAATAGCAAACTGGATTCTGAAAGAATGCAGGAATGATCTGGCAGACAAAATACATAGCATAATAAGCAGTTCCTTAAAAGAAGGAAAAGTTCCAGAAGATTGGAAAAAAGCAAATATAGTACCTATATATAAAGGAGGAAATAAAGAGGAACCTACCAACTATAGACCAGTCTCTCTAACAAGTACAATAGCAAAAATTTGTGAAAGAATTATCAAAAGTAGATGGGTAAAATACTTGGAAAAAAACAACGTACTAAATCCAAGGCAATTTGGATTCAGACAAGGACGATCATGCGTCACCAATTTAATATGTTTCTATTCAAGGCTAATAGATATAATACAAGAAAGAGATGGATGGGCTGATTGTGCATTTCTAGACCTAAAAAAAAGCTTTTGACAAAGTACCACATAAGAAGTTGCTTAAGAAATTAGAATATGAAGGAGGAATACAAGGTAAATTGCTAAATTGGATGGAAGACTTTTTGCAAGAAAGAAAAATGAGAGTAGTGATAAGAGATCAGCACTCAAAATGGAATGAAGTAATAAGCGGTGTCCCGCAGGGAACAGTTCTGGCCCCAATAATGTTTGCTATATATATTAATGATATGGATGAAGGAATTGAAAGCTATATGAGCTTCTTTGCAGATGATGCAAAACTACTGAAAAGAGTGAAAACTGAAGAAGATTGTGAATCACTACAGAGAGATCTAAATAAAGTACAAGAATGGAGTAGGAAGTGGGAGATGGAGTTCAATACAAAAAAGTGTAGTATAATGGAATTTGGAAAAAGCAAAAACAGAATAACAGGATCATATAACTTGGGAGAAGAAGGAATAAAAAAAGTAGAAAATGAGAAGGACCTGGGAGTCATTGTTATGAATAATATGTCACCTGAGAAACATATAAATAAGATTTTTGGAGAAACTTATAATTTAATAAGAACAATCAAAGTGGCATTTACATACCTGGATGAAGAAATGGTGAGGAAAATCCTAATCACCCTGATAAGACCAAGATTGGAATATGCAGCAACGATATGGTCACCAAGTACAAAAAAATGTATAAAAAAACTTGAAAGAATACAAAGAGCAATCACAAAACTGGCACCAACACTCTCAAAACTATCATATGAAGAGAGACTACAAAAACTTAAACTACAGACACTAGAGCAAAGAAGAGAGAGAGGAGATTTGATAGCTATTTACAGAATCATGAAAGGCATAGAAATTACTGATAGAGAGAATCTGATAAAATGGGATGACAGAAATACTAGAGGACACGGAAAGAAAATAAAAAAAGACAGCTATAGAAGAGATTTGAAAAAGAACAGCTTTCCTCACAGAGTAATAGACAGTTGGAACAAGTTAGATGAGAAAGTGGTGTGTGCAAAAACAATACATGAATTTAAAAATAGTTTAGATAAAATGAGATATGAAGACGGGACCCCACGAGCATAGCTCCCCTTCCCGTAAAATACAACTACAACTAGGTAAATACATATATATACATATATATATATATACATATATGTATATATATATGTATATATATATATATATATGTATATATATATATATATATACTGTATATATGCGTGTGTATTTACCTAGTTGTACCTAGTTGTATTTTACGGGAAGGGGAGCTATGCTCGTGGGGTCCCGTCTTCATTTCTCATTTTATCTAAACAATTTTTAAATTCATGTATTGTTTTTGCACACACCACTTTCTCATCTAACTTGTTCCAACTGTCTATTACTCTGTGTGGAAAGCTGTTCTTTTTCAAATCTCTTCTATAGCTGTCTTTCTTGATTTTCTTTCCGTGTCCTCTTGTATTTCTGTCATCCCATTTTATCAGATTCTCTCTATCAGTAATTTCTATGCCTTTCATGATTCTGTAAATAGCTATCAAATCTCCTCTCTCTCTTCTTTGCTCTAGTGTCTGTAGTTCAAGTTTTTGTAGTCTCTCTTCATATGATAGTTTTGAGAGTGTTGGTGCCAGTTTTGTAATTGCTCTTTGTATTCTTTCAAGTTTTTTTATACATTTTTTTGTACTTGGTGACCATATTGTTGCTGCATATTCTAATCTTGGTCTTATCAGGGTGATTAGGATTTTCCTCACCATTTCTTCATCCAGGTATGTAAATGCCACTTTAATTGTTCTTATTAAATTATAAGTTTCTCCAAAAATCTTATTTATATGTTTTTCAGGTGACATATTATTCATAACAATGACTCCCAGGTCCTTTTCATTTTCTACTTTTTTTATTCCTTCTTTTCCCAAATTATATGATCCTGTTATTCTGTTTTTGCTTTTTCCAAATTCCATTATACTACACTTTTTTGTATTGAACTCCATCTCCCACTTCTTACTCCATTCCTGTACTTTATTTAGATCTCTGTAGTGATTCACAATCTTCTTCAGTTTTCACTCTTTTCAGTAGTTTTGCATCGTCTGCAAAGAAGCTCATATAGCTTTCAATTCCTTCATCCATATCATTAATATATATAGCAAACATTATTGGGGCCAGGACTGTTCCCTGCGGGACACCGCTTATTACTTCATTCCATTTTGAGTGTTGGTTTCTTATCACTACTCTCATTTTTCTTTCTTGCAAGAAGTCTTCCATCCAATTTAGTAATTTACCTTGTATTCCTCCTTCAGATTCTAGTTTCTTAAGCAACTTCTTATGTGGTACTTTGTCAAAAGCTTTTTTTAGGTCTAGAAATGCACAATCAGCCCATCCATCTCTTTCTTGTATTATATCTATTAGCCTTGAATAGAAGCATATTAAATTGGTGACGCATGATCGTCCTTGTCTGAATCCAAATTGCCTTGGATTTAGTACGTTGTTTTTTTCCAAGTATTTTACCCATCTATTTTTGATAATTCTTTCACAAATTTTTGCTATTGTACTTGTTAGAGAGACTGGTCTAAAGTTGGTAGGTTCCTCTTTATTTCCTCCTTTATATATAGGTACTATATTTGCTTTTTTCCAATCTTCTGGAACTTTTCCTTCTTTCAAGGAACTGCTTATTATGCTATGTATTTTGTCTGCCAGTTCATTTCTGCATTCTTTCAGAATCCAGTTTGCTATTTCATCTGGTCCATGTGATTTTCTGACATCAAGATTACTCAATTGTATCAATATTTCATTCTTTGATACTTCTATTTTTTCTATAGGGGGGACTTTCTCTTTCCATTCAATCTCTTCAGGTTGTATGTTCTCCCTTGTAAACACTGATTTAAAATGTTTGTTCATAATTTCCGCCATTTCCATTTCCTCAGTGTATTCAACTCCCCCTTGTCTTAATTTCTCCAAGTCCTGTTTGTTTTTCAGTTTATTGTTTACAAATCTGTAGAATAGTTTTGGTTGATCTTTACATTTTTCTATGACGTCTTTTTCATATTTTCTCTTTTCCTCTCTGCATGTTTGTACATATTCATTTCTATAACTGGTATATATTTTCCATTTTTCAGGTTTTCTGTCTTTTTTCCATCTGGTCCAGGCTTTGTCTCTTTTATCTTTTAACTCTCTACAACTTTTGTTGTACCAGCATTTTACATATTCTTTTTCTTGTTTTTGTCTTGGGACATACTTTTCCACTCCTTTTTTGTAAATTTTTGTCAAAATATTCCATTTTTTTTCCACTGATGTTTCTTCTTTGTATATTTCTTCCCAGTTTTCTTGTTGAAAGAATTCTCTTATTTTATCAAAGTTTGTTTTTTCATACATCATTCTTCCTTTTCTATATTGTTCATTTCTTTTGATATATTTTTCTTCATTAAGTTCCAGTTCAATCAATATGTGGTCACTTTTACCTATTGGTGTTTTATATTCAATCTTGTCCACTATTCTAGGTTCAGATGTAATTAATAAGTCTAGTCTCGATGGTTCTTCTTCATTTCTATACCTAGTGTTCTCCTGTATCCATTGTGTCATTGTGTGGTCAATAATCATCTCAAGTAGAGCGTTTCCCCATGAGTCATCTCCACCCTTTACTGTCATTTCTTCCCAGCAGATTTCTTTGCAATTAAAGTCGCCCATCATAACTATTCTTCCTCCATCTTCCTTTATTTTATTTAATGTTATCTTTGTGTCCTCTAACATACTTTTATGTTCACTCTCCTCCCATGAGGCTGTTTTTGGAGGCACATAATTTATCACAAATTTTCTGCTCTTCTTATCTCTGTCTTCCACTTCTATCATAATCATCTCTACTGTATTCTTTCCATATATGACACCTTTCACGTTTATATCCTTCTTAGTCAGGAACATAACTCCACCCCCTTGCTTTTTCTCTCTGTTTCTAATCCAATAATTGTATGCATCATGTCCTACACTGTTGGGTGGTAGTGGGCCTTTTAATTTTGTTTCTACGATTCCCATTATGTCTGGTTCTTTTTCTTTCAAATAATCATTCAGCTCATTCAATCCTGTTATTAATCCATCTATATTTGTGTAAGACACTCTTAGTTTTCTGCCACTTCCATTGTGTTCTCTGTTTCCCTTATGTTTTTCTTTTGTATGTCGAACTTCCTTAGTTTCATGTTCACTACTCTCCAATAGAATCTCTCTTTCTCTGACTCCGTTCTGTTCTCGTTTTTTGCCTTAGCTTCCAGTCTTTTCTGCTTTTCTTCCTCTCTTTCCTCTTTATTCATTTCTCTTTTTATCCATATCTTTTTGTATTGTTCACTTGTTGCTAGTTTCCCTGTTTTGGATAAGATATTCTCTGCCGTTGTTTGTGACTTGAATTTAATCTTAATTGGTCTGGTCTTGTCTGTGCTATACTTTCCGAGTCTAAATTTCTCTTCGATTTGTTTCATAATTCCTGGTTCATCTTCCTGAACTGATTCTAGTAATTGGCTTACTTTTTCATTTTCCTCTTTGATTCTTGTGGTTCTATCTGTGTTATGTTTCTCTTCCATTCCTAATATAATTATACATTTCTTTTTGTCTGCTAAGTCTCTTACTATATTCTCCTTCTGTCTCATCACTTTAATAACTGAGTTTTCAGTTTGTTCATTCATTTGCTGTCTGATTATGTCAGTGAATGCAACCTTGCTA
The DNA here is from genome assembly GCF_046742065.1 of Oratosquilla oratoria. Lineage (NCBI taxonomy): Eukaryota > Metazoa > Arthropoda > Malacostraca > Stomatopoda > Squillidae > Oratosquilla > Oratosquilla oratoria. Next base: position 38,308,026 of record NC_134809.1, on the reverse strand, counting down.
TTTTCTTGAATTTTTTTCCAACCCTCCTTGTTCTCCATATTATTCTCCTTTAAGACTTTATTCTCATCTTTTACTTCTTTTAACTGTTGTTTTAATTCTTCAATTTCCTTAGTTAAGTTTTTGTTCGCCCTCTCTAGTTCTTCCAATTTTTCAATTCTTCGTATTATACTGTCAACATTACCGAACCTACGCTCCAAGTCCTCGTTCATCTTATCGACCTTCTCTTCTAGTCTTGTCAGTCGGGGGGGGGGGGTTGTGTCCCCCCCACCCTCTTTAAATCCCTTGAAAATATTCTCATCACTTTCTACTGTATTGCTCCTATCTATACCTCTAATCTTCACATTCCTATTAGACATGTCGTCATCATCCAGCTCGTCTTGCGGTCGTTTGTCCACCTTTCGGCGGCCCGTCAGGGCCAATTCCTCCACCTCCTCATTACCTTCCATTTCCCCAGTAATCCCTCCCCCTCTCCTCTTTCCTTACTTTCCCACTACCCCACGAGCAATTTCCCCCCACCCTGCAAATACAAAAAGGCACTTCTCTTTGCGTTGGGATCCACAATCTGCACTTTTCTTCAGAACGTTCTTCAAGCCGTCCGTTCGTTGAAAGTGTGTGTGTGTATTTACCTAGTTGTATTTACCTAGTTGTATTTTACGGGAAGGGGAGCTATGCTCGTGGTGTCCCGTCTTCATATCTCGTTTTATCCGGCCTGTTTTTAAATTCATGTATTGTTTTTGCACACACCACTTTTTCATCGTGCTTGTTCCAAACGTCTATTACTCTGTGGAGAAAGCTGTTCTTTTTCAGTTCTCTTCTATAGCTGTCTTTCTTGATTTTCTTTCCGTGTCCTCTTGTATTCCTACTATTCCATTTTATTTGATCCTCTCTATCAATAGTTTCTATGCCTTTCATGATTCTATAAATATTTATCAAGTCTCCTCTCTCTCTTCTTTGCTCTAATGTCTGTAGCTCAAGTTTTGCTAGTCTCTCTTCATAATATAGTTCTGAGAGTGTTGGTGCCAATTTCGTAATTGCTCTTTGTATTCTTTCAAGTTTTGTCATACATTTTTTTGTACTTGATGACCACGTCGTCGCTGCATACTCCAATGTTGGTCTTATCAAAGTGACTAGTATTTTCTTCACCATTTCTTCGTCCAGGTATGTAAATGCCACTTTGACTGTTCTTATTGAATTATAAGTTTCTCAAAAAAAAAAAAAAAAAAAAAAAAAAAAAAAAAAAAAAAAAAAAAAAAAAAAATTGTTTAAATGTTTCTCAGGGGACATATTATTCATAATAATGACTCCCAGGTCCTTCTCACTTTCTACTTTTTTAGTTTCTTCTTCTCCCAATTTATATGATCCCACTATTCTTTTTCTGCTTCTTCCAAATTCCATTATACTACACTTCTTAACATTGACTTCCATCTCCCACTTCCTACTCCATTCCCATACTTTATGGAGATTACTTTGTAGCGACTCACAATCTTCTTCAGTGTTCACTTTTTTCAACAATTTTGCATCGTCCACAAAGAAGCTTACATAGCTTTCAATTCCTTTATCCATATCGTTGATATATATAGCAAACATTATTGGGGCCAGAACTGTTCCTTGTGGAACTCCACTTATCACTTCATTCCAATTAGAGTGTTTGTCTCTGATCACCACTCTAATCTTTCTTTCATGCAAGAAGTCTTCCATCCACTTCAGCAGATTGCCCTGTATTCCTCCTGCAGTTTCTAATTTCTTTAGCAACTTCTTATGTGGCACCTTATCAAAAGTTTTTTCAGGTCTAGAAATGCACAATCTGCCCATCCATCTCTTTCTTGTATTACATCTATTAGCCTTGAATAGAAACACATTAAATTTGTGACGCATGATCGTCCTTGTCTAAATCTAAATTGCCTTGGATTTAGTACTTTTTTCAAATACCTTACCCATCTACTTTTGATCATTCTTTCACAAATCTTAGCTATCGTACTTGTAAGAGATACCGGTCTATAGTTAGTAGGGTCTTCCTTGTTTCCACCTTTATATATTGGTACGATATTTGCTCTTTTCCAATCTTCTGGAACTTTTTCTTCTTTCAATGAGCTGTTTATTAGACTATGTATTTTGTCTATTAGTTCATTCCTGCATTCTCTCAAAATCCAATTTGCCATTTCATCTGGTCCATGCAATTTTCTGACATCGAGATTACTCAAGTGATTCATTATTTCATACCTTGATACTTCTATCTCTTTCATAAGGGGGACTTTCTCCTCCCACTTGATATCTCTAGGTTGTATGTTCTCCCTCGTAAACACCGATTTAAAATGCCTGTTCATAATTTCTGCCATTTCTATTTCCTCAGTGTATTCAGCTCCTCCTTGTCATAGTTTCTCTAACTCTTGTTTGTTTTTCAGTTTGTTGTTTACAAATCTATAAAATAGTTTTGGTTGATCTTTACATTTTTTATGACATCTTTTTCGTATTTTCTCTTTTCTTCTCTGCACACATGTACATATTCATTTCAGGTCTTTTTTTTTTTCATTTTATCCAAGCTTTATCCCTTATGTCTTTTAACTCTCTACTTTTTTGTTGTACCAACACTTTACATATTATTTTTCTTGCTTTTGTCTTGGAACATACTTTTCCACTCCTTCTTCATAAATTTTTGTCAAAATATTCCATTTCCCCTCTACTGTTGTTTCCTCCTTGTGTATTCTTTCCCAGTCTGCTTTTTGAAAGAATTCTCTTATTCTATCAAAATTTGTTTTTTCATACATCAATCTTCCCTTTCTATACTGTCCGTTTTTCATGTATTTTTCCTCATTTAGTTCCAGTTCAACAAATATATGGTCACTTTTACTTATTAGTGTTTTATATTCAATCTTTTCCACTATTCTAGGTTCTGATGTGATTATTAGGTCCAGTCTCGATGGTTCTTCCTCATTTCTATACCTAGTATTCTCTTGTATCCATTGCGTCATTGTATGTTCTATAATCATATCAAATAGTACATTTCCCCATAGGTCGTCTCCACCCTTCACTGTCATCTCTTCCCAGCAGATTTCTTTACAATTAAAATCACCCATTATAACAATTCTTCCTCCATCTTCCATTATCTTATTTAGTATCATCCTTGTATCTTCTAACATATTTTTGTGTTCTCTCTCTTCCCACGAAGCCGTTTTAGGAGGCAGATAATTTACTACAAACTTCCTGCTCCTCCCATCCTTGTCCTCCACTTCCATCGTAATCATCTCTACTCTATTCTTTCCATATGTGACATTCCTTACATTTATATCCTTCTTAGTCAGGAACATAACTCCACACCCTTGTTTTATCTCTCTGTTTCTAATCCAATAATTATATGCACCATGTCCTACACTGTTGGGTGGTAGTGGGCCCTTCAATTTTGTCTCTACAATTCCCGTTATGTCCGATTATTTTTCCTTCAGGTAATCATTCAGTTCGTTCAAGCCTGTTATTAAGCCATCTATATTTGTATGAGGATCTTTTAATTTTCTGCTACTTCCATTGTGTTTTCTGTTTCCCTTCTGTTTTTCTCTGCTATGAACCATTTCCTCATTTTCATATTCACTACTCTCCGATAGAATTTCTTTTTCTCTAACTGTTCTTTTCTCGTTTTTTCCTTAGCTTCTATTGTTTTTGTTTTCTCATCCTCTCTTTCCTCTTTATTCATTTCCTTTTTATCCATACCTGTTTATATTGATCACTGTCTGCTAGTTTCCCTGTTTTTGCTAAGATATTCTCTGCTGTTGTTTGTGACCTAAATTTAACCTTAATAGGTCTGGTCTTATCTGTATTGTATTTCCCTAGTCTATATATTTCTTCTATTTCTTTCCCTGTTTCTGGTTCATCTTCTTGAACTATTTTTAATATTTTATTTACTTTTTCCTTTTCCTCCTTTATTCTTGTAGTCCTATTTGGATTGTACTTCTCTTTCATCCCTAATATAACCATAGATTTCTTTTTATCCGCTAAGTCTCTTACTATATTCTCCTTCTCCCTCATCACATTAATAACTGTGTCCTTAATTTGTTCTTTCATCTGCTGTTCCACTATACCTCTAAATTCAATTTTATTGTTCTCTTGTACTTTTTTCCAACCACTTACCTCTCTTGCTATGGACTCTTTATTCTCTTTATTATTGCTCTTTAATTACTTATTCTCATCCTTTACTTCTCTTAACTGTCTTTTTAATTCTTCTATTTCTTTAGTTAGGTTTTGATTTTCCTTCTTTAGTTCTTCCAGTTTATCTACTCTTTGGGTAACTAGCGTTAATCGGTTAAACCTAATCTCCCATGTTTCGTTCATTTTTTTTTTTTTTTTAGTCTCTCCTCTAGATTTACTAGTCGGGGGAGTTTGTCATTTCCTCCCTCATTAAATCCATGGAAATAATTACCTTCACCTTCCATTGCGCTGCTCTTATCTATATTTCTAATATTTACATTTTTACTAATCTCTTCGACTTCACCACTGCCGTCTGCTCCTCTCTTGTTGACATGCCGTCTGACTTCCTGGGCTCATTCGTCCCCTTCCTCATTTCCTTCCATTTTCCTCAGTAATCCCTCCCCTTCTCCTTTTTCTTCACTTTCCCACTACACCACGAGCTTTCCCCTTCCCTATTAATACAACACAGGTACTCCCTTGTCGTTGAGATTCACGAAAATTGTAGATTTTTCCGGAGTCCAAACTTCGTTGTCACTTCGACCGACGTGTGTGTGTGCGTGCGTGTGTGTGTGTGTGCCCATCCATCTCTTTCTTGTATTATATCTATTAGTCTTGAATAGAAACATATTAAATTGGTGACGCATGATCGTCCTTGTCTGAATCCAAATTGCCTTGGATTGAGCACTATGTTTTTTTCTAAATATTTTACCCATCTATTTTTGACAATTCTTTCACAAATTTTTGCTATTGTACTTGTTAGAGAGACTGGCCTATAGTTGTTAGGGTCTTCTTTATTTCCTCCTTTATATATAGGTACTATATTTGCTTTTTTCCAATCTTCTGGAACTTTACCTTCTTTCAAGGAACTGTTTATTATGCTATGTATTATGTCTGCTAGTTCATTCCTGCATTCTTTCAAAATCCAGTTTGCTATTTCATCTGGTCCATGTGATTTTCTGACATCAAGATTACTCAAGTGGTTCAATATTTCATTCTTTGTTACTTCTATTTCTTTCATAGGGGGGACTTTCTCTTTCCATTCGATCTCTTCAGGTTGTATGTTCTCCCTTGTAAACACCGATTTAAAATTTTTGTTCATGATTTCCGCCATTTCAATGTCCCCCCCACCCTCTTTAAATCCCTAGAAAATATTCTCATCATCTTCTACTGTATTGCTCTTATCTATACTTCTAATCTTTACATTTTTGTTAGACATTTCATCATCGCTAAATTGGTCCGGACCTCGTTTGTTTAGATTTCGTCTGCCTGCCTGGGCCAAGTCCTCACCTTCCTCATTTCCTTCCATTTCCCTCAGTAATCCCTCCCCTTCTCCTTTTTCCTTACTTTCCCTACACCACGAGCAATTTCCCCCCCACCCTGTAAATACAATAGGTACTTCCTTTGCTTTGGGATCCACGAAATTTCACTTTTTCTTCAGAACGTCGTCTATGCCGTCCGTTCGTTGAAGTGTGTGTATTTACCTAGTTGTATTTACCTAGTTGTATTTTACGGGAAGGGGAGCTATGCTCGTGGGGTCCCGTCTTCATATCTCATTTTATCTAAACTATTTTTAAATTCATGTATTGTTTTTGCACACACCACTTTCTCATCTAACTTGTTCCAACTGTCTATTGCTCTGTGAGGAAAGCTGTTCTTTTTCAAATCTCTTCTATAGTTGTCTTTTTTTTATTTTCTCTTTCCGTGTCCTCTTTGTATTTCTGTCATCCCATTTTATCAGATTCTCTCTATCAGTAATTTCTATGCCTTTCATGATTCTGTAAATAGCTATCAAATCTCCTCTCTCTCTTCTTTGCTCTAGTGTCTGTAGTTTAAGTTTTTGTAGTCTCTCTTCATATGATAGTTTTGAGAGTGTTGGTGCCAGTTTAGTAATTGCTCTTTGTATTCTTTCAAGTTTTTTTATACATTTTTTTGTACTTGGTGACCATATCGTTGCTGCATATTCCAATCTTGGTCTTATCAGGGTGATTAGGATTTTTCCTTACCATTTCTTCATCCAGGTATGTAAATGCCACTTTGATTGTTCTTATTAAATTATAAGTTTCTCCAAAAATCTTATTTATATGTTTCTCAGGTGACATATTATTCATAACAATGACTCCCAGGTCCCTCTCATTTTCTACTCTTTTTATTCCTTCTTCTCCCAAATTATATGATCCTGTTATTCTGTTTTTGCTTTTTCCAAATTCCATTATACTACACTTTTTTGTATTGAACTCCATCTCCCACTTCCTACTCCATTCTTGTACTTTTATTTAGATCTCTCTGTAGTGATTCACAATCCTCTTCAGTTTTCACTCTTTTCAGTAATTTTGCATCATCTGCAAAGAAGCTCATATTAGCTTTCAATTCCTTCAATCCATATCATTAATATATATAGCAAACATTATTGGGGCCAGAACTGTTCCCTGCGGGACACCGCTTATTACTTCATTCCATTTTGAGTGCTGATCTCTTATCACTACTCTCATTTTTCTTTCTTGCAAAAAGTCTTCCATCCATTTAAGCAGTTTGCCCTGTATTCCTCCTTCAGTTTCTAATTTCTTTAGCAACTTCTGATGTGGTACTTTGTCAAAAGCTTTTTTTTAGGTCTAGAAATGCACAATCAGCCCATCCATCTCTCTCTTGTATTATATCTATCAGTCTTGAATAGAGACATATTAAATTGGTGACGCATGATCGTCCTTGTCTGAATCCAAATTGCCTTGGATTTATTTTGACAATTCTTTCACAAATTTTTGCTATTGTACTTGTTAGAGAGACTGGTCTATAGTTGGTAGGTTCTTCTTTATTTCCTCCTTTATATATAGGTACTATATTTGCTTTTTTCCAATCTTCTGGAACTTTTCCTTCCTTCAATGAACTGCTTATTAGACTATGTATTTTGTCTGCCCAGTTCATTCCTACATTCTTTCAGAATCCAGTTTGCCATTTCATCTGGCCCATGCGATTTTCTGACATCAAAATTACCCAAGTGTGTCAATATTTTCATTCTTCGTTACTTCTATTTCTTCCATAGGGGGGACTTTTTCTTTCCACTCAATCTCTTCAGGTTGTATATTTTCCCTTGTAAACACTGATTTAAAATGTTTTTTCATAATTTCTGCCATTTCCATTTCCTCAGTGTATTCAACTCCTCCTTGTCTTAATTTCTCCAAGTCTTGTTTGTTTTTTCAGTTTATTGTTTACAAATCTGTAGGAATAGTTTTGGTTGAATCTTTACACTTTTCTATAACATCTTTTTCATATTTTCTTTTTTCCTCTCTGCACTTTTGTACATATTCATTTCTATAACCAGTATATATTTTCCATTTTTTCAGGTCTTCTGTCTTTTTTCCATCCGGCTCCCAGGCTTTGTCTCTTTTTGTCTTTTAACTCCCTACAACTTTTGTTGTACCAGCATTTTACATATTCTTTTTCTTGTTTTTGTCTTGGGACATACTTTTCCACTCCTTCTTTGTAAATTTTTGTCAAAATATTCCATTTCTCTTCCACTGATGTTTCTTCTTTGTATATTTCTTCCCAGTTTTCTTGTTGGACGAATTCTCTTATTTTATCAATTTTTTTTTTTCATACATCATTCTTCCTTTTCTATATTGTTCATTTCTTTTCATATATTTTTCTTCATTAAGTTCCAGTTCAATCAATATGTGGTCACTTTTACCTATTGGTGTTTTATATTCAATCTTGTCCACTATTCTAGGTTCAGATGTAATTATTAAGTCTAGCCTCGATGGTTCTTCTTCATTTCTATACCTAGTGTTCTCTTGTATCCATTGTGTCATTGAATGGTCAGTAATCATCTCAAGTAGAGCATTTCCCCATGAAGTCATCACCACTCTTTACTGTCATTTCTTCCCAGCAGATTTCTTTGCAATTAAAGTCGCCCATCATAACTATTCTTCCTCCGTCTTCCATTATTTTAGTTAATGCTATCTTTGTGTCCTCTAACATACTTTTATGTTCACTCTCCTCCCATGAGGCTGTTTTCGGAGGCACATAATTGATCACAAATTTTCTGCTCTTCTTATCTCGGTCTTCCACTTCTATCATAATCATCTCTACTGTATTCTTTCCATATATGACACCTTTCACGTTTATATCCTTCTTTGTCAGGAACATAACTCCACCCCCTTGTTTTTTCTCTCTGTTTCTAATCCAATAATTGTATGTATCATGTCCTACACTGTTGGGTGGTAGTGGGCCTTTTAATTTTGTTTCTACAATTCCCATTATGTCCGGTTCTTTTTCTTTCAAATAATCATTCAGTTCATTCAATCCTGTATCAAATCCATCTATCATTGTGTAAGACACTCTTAGTTTTCTGCCACTTCCATTGTGTTCTCTGTTTCCCTTATGTTTTTCTTTAGTATGTCGAACTGCTTTATTTTCATGTTCACTACTCTCCAATAGAATCTCTCTTTCTCTGACTCCGTTCTTTCCTCGTTTTTTGCCTTAGCTTCAATTCTTTTTTTCTTTTCTGCCTCTCTTTCCTCCTTATTCATTTCTCTTTTTATCCATACCTTTTTATATTGATCATTTGTTGCTAGTTTCCCCGTCTTGGATAGAATTTTCTCTGCCGTTGTTTGTGACCTGAATTTAATCTAAATAGGTCATGTCTTATCTGTACTATATATTTTCCGAGTCTGAATTTTTCCTCAATTTCCTTTATAATTTCTGGTTCATCTTCCTGGACTAATTTTAATAAAAATGCTTACCCTTTCATTTTCCTCCTTGATTCTTGCGGTTCTATCTGGGTTATGTTTCTCTTCCATTCCTAATATAATTATACATTTCTTTTTGTCAGCTAATTCTCTTACTATATTCTCCTTCTGTCTCATCACTTTATTACTGAGTCTTCATTATGTTCTTTCAATTGCTTTTTGACTTTGTCAGTGATTTAAACCTTATTCCCTTCTTGAGTTATTCTAATTTTTTTATCTTCTGTAGCTATTTTCTCACTGTTTTCATTACTATTCTTCTTCAATTTCTCATTCTCCTCCCTTTACATTTCCTAACTGTCTTTTAAGGTCCTCTACTTCTTCAGTTAAGTTTCTGTTAGCCTTCTCTAGTTGTTTCCAATCTTTCAATTCTCTGGAAGATGGAGTCTACCTTACCTAACTTACGTTCCAAGTCCTCGATCACCTTATCAACTCTCTCCTCTAGTCTTATCAGTCGGGGGGGGGGTTGTGTCCCCCCCACCCTCTTTAAATCCCTGGAACATATTCTCGTCACTTTCTACTGTATTTCTCCTCTCTATACTTCTAATCTTTACATTTTTATTTGCCATTTCGTCATCCGGTGGTCGTTTCATGTTGACCTTACGCCCGTCTGCCTGGGCCAAGTCCTCCACATCCTCATTTCCTTCCATTTCCCCAGCAATCCCTCCCCTTCTCCTCTTTTCCTACTTACCTACTGCCTCACGAGCAATTTCCCCCCCCCCTGCAAACACAAAAAGGCACTTCTCTTTTGCGTTGGTATCCACAATCTGCACTTTTCTTCAGAGCGTTCGTCAAGCCGTCCGTTCGTTGAAAGTGTGTGTGTGTGTGTGTGTGTGTGTGTGTGAGTGTGTGCGTGTGTAGCTTTGAATTAAAGTGTATTGTGATTGACAAATGTATATCTGTTCACTGGGACCCAGTGTTGTACACACACACACACACACACACACACACACACACACACACACACACACACACACACACACACACACACACACACACACACACACACACACACACACACACACACACACACACACACACACACGAATATATATATATATATATATATATATATATATATATATATATATATATATATATATATGAGTGAACTATATTCATAAGAACTTGATACTGAAAATTTTGTGGATTTACTATTGGTTTTCTTCTGTACGAAACGAAGTTTGGCAGCAGTGCGGTACGATGCGAATCTAATGGAGTCGTAGTTGCCCTGTCGCATTTCCATCATGAGATGGCGAAGATCATTGCCTGCCGATAGGTTTGCACTGACTCCACCTCCTCCACCAGCGCTTCCACTATACAGGTCTTCGTTCGTGCTCTCCATCACCTCTGTGGACAAAAGAAGCATGTTAGGACTCAGCAATGGCCACACTCTTTAGCCAGTGATGAAACTCCTTACACTACCGTACGAGTCAAGCACAGCTGAATAAAATAGCATTGGGGGCGATGTTAATCAATTAACAAGATATGCACCACCGACTTTGTACAATAGGGATTAACTGAGAGATACATTGAATACGAGAATTTATTCGGTTTGGTGAATTTTCAAATTGCTAAAATGAAATATGACATTTCGAAGAATGCCAAAAATCTATAAATCAGAAATCCAGATCTGTAAGTGACTAACATTAATAGAAAAGCAAAAGCAAAAAACAAAGACTACGGGACGAACTAAAAGGAAAACAGAGAAGATTATTACAGTATATTTAGGAAGGAGATCTAGATAGGGTTTCTTAAAGAAATGTTAAAAGAAATCAAAGACTCAAGAAAGAAGAATAATAGGCCTATACAAGAAAAATATAAGTTGTTGGACTTAAGTTCATTAATATTTCAGGCCATAATCAATATAAAAAAAGAAATAGATTATGATATTTCATTTTATTTAACTGAAACACAACAAAAGTCGCACAAATTCAACATATTAGATGAATTAGAAAATGTTATTTCAAAGAGACCTGAATGATAAAATGTGTACTTAAAAATCATACTGCAAGGAAAACATAAAGCAAAATAAATAAATGAATAAATAAATAAATAAATAAATAAAAATAAACAATATACACTGATATTTTACAAATAGAATGCCACATTAATAAATTTCAGTTTGATTTAGATTTACTATGCATGGCATCTAAGAACACAGAACAAAAATATCAAGAAAGCTGGATGATATTATGCATAAAGTTAAGGAGGTGCCTATCATTCTCTTAGGTGAACAATGGACAACTGGGATTCCTGGTGGTTGATGAAGTTAATACAAATGGTAACAGTGCTGGATTAAAATGAAAGGTCAAATCAGATAAATGTAAATGGTGCCGATATATTTCAAAGACCAAATTAAATAAAAAATCCAATCAATATTTTGAAACTGATTCATAAGTATTTCAAAAGATGAAGATAAAAAACAAATTCTATCTCTCCAAACAGATTCAAATATGTGCCATGTTCGCTGTCAGGTAATAGAAAAAGAGAGAGAGAGAAAAACAGTGATTCCTAAAAATAATCTGCTAAAATAAATCATGGCACAGA